>NC_135536.1:198885977-199185977 GCF_045843805.1 Urocitellus parryii | reverse complement strand
TGTTTTTTACACCAATGCAACTGACAGAGTAGCAACACTCTTTACCTGAAATGTCTTGCTAACCCTCTGACCATCAGGGCAACCCTACCCACAGGTACAGTGGGTGTGGTACTCTTACTGGCTTTATCCTATAATCCAACACTCCTTCCTAAGGATAGATCACTGCTAACTGCAGACATGGATGTAATCAGTCATCATGCAACCCACCAAAAATACCCACAACATGAAGATGTCCTCACCAAACCAAATCCTACCACTGCAACAGTTAAATCCAATTTCTCAAACTAATGGAAAAGCACTTTTAGGATGCTGCCCTTGATTGTACTTTACTGTTTGCTGAAATCCTTAATACAGTTCCTGCCCAGTAGTGACCAACAAGAAGAAGATGCACTGAGCTACAGCCACAAGGGAAGGTCTGTGACTGTGGCTATATCAACACGAGTAGAGCTGTGGTTATGGAAGTGGGCATTCCTAATTACATTGGTCTTGGCAATCTTCACAAGGAGGTCCCATGGTCCAATCTGGAGGTCATTTCTTAAAGGAACTATGAAGAGGATGAGCTGGGGATAGGGACTCAAAAGCACATATCCCGAGGGCAGAATGATGGAAAATGGGCTTCTCTTGAGAACCAGAGTCCTTAAAAGTTCCTATTCATGGAGAAAAGCCTAACCAGTGGTCCATGTTGGAAACAGTTACTACTAAACACACAGGAAAGCTTTCTAAAAACTGGAATTGTAAGGAGAGAGAGAGAGAGAGAGAGAGAGAGAGAGAGAGAGAGAGAGAGAGACTGGTTTCTAAGAGAGAGAGAGAGAGAGAGAGAGAAACTGGTTTCTCAGAGAAAAAGAGAGCGAGAAAAACTGGTTTCTCAAAACACTCTCCCAGCCACATCCCAGTTGAGGAACCAGTGGGGCCAGGGAAAACCCCACCACCTTAAAAGGATAGGCAGCCACAATTCCTGAGCCTTTATAGGCATCCAGCATCCCTCACTCTTGAATGACAGGCTACCAAGTGCATTTGCTTTAGCCATTTCTTGCTGACAAGAACAAAGACAACCTCTGTAGGCACAAGAGTGGCAAGAGGCTGATATTCAGCTGACAAATTTGAAGAGAAGAACAAAGGAACCCAGCCCAGACAAGTTCTCCTTGTCACTACTTAAGACCTTTTCCTACTGCTCAGGCCAATTCTATTTTCTGAAAAGATTCAAGGTAAAATTTGTTTCAAACTGTACCTACTACCCACTCGCTTCAGAACTACTTATGCAAGGACAGGCTGTTGTGGGCCTTGAGTAAGCTGATCCCAACTAGCACAGAGCAGGGGAGGACACGACCCACAGGACGTAATGTGGGGCAGGGAAGAGGCTGGGGAGAGAACATCATGGGGAGGAAAGATGCTGGGAAGAGCCTCTGGGGAGGGGGCGCTGGGGAGGAGGCACTGAGGAGAAGATGCTGGAGAAAGGAAGACTTTGGGAGGGAAGACGCTGGGGAGGGAAGATCATGGGGAGGGGACACTAAGGAGGGAAGATTATGGGATCCTAGGGAGGCGATGCTCCGGAGGGAAGATTATGGGGAGGGGGCACTGGGAGGGAAGATCATGAGGAGGGAAGCTTATGGGATCCTGGGGAGGGATGCTGGGGAGGCAAGATGCTGGGGAGGCAAGATGCTGGGGAGGCAAGATGCTGGGGAGGCAAGATGCTGGGGAGGGGGCACTGAGAGGGAAGATGCTGGGGAGGCAAGATGCTGGGGAGGGGGCGCTGAGAGGGAAGATGCTGGGGAGGCAAGATGCTGGGGAGGGGGCGCTGAGAGGGAAGATGCTGGGGAGGCAAGATGCTGGGGAGGCAAGATGCTGGGGAGGGGGCGCTGAGAGGGAAGATGCTGGGGAGGCAAGATGCTGGGGAGGGGGCGCTGAGAGGGAAGATGCTGGGGAGGGGGCGCTGAGAGGGAAGATGCTGGGGGGGGGCTGAGAGGGAAGATGCTGGGGAGGGGGCGCTGAGAGGGAAGATGCTGGGGAGGCAAGATGCTGGGGAGGCAAGATGCTGGGGAGGGGGCGCTGAGAGGGAAGATGCTGGGGAGGGGGCGCTGAGAGGGAAGATGCTGGGGAGGGGGCGCTGAGAGGGAAGATGCTGGGGAGGGAAGATCACGGGATCATGGGGAGGGGATGCTGGGGAGGGAAGATCATGGGATCCTGGGGAGGAATGATCTTGGGGAGGGAGCGCTGGGAGGGGAGATGCTGGGGAGGGAAGATCATGGGGAGGGGGCGCTGAGAGGGAAGATGCTGGGGAGGCAAGATGCTGGGGAGGGGGCGCTGAGAGGGAAGATGCTGGGGAGGCAAGATGCTGGGGAGGGGGCGCTGAGAGGGAAGATGCTGGGGAGGCAAGATGCTGGGGAGGCAAGATGCTGGGGAGGGGGCGCTGAGAGGGAAGATGCTGGGGAGGCAAGATGCTGGGGAGGGGGCGCTGAGAGGGAAGATGCTGGGGAGGCAAGATGCTGGGGAGGGGGCGCTGAGAGGGAAGATGCTGGGGAGGCAAGATGCTGGGGAGGGGGCGCTGAGAGGGAAGATGCTGGGGAGGCAAGATGCTGGGGAGGGGGCGCTGAGAGGGAAGATGCTGGGGAGGGGGCGCTGAGAGGGAAGATGCTAGGGGGGGGCTGAGAGGGAAGATGCTGGGGAGGGGGCGCTGAGAGGGAAGATGCTGGGGAGGCAAGATGCTGGGGAGGCAAGATGCTGGGGAGGGGGCGCTGAGAGGGAAGATGCTGGGGAGGGGGCGCTGAGAGGGAAGATGCTGGGGAGGGGGCGCTGAGAGGGAAGATGCTGGGGAGGGGGCGCTGAGAGGGAAGATGCTGGGGAGGGGGCGCTGAGAGGGAAGATGCTGGGGAGGGAAGATCACGGGATCATGGGGAGGGGATGCTGGGGAGGGAAGATCATGGGATCCTGGGGAGGAATGATCTTGGGGAGGGAGCGCTGGGAGGGGAGATGCTGGGGAGGGAAGATCATGGGGAGGGGGCGCTGGGAGGGGAGATGCTGGGGAGGGAAGTCATAGGCTCCTGGGGAGGGGTGCTGGGGAGGGAGCGTCGGGGAGCGGAGGCGCTGGCGGGGGGAGACTCCCGGGAGCCGCCAGGACGCAAACGTTCCCCGGAGAAGGGGAGGGGCGCGGGGAGACCAGGAAGACGGCTGGCGCTCAGGAGATCGAGGAGAGCAGCGGGGCTGCAGGAGGCGGGACCGGGGCGGCGGCGGCGGCGGCGGCGGAGGCTCTACCTCCGCGCTCGGCGGCCCGCGGGTCTGGGCCGCGACGGCAGCTGCTCGGGCGCGTCCCTGGCGTCCGCGGCCCGGACGCCGCTCCGACCTCGGCCGCCGTAAACATCCGCCGCCGCCTCTGCGCCTGCGCGCGACGCGGCCACACTGCGCCTGCGCCGCGGGTTAAAGGGGCAACGGTGAGGGCGCTTAAAGTGGCTACGCCTCCGTGGAGGGGGTTGTTTTGCAGGGCTAGCTGGCTGAGCCTCACCTGGGGTCTTTGCCTTCTCGGCCTAGTGACCTCGAGGGCAGACGACACTGGGAGGGGTGTCGGCGGGAGAAGGGGCCTCTGTCTCGGGGCACGAGGGAGAAGCTGTGGAGCCGGAGCCCGGCGGCAGGGGCGGTGGGGCCGAGAGGGGACCGAGGTTGGCTCCAGGACATCGCCCCTGTGCAAGTGACTCGCAGGGACAGAGGCAGAAATGAGGAAACAGGGCGTCGGGGTGCGCCACGTGTGGTGCAGAACGGGAAGGACTAGTCGCTGCAGCAGGACAGAGCTGAGCTGGGCTGGGGTGGCCGCCTCCACACCTGAACCAGCTTTTGTGTGGGCCTCTGCAGAGGAACACGCTGCCTGAGCCTGGTTCAGAGCCACCTGTCCAGACTGCTTTCAGTTTTGTTCTTTCAGTTCAAGTGAGAAATTGAGGCCTGTTCCATGACCTCTCCTTCGCGCCAAACGCTTGGAGACTGTAGATTGAAGATGGTAGCATCATGTGATGAAGGAGCCTAGACTCCTGAGTCAAGACGTGTAAGAGAGTCATTCAGTCTGCAATGAATTGTGATATGAATTAGGGGGGGGAATGATGATACAGTTTAACAAAGAAACAGTTTATGTGGGAAGACAAAAGACCCAGAATAGTTAACACATTAATGATGGAAAAGAACAAAATTGGACAACTGCTGCTACCTGATTTCAAGACTTATTAGAAAGTTACAATAATCAAGACAGCGTACTATTGGGGGGAGGGGGGGAGAAATGCCTAGATGAGTAGCACAGAATAGAAAGCCCTGAAATAGACCCACACAAATGTTGTCAGTACTTCTTTGATAAAGGAACAAAAAATTCACTGGAGAAAGGGCAATCTTTTCAATAAAAGATGCTGGAACAGCTAAACATTAACAAACCATAAAGGGCCAGGGGGACAATCTAGATACAGATGTCACTTTCCACATGAAACTTCTAGAAGATCATATAGGAGAGGATCTAAGTGATCTCGGGCCCAGTGATGAATCTTTAGATGTGTGAGCCCATGAGAAAAAAATTGGCAAGTTGGATTTCATTTTAAATTCTGCTTTGTGGAAGAAACTGTTAAGAGAATAAAAGCCACAGTGTACTGAAAGAAAATATTCATCACTTATTTGATAAATGACTTTTAAAGAACTCTAAATTAAAAACAATAAGAAAACAATATAATTTTAAAATTTACAAAAGCTCTAAACAGATGCTTCAAAAGAGTAAATATATAGATGGATGCTCAATATCATAAGTTAGGGAATTGCAAATTTATAAAACAATGAGGTACCAACACACATCTATTACAATGGCCAAAATCTGATACACTGACACCACCAAATGCTAAGGAGGACAAGGAGCAACAGCAGTTTCCATTGCTGGAGGTAATGCCAGATTTTCAATAAGGCCACTTAAGTAGACAATATGGCAGTCTTACCATAAGGTCCAGTATTTGTGCCCACAAATAAAATGACTGTTATGCATACACAACAACATATATCTATGACAGCTTCATAACTTGGAAGTAGTTAACACAGTCTTCAAAGGGTCAATGATAAACAATTGTGGTATATCCATAAGCTAGAGTATTTTTTTTTAATATTTATTTTTTTTTAGTTCTCGGCGGACACAACATCTTTGTTGGTATGTGGTGCTGAGGATCGAACCCGGGCCGCACGCATGCCAGGCGAGCGCACTACCGCTTGAGCCACATCCCCAGCCCCAAAGCTAGAGTATTAACCAGTGATAAAAAGAATGAACTATGGAATCTTGAAAACACATGGATAAAGTTTAAATGGTCATTGCTAAGTGAAAGAAAACAGCATGAAAAGACAACAGGCATTCTGTGGAATTCCAATGACGTGACATTCTGAATAAGTAGAATGGTCAGTGATTACCAGGAACCAGGGCAGAGAGAATGAACAGGTGGAGCATGGAAGATTTTTAGGACAGTGAAAGAATTCTGTATTATCCATATAATAATAGATGCCTGTCATTATACACCTGTCAAAATTCACAGCAAGCTCAACACCAGGAAGCACCCCTAATATAAACTGCAGACTGTAGTTAATAGTAATGTATTGGTATTTCAGTTGTAACAATGTGTAACACCAATGCAAGATGTTAACAAGAGAAGCTATGGGCAGAAGAGAAAGAGAATCTCTACTATCTGCTTGTTTTCGTAAATCTAAAACTGTTCTCAAAAATAAAGTTTATTGTAATATGTGATGGTACATGCCTATGATCCCAGCAGCTCGGGAGGCTGAAACAGGAGGATTGCAAGTTCAAAAAGCCAGCCTTAGCAACTTAGTCAGGCTTTGTCTTAAAATTTTAAAAAATAAACATAAAAAAAAGACTGGAGATGAGGCTCAGTGGGTAAGTGGTCCTGGGTTCAATTCCTAGTACCAAAAATAAATAAGTAAAATAAAGTTTATTATTTTTTAAAAGCTAAAGTTTTTTTTTCCAGACACCCAAAATGCTGAAAGAATTTAGCAACAGAAAGGTACAACATGAAATGTTAAAAAGACTTTTTTTGGCAGAAAGCCAATGGAACCTGGAGGAAATATAGATCAGTGCAAAAGAATGAAGTATGGGTAAGTATTTAAGATTGCTTTCTTAGCGCACCTCAGTCCTGAGGACTCCACTTCTCTATTCACCTCTGTGTGCTGGTGGTTTTATGATGGGCAAGTGTTACTTCTGCAGCTACAATAATGCCAAAATGTTTGTCATCCTCTGAGAGTCATAGACTGCACCTGTTCTTAAGGAGGAGCTCCCAATCCAGACAAAAAGCAGCAGCTGCCCTGGTCATGTCTGCTTAGGATCTGATGGTCAAGGGAGGCCACGTCAGGACTGACTGCAGGAAGGGAGAATAAAAAGCCCCACAAATGATGTGCCAGCAGCTTTCCCCCAAAGTCCTCCTTACTCCCTTCTGCAGGGAAGTAGTGCCACACAAGGACAGGTGTCCCTGGGCCAACCACTCTGTAGCCTCAGCCTCTTCCCTGCCCCACTCTTCTGAAATCTCCTCTTGATGCTTTTTGCTTGAGGTCTCAAGTGTTCTTGTCCTCTGAAATACTTGCCCACAGACATCAAACAGTGCTGTTTTGCCAGTGCCTCAGAGTATGGGGGCAGTAGAATCCTAAGGAAGGGCTTAGAACTGGGCAAGGCTGAGGCCACAGGAATGACAAGATGCAGAATTTGCCACAAGGTGTCACCACTGCCTAGTTACTGTGTTGAGAGGAGGAGACAAATGAGGTCATTTTAAAAAGAAGAAAGTAGTTCTTCCCCATTTTAATCCTTTTGTGGCCAGAGAATGAAATTCACAGTCTTCAGACAGGCGTCAAGGCTTCTCTGCTATACATACCACAGTTACAACAAGCAATGCTGATGGGAAAAATACCAGTGGACTCAGCATGTTCACATGCAGAATGGTTGGGAAGGAGCTCTTAATATTTTCTCATCTTGAACCACTTTAATAGAAAGCAATACACAGACCCTGGAAAGAGCTCTGCAAGGACCAATTTTTTTTTTTGTATGAGGGGGATACTGGGGGTTGAATTCAGGGGCACTCAACAACTAAGCCACATCCTCAGCTCTATTTTTTTTGTGTGTGTGTGTATTTTATTTAGAGACAAGGTCTCACTGAGTTGCTTAGTGCCTCACTTTTTGCTGAGGCTGGCTTTGAACTTGCAGCCCTCTTGTCTCAGCCTCCCAAATTGCTGGGATTACAGGCATGCACCACCACACCTGGCCTACGAAGACCAATTTTAAGCCACTTGTCTATCTCTGATGACCCTGTTGGTACACAGTCCTTACAAAGAAGTAGTATCAGGCTGGGTCATAGTTCAGTGGTAGAGTGCGTGCCTAGAGTGTGTGAGGCCTTGGGTTCCATCCCCAACACTGCAAAAAAAAAAAAAAGAAAGAAAGAAAGAAAGAAAGAAAGAAAGAAAGAAAGAAAGAAAGAAAGAAAGAAAGAAAGAAAGAAAGAAAAGAAAGCAATAGCGTCAGATCAGGCTCAAGGCTGTCCACAGGACTCTGTAGTGGAGATGCCTTGAGGAGTGGTGTGTCTTGAGAGGTAGGAACCAGGGCCTCAGTGGCACTGCTGTCCCAGACAGGAAGCTGGGGTCCCTCCCCTCCCCCTGCACCAGCCTTTCTTCCACTGCCCACTCTGCACTGTCTCTTGTGAATTCTAAGAGGGAAGTTCAAGAGGAGGTAACCTTGGAGATGTAGAGCCATGCCAGAAACCTCTGCCTACAGCTGGAGGTGGACCTGACCTCAGTGGGAGAGGACAGCCACAACAGACAAGTCCACTCCCTGGGCTCCAGGCAGGTGGCACCAGACTTGTGTGTGCAGGGAGGCTGAGGGTGGCAGCTGTGGTCAGAGTGGACCTCAGCTGAGAGCTGCTGATTAGCTGATGAGAGGTACAGAAAAGAGGAAACAGATCTGAGGGCATCCTCTGAGGGTCAGAGGTGGTGAGTGACCTGGGCCACTGGTCTTATGTGATTGGGAGAGGCACACAGCTGCCAGCTCCAAGTTGACTCCTCCCAGGCAGCCCAGGGCCAGGGGCTGAGTGGAGAGACACATTATGGAGGCCCACTCCTTGTCCTGTCCACCCAGACATCCCCAGTGACTCAAGGCTGGCCCTGGACCACCCTCCCCTCCCTCCCTCCATTCACTCTACACTATGTATGTCCACAGCAAGGGCAGATCCTGCTCTGGATGCTGGGGCCCAGGGTTAGTGTGATGAGACTCTGGTCTCAGGAATCTTGGGCTAACAAAAAGCCAGAAGCAAGTCAACAAAACCACCCACTGCCCACTCTCCAGTATTTCACCTCTCACAGAATGTCAGATAGCAACCAAGCCCCACTCACCCCTCACTCCTCCACTCTGCCCTGGTCCCTGGTCAGCCCCACAGGTTCTGCAGCCTCCTCCTTCACATCAGCTTCCTTGCCCCTGCCTTGACACCAGGAGGGCTGGCCCTTGCATCCCTCAGGTCCAGAGAATTCCCTGACAACCCTCATGCCCATTTCCCCTCCCTGCTCTCTGGTAGCTCTTCTCACCAAATATATCATTCTCCAGATGAGCCAGAGAATCTGCCTCCACTTCAAGGCATCTTCCATGTCTCCAGCCAGCTCCACTTGCCCTGAGGAACATTCAGGGCAACCCAGCAGGCAGTGACATCAATTGCTCTTTCCTCCAGGCACCCGAATGGTGCCCAGATACTTACCGGTTCTCCTCAGGCAGGGGCAAGCCAGGCATGAGCTCTGGGGCTCTCCACTGCACCTGGGCTCTCCCGCTGGCACGGGGACTATGGCAGCTCCTTCTTCTCTGGCCCATCAGACATCCCCCCCATTAATGCTCATGGGGATGCAACTGGCCTAGAACTCTTCCTCCTGCAGAGACAGGCCCTGGGGGCATCATCATGCAGCACCTGGGGCCAGCAGGCAAATCCTGGTTGCATAGCCAACACTCTGTGTGACCTGGAGCAGCTCATTGGGTCTCTCTGGGCCTCAGTTTTCCTGTCTGTATAATGGAACCGTCATACTGCCTGCATTGTGTGTGGCTGAGGGGTAGAAGGAGGCTGTACATTTTTAAAAGGCTCAGAATCAGTCTGGCCTTGTTTCTATCCTGTACCTGATCACAGTGGAGCAGGTTAAGGCTTCTGTGTGTGGCAGGGGAGCTGGAGCAGCTATTACTGAGTCCCTCTAGGTTTGAGTCTCAGATTATCATCCTATGGTCAAGGGTCCCCAGCAGTGGTCCTGGGGTTCATGGGTGGAACTGGTGAGCAACCTTGGTCTTCACAGCTCTGCAGGCAAGTCTCAGATGGGCTCCATGTGTTTTTAGTACTCGGCACAGCCAGATTTGTCTTCTGCTATTTTGACAACCTCTACAGAGAGAGCTATGACAGAATTAAAGACAAGGAAAATACTTTGACAGGTTGTGAAAGAAACAGATAAAAGTATGCCTAATTTAGCAGAGGGTTCCCCTGAAGCAGAGATGAGGGGACAAGACACATCAATTACAGGACATGCCCCCAGCAACCTACTTCCTCCAACTAGCCCCTCCTGCTAATAATTCATTCAACTATAAACTTATCAGTTGTCTAATAATCCACTAATGAGACTGGAGTCCTCATGATCCAACCACCTCCCTAAGCACCCCCTCAATCTGAACACTGCTGTACTGGGATACCAAGCTTTCAGCACATGAGCCTTTGGGGGACATTCTCAATACCATAACATCTCTTCTCTTACCTGATTTCTGCACCATACAGCCATCCCTGAGTGTTCCTCAGGGCCTGCCCCAACCCTCAGTCTGACCTTCTTTAACCCTCCCTGGGGCCGATACCTGCTGTGCAGAGAACCCCACGCCATCCCCAAGACTACCTTTCCCAACTCTGTGCCCCAGGGACCACAACAGCCACTGGGTATTCTCAGCATGCCCCCCCCCCCCCGCCGGGCCAAGCAAGGCACCAACTCCATCAGCTCCCAGTCCTCACCCAGCTGAAGGCCATATGGCCACACAAGAGCTGCCAAGAAGGACAGCACCTTTATCTGAAAGATGTTAAGGATTTGGGACCCCAAACCTAGACTCCAGTACCTCCCTAATCCTGGAGTTGGGAGAGCAGAGTTTAGAAAACCTCAAGTTCCTATAGGGTCAAAGTGGCCTCCTTGAGTTTCTTTAAGGATCAAGGGTCCTATACTCAGTGTTCCTTGTACACGGCATTCCCTCTCCAGGAATTTCCTCTATTCCACATCCATAGCCACATCCAAAACATTATTTCCCTCAGAGACCTTCAGAGACCCCCCTCGGGGAGGGCTGCAGGAAACCTCATGCCTACTGCAGTCTGTGGCACCCACCTGCTGAGGGGATCCCATCATGACCAGCTTTGGGCCTGGCCAGCTACTGTGGGCAGACCTATATTCTTCCCAACAGGAGCCCTTGCTAGGGTCAGGCCAGGACCCAGATTGTAACCCATCCATGACTGGGTGCTGCTCTTTCCTCAGTTGCCCACCAGTCAGTCCCCTCTTATGAACAGAGATGTCTGCTGGGATGTGGCCCCTGCACTCTGTCCCCACTTCCAAAGCTCTCCATGGCCACTACCCATGCACCCACCTGAGGCAGTGATGCCAACCTCCAGGACCTCTTTCCCACCCATGTTGTGCATGGTCTCCAGGAATTCCACAGAGATCAGGGGCGGATGAGCCTGTTGTCAGACGCTGAGCTCACTAATGATGAGCTTGCCAACTGTTCTCACATGCATCAGAGGGTCTCAACTCTGCTGCTCTTTGGAATTGTCTGGAAGGCTTTACAAGTTTTACGTCTGTGCTGAGTGTCATTAGGAAGAGGCTCTGGTCTGAGGGGCATTTCCCCTGACCGGCAGTGTTGAAGAGCAAGGACAAGGCAAGGCCTGCCAACCTTCAGTGTTGAAGAGCAAGGACAAGGCAAGGCCTGCAGACCTTCAAAAGTGAGAGGAGTGGAGACCACATGCTGGGTGGGGAGGGGGGCCGCCAGCCCCACTGGCTCTGCTCCTCACCTCCACCAGGTACAACAAGGGGTCCTGAGTACCCCCACCACTCCCTACCCTAGCAAGGGTCAGCATGGCCCCCACCTCCGGCCAACTCTGATTGGCTTTAGAATGACCACCTTAGACTGGAGCAGGACAGTTCTGAATTGGCCTTGCCCACTCCTGGCCCAAACCCAACATCTGCTGCACTGCCTCCAAGTGATAGAACCCCAGCCTCTGTCCCTGCCCCCAGAGGGACAGCAGCAAAGGGATACTCAGGAGGTCTTCTTATGGCCGTGCAGGTTCTACATGTCCCATTAGTGTACTGGCACCTACTCTGGCCCCTCTGGACACAGCGGTTGCCCTCCAGGTGTCTTGGTTCCTGTACAAATAAATGCAGCAAGAAACCAGCCTGGATTTTCTGAGAATTGTCAGTGAAGGAGGGTCCTTTGCGTAGAAGAGCTCTGGGCCTGCGTCCAGGGCCAGATTCCCAGGAAATCAAAAGCACATTGACAGTTTGACATTTCAATCCAGGCTGAAAGTGACTAGAAGCCTCAAATCTAAATCTCATCAGGGGAGGCCAGAGCTCCACCTGACATAGTGTAACAATGAAGAGCTTCTACTACAAGACCAAAAAGCCAAAGCACGTTAGCTTAAGGGGGAAAGTGTGAAGGAATCCGTTGCCTCATAGAGCTGGCAAGGTGGCTCTCTTCAGTTATGGCTAGACGCAGGCACTCCGAGGAATTCATCAGAGAGCAAGCGTCTCTTCCTCTCCCACCTCCTTTCCCAGCTCTGCCTTCTGCCAGAGCATCTGAATTCACTCCTGCTTGTGGCTGCAAGGAAGGAATGGCAACACCAATTCCATAACCTCAGTCTAAAACCCCAACAGGGACATGTTTCCCCCACACACACCTAAGAGGAAACCCTGGGAAGAAGTCCGATTGGTATTTGCATGGTCACATAAGGAGGGACAAGGCACAGTGACTCAGACCTTCTGTGACCACACCTGGGGAAAGGCAGCTCTAGCAGACATTGGCTGAGCTGGTGGGGGCGGGGCCCAGGTTGCTTTGTTCAGGAGACCAGAGATGGAAGAGCCCGCCCATCCTGACCACCCACAGCACCCCAGGAGGTAAAGCCAGGGCACCCCACAGACCATGGCACCACGCACAGTCAGACTTTTATTAGGAAATCACCCTCCAGGCGCACCATGGAGTACTGTGGGTCTAACATGTTTCCTGAGGAAGGAGGGTCACAGTACCAGAGCAGTCAGGGGCCCCGCAGCTGGCCCGGGAGTCCCAGCCACCACTGGGGCCTGACCGCCACCAGTACTCCTCCACAGCAACATGACTCAGCCGTAAGAACCGCCACAAACGCAACACGAGACATACGCCAGGGCACACACGTCTGCGCTACTTAAATAATAATAAATACAGAATCCCACTTGCCGCCGTCGTGCCTGAACGAAGGAACCCAAAAGGAAAACGGAAACCAAAGCATGTTTCTCTCCACTGGGCCAAAAGGAGGAAATCCCCAAACTATCAAAATTCCTCAGTTACAAAATACTTCTTAAAAATTCCATATTAAAAGAATAAATAACAAAATATATAAAAAATAACTTGGTTGCATCAAAATTATGACTAGGAGTTGTATCCTGGTTCTCGTGGCCTATCTTATAGTCAAGTAGCCACTTTTGCTTTGATTTCGCTTATTCCACTCTTAGGGTGCCTTAGTGCAGGGTCTAGTTGAAAATATTACAAAATTAATAAATAAAATGTTAAATAAATAGCAAACATTAACATAAGAAGATGTGAATATAAATACTTACATCTGGACAAAATTAAATAATTTACAGAATAAGCTAACTACCTCCAACGTCTTCCAGGAGCTGCAGCTTCTCTACTTTAAATACTAATTCAGAATTGCCGTCACAAGGGACTTGGCTCTATTTACACAGTCGGAACATTGTGTTCTTAACACATTAAATTAAAATTCACCTTTTTTCACATCTTGAATGGATCTAAAAAGAAGTGAAACCTTGGTGGTCGGTCTCCCACTAGGAATTTACCCCTGACCTCACAGACACTGTGCCCACCTTGGCCACCTCACATAGAGATCAAGGCCAGCCAGCCATGACCAGATGACGTGGCAGTGATAAGCCAGAGGCCTGGGGGGAGGTGCAGAAGCCGGGGGCTGTTTTCCAGGGGCCTCCCAGCTTGAACCGCATGAGCTGTCTGGGCTGCTATGCTGTCTACTGTCTGGATTTTCATCTGGAAGGCCTACTCCTAACTTTACCTCTGGCACAGAGTTCTGCTCCACCCTGAACACAAAGCTGAACTAAATGAAAACAGAAAACACACTTGCCACAAGGGCCCTCACTGAGAACAGACACACAGCTCCAGCCATGTCCTCTGGGCTGAGACACTGGCCCACGGAGCCCACACTACCCTCCCAGTCTCTACAGACAAAGAATACTGTGGTTGCAAACTCCAAAACTTCCCTGAGAACCTTGTCCATGAGCTTCCACTGGAGTCTTTGAGCTGCTCTTCAGATTTCTTTCAGAAAACAAAAATAAATCACTTTGTAACTCTCCAGCTTCCCCAGGCACTTGCATGGGGAGGCCTCGGCCCCAGAGACAGGATTTCCAGGCACCCCTTTGGATGAACCCGCCCAAGGCTGCACCCAGGCTGCCAACGAGAAGTCACCGTGAGTTAGGGACCCCACTGCGAGGGGCAGGGTAAGGGAGGTAAACACAGGAGCCAGGGCGGGGTGCTCCTCCAAGCATCACGGCCTAGACCTGGATGCCCCTCACGGCCTGCTTGATGCTCTCCAGGAGGCCCTTGTTCTCAGGATTCTGGTAGCAGTCCTGATTGGAGTACATGTCGGTGAGGGTGCTCACATAGGCGTCAAAATTCTGTTCACATATTGGCTCCTAGAGAACAGAACTAGGTTAGCAAGTCCATCTACACAGTGGGCCCCACGTAGCAGAAACCAGTCCCATATGACCAGAGGCCACGCTGGTGGCTACCCCATCCTAGAAAGCCCACCAGGGTTTCTGTTTGCAGCAACCCCAGTGACAAGACCCTCTGCCTCAGACCCTCCTGCCCCAGATTCACAGACTGCTCAGGAAAGTGAGAACTCAGCAGCTGACAACTGAGCAGGACCCAGAAGCAGAGGGGTGAGGGGCCGGCCGCCCTCCCCTGAAAGCCCAGCAGTGAAGCAGAGTTGCATACCAGGTGGGGAAGGCGGATGTTGGCGAGACTTTGGATGAGAGCCTGGCTCAGGCCGGACAGCTCCAGAAACAGGGCTTCATTCTGCTCCTCGATGAGCTTGTTCTCCTCCTCAATGCTCTTCAAGTTCTTCTCCATGGAGGAGATCTGAGGACGAGCCCAGGGGTGGGGGAGAAGTAGGCACCTGCTTCCCCATGGGGCCCCACCTCTAGGGAATCGCTGGCCCCTGCCCCTGGGCACAAGAGGCAGAGCCCTCGGTAAACAGCCTGTGCTCAGGGAGGTCAGGCATTGATATGGAGCTGTGTGTGGCCAGGAGCTATGTGTGGCCATGGTTCTGTGCTAAGGATGGGAAAGGACACAGGACAGAAGCACCCTGTGCTCATCTCAGCCACACCAGCCATGTGTCTCACTTCACCAAGCTTCCCAGTCCTGTCTCCAAGTTGTGAATGCCTGCACCCACCCCAGGGGTATCAGGATGCCTCTGGGTATTCCCCTCACCAAAAGACCAACCAACTGCCTCCACAGGTCTCCCAAGCAAGTCTTCTGCAGGTCAAGCACAAGGGTGGCCCCTTCCTTGCTTGCTATACCTCAGCCATGAGCCTGCACAGGGCCCCCAGGTCTCTGATATCAAGGGACAGCCCAAGCCTGTCTGGATATCTCCATGGAGCCCCAGAGAAGAGGCTTAGCTCACGTGAGGATCATCTTAAGCAGGGATAGGAAGGTCCCTGTGGGAGACTGCAGGTAGGACCCAGCGAGTCCTATCACCTGGTGACAAGTGTGGCTTTAAAGGACTGGGGAAGGGGGAAGGCCTTTCCTTTGCATTCTACAGTGAGCACAATCCACCCACTTCCTTCAAAGGGGCGGCAAACACCTTCCAAAATAAGGCTAGTGAAATGTAACAACTTGTCTTTGAAACAAACAGGTTTGTTTTGTTTTTATATGGGGTCTCACTGTGTTGCCCAAGCTGGTCTCAAACCGGTAGACTCATGAGATCCTCCCACCTCAGCCTCCTGAGTAGCTGGGACTACAGGCAGGAACTACTATAGGTCTGGCTCTTAAAAGGTAGGTTTTGCCCTCTAGAAAGAAGTATGGAGAGTCCTAGAAATACTGTGGATGGAACTACCACAAGACCCAGCTATCCCACTCCTTGGTGTTTTCCCAAAAGATCTAAAATTTGCATACTATAGCAATACAGCCACATCAATGTTTATAACAGCACAATTCACAATAGCTAAATCATAGAATCAAGCCAGATGCATATCAACAGATGGATGGATTAAGAAATTGTGGAATATGTATACAGTGGAGTTCTCCTTGCCATTAAAAAAGGATGTAATCCTAGCATTTTCCAGTAAAGGGATGGAAATGGAGAATAGCATGCTAAGTGAAATTAGCCCAACTCAGAAACTCAATGGTGGAACATTTTCTCTCATATGTGGAAGCTAGAGCAAAATAAAGGGGAGGAAAGGATAGAATAACATAAAGAAGCCATCAATTACAAATTAACAGACAAGCAAAAGGAAATCTAGTAGAGGAAGGAGAATGGGAGAGAGGAGGGGGGCAGCAGGGGAAAAGAGGCAGAAATCAATTTTCATGAATGTTTGAGTTTCTCAAAATGAACCCAACTACTAAGTATAACTCTAAAAAGAAAAGAAAAGGTGGGCATGACAAATAATGAGAAGTAAAAGTTACTGCCCCAAGGACACTGCCACTAGGGGACAGGAAAGGCCCAGCCAAGGGCCCTGTCACCCCATTGTCACTGCCTATGAACTTTTCTGAGCTCCATGGCTGATGCTGTTTCTATACGGGCTCCAGAGCCAGCAGAGAAATGAGCTGAGCACCAAGACACCTGGGGCTGGACCATGTCAGAAAGGGGCTGCCTATAAGAAGGGGCCTTGCCATCTTCCCGTCTTCTCACTATTCCTTCTGCCTTGAAGGAGTTCCTCCTACATTCCCTGTAGGGGAATGGTCACCTTCTTGTCCCTTTGTACCCCCAGCCACTATGGGACACTCCTCCCATGCCACCAGCTCTGCTGTGACCCCATCAGCAGCCCCAGGGTAAGGTATGTTCTTGTTTTCAAAATAAGGCCTTCCCTGCTTTCTCCCGATCACCCGTGCTCACTAGGGGAAACCCTGTAAGCCAAGCTGACTCAGAGCAGTGAATCCTTGAACCACCACCAAACAGAGCAGGACCCACTCTGAACCCCATCCCGCCGAGAAAGAAACAGGAACGAAAAGGTGGAGGTGTAGAGGCCACTCCATCGATGGGGGGCTGTGCTGGGGAGTCTGGCTTCAGTTCAGGCCAAGCACCACGCTCAAGGCTGCCAGGACTAATGAGGCCAGAAACTCCAACAGGGCAATATCCCTCATGAAGTACTAATGCTGAAGGAACACTCACACCCTGAGACTGATCCGGTAGGATGACTAGCACCAGTGGGACCCAAGGCCCCAGGAGTGAACAGGACCAGCACTGCCAGGTGGTGGGTGGGCAGCCAGCCAGCCCACACTAAGTCTCCCTGCATGCCAGGCATGGGCTCTCAACCAGCTCAGCTCAGACAGCATTGATGGTCACTATGTCATCTCCAGGATGAACTGTGGAAGGGCAGAGACAGGCAGGAGCAACAGCACCCACCTGGGACTGTAGCTGTACCATGGCAGCTTCCATCTCCGAGTTGGACTCGTTCAGGTCTCGGATCTCCTGGTTCAGCTGCTTGATCTCCTCGTCATTCTCCAGCACTATCCCAAAAAGAAACCTCAAATGTAGCCTGACCTCAGGCCCAGACGGCAGGTAGGGTGCAAGGGGCCTGCTGCACAGGTGGAGCAGAGCTCCCCACAGGGCCCTTAAGCTCCTCTCTCTTGGGCTGGGATCCCACATTCCCCTCTTGGAAACCTGTCTTGGCAATGAGATGACAGTTGTTCTGCCTACTGGCCTGGGCCCTGGTGGGAAGGCCTGGGTCTATTTGCAGGTTCTAACCACTGAGACAAAAGGGGAGGAGTATTCAGAAATGAGTCTCTTTCCACATCCACAACCCCATGGACATAGCTTCTGGTGCTGAAGAGGGCTCTCTGATGCCAGTGATCACCAAAGCCCCAGGTCAGAGCAGGCATGACCACTCAAATGAAGGCCCAGGGAATCCAGACATGGGCATTGAGAACTTGAGAAGCATGGGCAGGCCTGGCAGCTCAGGACAGGGCTGTATCTACCACGACTCATTCCTGGAGAGGTTGGCCTCCCTACTCCCTCCCCAGGGATAGCTCCAAAGGGCATCCTTACCATCACTGGTCTTGAATTTGGGGCTGAGAACCTCGTCCCCTGAGAGTTTCCCCTTCTTTCCAGCAAAGGTTGCTCTGGGACAGCCAGACAAACTAGAAGCAGATGTCATTCATTACTGACCATCCCAGGGTCACACACCAAGAAATAGCCCAGGGTCACACACCATGACCAGCCCAGGAACACAATTCTTGAGTCAATCCAGAGTCATACACAGTGAATGGTCTTAGACAAGCTCCATCTCACTCAGATGACCCTGAGGTCCTCTCTTTGGCAGAACTGCCCCACATCAGCTTCCTGCCCTCCTGGGGAGTCAGAGGTAATCCAGGCAAGGCAGGGGCCAGGATGTATCTTCTCTGAGCACAGCCTATCTGGCACAGTAACAGCTGACCCATGAGTAGTGTGACTCGGGGCATAACTGCTCCCAGGCACTGCTTCCTCTGGGCCTGAGGGCCACAAGACCTACTTGCTGGCACCTTTCAGGTCTGACTTCCCAGAGGAACCCTTGCAGCTGACTACCCAAAAGAGCCTCCAAGGTGTGGCTCCATGACACTGATGACTTCTTGATTCATAAGAATTGTGGGTCATCAGGCCTGATTTCAGGTTCACGCAGTGACCCATCTACAACAGGGACGTAGGCTGTTTGTGTTGGAAAACAGATCCTTTACTTATGCCTGCAAACGCCCAGTGAGCAGTAAAAAGCAGGACGGAGCTTGGCAGCTATCTTAATTTTTTATCTATATCTCCTTTATTACCTTAAACTTTGGTTTGGATTCCTGCTCAGTTCTACACCTAGCATGTTAATCTGAGTGTTCATCGAAAAACTGGTAACTTAAGGTTGATTAGCCCTAATTTATTTAACCCATTACTCTCATCCTCCTTCAAGACTGAGAACCCCAAGATAAGAATAACTAAGGTATTTAAAATAGATTGTCCATGACCAGCTTTTTTTTTTTTTTTTTGTACAGAGGATTGAACTCAGGGGCACTTTAACCACTGAGCCACATCCCCAGCCCTTTGCCCTTTTTATACTTTATTTAGAGATGGGGTCTCACTAAGTTGCTTAGGGCCTCACTAGGTTGCTAAGGCTGGCTTTGAACTTGTGATCCTCCTGCCTCAGCCTCCAGAGCCCCTGAGATTAAAGACGTGTGCCATGTTGTTTGGCTCAATGACCAGCTTTTTTTTTTCAACATTCTGCTTTTTACCAAGCAGAAGTTTGCAGTCAGATTGCCCTATGACGGGACAGCCCCCCTAAGCAGGATCAGTCATCTCGGGGATCGATCATCTCACAATAGGAGTCAAATTGCCCTCAAGCAATGACTAAGAATGAGGCTTCCCCAGAACTCAAGCTGTCCGGAACCAGATCACAGCTTGATGGAGACTGCTTGATCATTCACATCCTTAGCCCCTGGCCCAGTTCTTCCTGTTCACACCTGAAGTTCATGTCAGTATCCCTGAAGGCAGGTCTCATTCTTTGCAACATAACTACACCGATTCCACTCGTTTCCTACTTCTCACCATGACTTTTGTTTGTTTTCTTCCAGAAGAGTAGCTAGACCTACTCTGTTAGGACTCCGGAGTTGGCTCTCTGGCCTAGGAGTCCAATAACCATCCACATCAAGAGCGAAGGCTGAGGAAGTGCTCGGGAATCCCTCTGTACACTGCCCAGCAGCCTCTTCTGGGGCCTTCTTGGACTCTCCCTTGTGGCCTGTGGCCTTTGGCCATCCCAGATGCCCAAGTGAGACCTGATCTCTGCTCTGCCCCTGACCAGGTCACCTCACTCACAGAGGCGGTCTGGAGAGATCCTAGCTTAGGACTTTCTGTCTCTTCTTCCAACAGGCAGGTCCTCCCCAGCTCCAGCCATGCCAAGGGTCTGACTTCAGTCAGCTGGAGTGAGTTCCTGGATCCCTCTCCGAGACCTCTTCCCCACCTTCTCTGATGTTTTCCCCAGAGCCCTGACTAGCACGCTTCATCCTAGGTAACTTGCTCCTCTGTCTACTCCGTCTGTTTCCCACTCACCCCGCCCAAAACTCTGAAAGGGAAAGAGCTGGCTGGCCTTCAGCCTCGGCTCTATCACCAGGCCTTGGAGCAGGATGGGCTCTCAGGAAAAGCTTTTGTTGGATGAATACATTAATCAACCTTGCAGAAGGAGGAAGGAAGGAAGGAGAGAAGGAAGGGAAGTGGAGGGGAGAAGAAGGAAGTGGAAGGGCAGGGAAAGGGACTTCTAACAGGACTAGTCACTGACCCCATGCTCCTCAGCCACCACTGTGACCACCAGCACAGACAGGAAGGAAAGACAATGGAACAAGGTGAGAACCAAGAGCACTACCCAGGCCCACAGCCCAAGCAAGAAGGGGTCTCGTCTCCAGATCCCTGAAAAGCAGGGTCTCTGCCCAAAGTTCAGATAAGGGGCCCCAGTGAAGGGGCAGGACAGGAGACATTTTTTCCTGAAAGTTGACAGCCTAAAAGATAATTTTCTCAGACCTGGCCTGAATAAGTGTGACTCCAGCCTAGAGAGACTCCCTCGGGGCCTGGAGAGCAGCTACCAGAGCAGACACAAGTGGAGAGCAACATAAATACCATCGGCACCAACAGAGCCTTTGTGGGCTTCCCCTGGGCAGCTGCCCATATGGCCTCACTTCTTCCTCTGGGAGCTACTGGCCCCATTGAGCCTTTCTCCCTCCCCCCAGGAGCCTCGTCCCGGCCCAACACCAGAGTTCCTGATGGCTGACATAGAGGCAGAGTGTGGGGGACAGTTACCTCCGGTGGGTGAGGAAGCTCCCGTTGGCATGGCCAGAGCCATCACAGCCTGGGGTGGGGCAAGTTGGCCCCTCGTTCTTCAGCGCCTTCCAGGAGAAGGATGAGCCATTGAGGGAGCCCTCTTTCTGCCTCCGGGCGGCCAGAGGGCAGCCAGATGCACTTCTGTGAGAGGCATATTTGCCACTGATGTGACCAAGCCCCACACAGCCTGGAACCGGGCACCTGGACATAAAAAGGCTGAGGTGACCACAGAGGCACTGGTGTAGGGGGAACTTGGAGACCTACCAGCTCCTCAGTGAGGCAGGAGGACCGCAGAGTCCTGGAGCCTAGGGAAGAGCCTGGCCTTCCAGGTAAGAATCGAAGGCCACATGGCCTGCCTTCCCTCTCCCTCTTGGCCTCAGAGCCCCTGCTTGGCTGCAAATCAGGAGGACAGCCAGGGGCAGCAGGGGCCTGCCATCACTGAGGCCAGGCGTGGCATCCATGGTTGTCCCGGAAACACAAGCTTAGATATCCCATAATCGTCCTGCCTGTGGCTGCCCAAGAGTGGCTTTTCCTTTGCTCCAGATGTTCAAGGAGAGGAGCAGAAACCTTTATGTAAATTACATAAGTACAGAATGGAAAATGCCCCAGGCACAACTTGTGGGACCCTGTCTGAGTGTCTGTCCTCACACCTCAGGGAGGGATGTGCACCAGTCACCCAGAAACCAACACCTGACCCAGACCAGATTCTCAGCCTGGCAGTTCTCAGCTTTCTCCCGCCCACAAAGCTCATCCTGGTGGTCTGTCCCTCCCTCACAGTGTGTGAGAATGCCTGAAGGGGTCCAGCCCCAAGGGGCACCACTGCCCTGTTTTATAGTGTCTTGGGGCACAGAGAATTCCGGAGGCAGGACCCCCTCAGGAGGACAGAGGGCTATGGGCAGAGGCCCCTGCTGTGGGAGCGGGAGGAGGTCACAGCCTCCCAGTGCTGGTAGGGAGGGCAGTTCCAGGGCCTTGACCCACACTGTGGCCTCATCTCAAAGGCCACCCATGCAGACAACTTCCAGCCGTCTTTTCTAGGGTTCTTCTTCCTCTTCTGTCCACACTGCCCGTCTCTTGCCTCTCCTCCCCTTCTCACTCATCTGGCCGCCCAGCGTAAGACAGCGTAGGACGTCCACTGGGCCCGTGAAAGGACATCTCAGCTTCTGGTCCAGAGCAGGGACTCTGCCCAGGGCTCCCAGGAGGGCTTTGGTGGGGGTTCACATTTAATGTTCAGCCCCTCAAACCTGGATGCCTCCCAGCCAGAGGGCCTGAGGATGCCTGGCCTGGCCTGACCAAGACTGAGGTTGAGGCTTGGGCCAAGAGGAGGCAACTGACAAGTACCTGTCTCCCCAGATCCAGGGACAGATGAAGGTGGTGTTTCAGTCGCTCCATGCAGTTCAGTCTGGATTCTTTCTAACCACTTTGTTGCAAAACTCTAACTCTCCCTAGAATGGCATTCATGAGGGTTATTTCAGGCGTGATTTCTTTCTCTTAAAACCTGGTATCAAATCTTCAGAGACATCACGTGACTTTGGGTAGAGAAATACGTGGGGCACTGAGCCACAGGGTTTCCATGCTTCTCAGGTGAGTTGGTTTCTTGGAGTAGATGGTGGGGCCCAGAAACTGCATGTGGTGACATGAGAAATGGAGCCAAGAGAGCAGGGACCAGAGGAACATTTCACAAGTCAGATGCAGCGTGGCTGGTGGCACAGACCTCCTCCAGGTGGGCAGAGAGAGCAGGTCCTGACCCCCACACTGGAACAGTTGTCAACTTCTTGACCAGTTATAAAGTGGTGGCAACCGGGGTTCACCACAAAGTGCTGACAAGACTTATCTTCCAACAGGCAAACATAAATTGGAGCTCTTCCTCCACAGCCTTGCAAAACCACGGCTCATGCCTGCTAACAAAATCCCTTCTCTCAGCAGGACATGGTGCATCCATTAAAGTTTCTGCTTCGGTCTGCATTTACTAAAAGATGGTGGTTAATTATAAATATGGTTAAGGTTTATGGCTAAGGGGAGGCCCTATAAAATGGACTTGCTGTGGAACCATTTGGAACTCCGTCCATCCTGCAAATGCTGGACAGTTTCTAAAGGTCACAAGCTCCACTTGGCTTGGCTGCAGAACTCTTGCTTTTTAAAAAGCAAAGTTGATAGCACAGTAGAAGGAGGAAGATCATTTTTCCCAGTTAATTTGAAAAATGCTGATCTTGATTTTAATCATTTGCAAATGCAGCACAACTCATTTGTGATACCCCTGCCAGCAGGGTCTTTGCTGAATATATAGAAGCAATGTGTTTGTAGGGTCACGGGCAGCTCTTGGACTCTTGGGAGGAAAAATACTTTTCTCCACCCAAGCATTTATCATGCCAGACTTATGATACTAACAACCACGCATTTCACACTGTCAATATGGCTGTTTACTGTAATAATTGAGTAACTACATCTTACTAGACCAAGCAGCTGGTGGGGACATCCCCTTCTGAAGGATGTGACACTGCTTTAGGCCCCTTCTCTGTGGCTAAGTAAATGTTCAGGAATAGCTGGGGCAAGCTCTGAAGAGGAGCACTGGAACCTCAGGTCCAGGTGCCCCTCTGTGAGATGCATGGCTGTGTGTGGCCCAGCAAGTGACACAACTTGGGCAGGCTTGCTTCCTGTGAGCCCTTAGGACCTGCCCCAACCAACCAACCCCAAGACTCGTATCAACCAGGTAGCCAGAGCCATTCCACTGTTATCCTGGAGGGGACCCATGGCCCACTTTGGCATGTTGGCCAGTGAGTCCCCCTGTTGGAGCCTGCAGCTCAGCCTGGCCTCCGCCTGCAAGTTGACAGTGCAGGGGACTAGTTCCCTACCGAGAGAACAAGCCTGCAATGATGCCAGACCCCCCGAAACAGGTGAGCCCCGCTCTGCCCAGTGAGCAGGCAGCCTTCCTACCTCAGGGACCTGGGTCATCTAAGGTTAAGGATGTCTTCTTTCCTCCCCAAAGGAGGGTCTGAGTCCCACTTTCAACACTCCCAGACTTTCCCACTCCTGGCTTTGCACAGGTGAGCAGGTTGGTGGACACACAGGATTCAAAGACTTGATGGCCCCCTAACCATCCTCCTCTCCTGAATCTGCACCTGACTTTTCCTGCCAGAGAAAAGTTGTGCAGATTGCAAGGCCCATGTGCACCTGTGGCCAGCCTGAGGCCATAGGACACTCAGCCTGCCCCATTAAACACCTCCAACCTAAGCTGAGCCCAGAGAGGGACTGTCACACGTGCCCTCACTATAATACTCAGGCATTGATGCACTGGGTTTGAGCACTTCATAAAAAGAAGATTGCCATCAATCGGTTTGAATATCAGTTACAATGAAAGGGAAATCTAGAATGAGTCTGGTTTTAGAATCATGATACATAGGAAAACCTCCACTCTGCACAGCAGTGGAGGGCCAAACATACTTCATCAGCTCAGGGTCCTCCTTGTCATCCTTGGTGGGTGCCACCTTAAGTCCACTCTTCTTGGCACGTGGGCAGCCTGACAAGCTGGTTTTAAAAGAGGAGAAATGCCAGCTCAGTCCAGAACAGCAGCTCCCTTGCCATCCACCCCATCCCATCCCCTCAAGCTCTGGGACCCTGCAGGGCAGAAAGAAGCCAGGGCAGATCAGTCAATCAGTCATTTGGAGCACAGTCCACGGACACAGAGCCTTTGCACAGGGCAATAGAGTCAGGAATGGGAAGCATCCTCATGAGCCTCTAACCTTGACCCTTTGTCTTTATCTCACTTGACCAGGTTCCAGATGTACCAATAATTCAGACAGACGGAAAAGAGCTCTGATTAGTAGCAACATTAAGAGTGCCTTGTTTTAAACTTTAGAAATTTGTCTAGGAAGAGACCCCACACATACCCCATCCTGCTGCAGGCCCCTAACTTACCTCCGATGTGAAGCGTAGTTCCCTGTTATATGGCCAGAGCCGTCACAGCCCGGTGTGGGGCACCTGAAGGGGAAAGTGAGATGAGCATGGAGCCTGTGATGGTGTTCACCTCTCTAGGCCTGGCCCTTGAGGAAGCAGATTGCCTTCCCAGCCCAGGGCCCCCGAGGAGCTGCCCTCCTTGAACAGCAACACACCCAGCCGCTTCTGCCCACAATGGGCATCGACAGGGTCATCTCGAGGCCTTAGCGTTTCTCCCATTTGCCCAGGAGCAGGGGTGGGGGTGATCCGGAAGGCTGAGGAGAGAAGCCCAAGGGGCCCAGCTGTACACCAGGCACCAAGGTGAGGTGTGGGGGCCACTGTATCCAAAAGCAAAGATGGACTCCAGCTGGCCATTTATCTGGCTCTAATCTAGACTAGAAGCATCCAGAGTGCACCTGAGCCCTGACTTTAAACACAAGGGCTCAAAGGGCACACCTTGCTCCTGAGACAGGTCTGTCCTCCCAGCTGCACTGTGGCCTTGCTCTCAGGGAGAATGCACTGGGGCTGAGGAAACCAATGGGTGCTCCCTGAGCACCTGCCATGTGGCTGCTGCAGGACTGATCCCGGTGCAGTGTGTGCGGAACTCACGTAACCAGTGACTTTGTGTTGGCTACTACCACAGGGTAAGAAGGGAAGACACAAAACACAGAAGTCCAACTTTATACACCCCAAAATGTTTGATGAACACATCATATAAGGTGGTAAAATAATACCCCAGTATTATAAGCATGGACACTCTTATTTTCTCCCAAATGACAACCAAAATAAAATGTTAGCCCTGGCAGGTGTTAGGATGGGGAGGAGGGCTGACTCAGCAGGTGGACCTATCTCCCCCTTTGAATCTGCTCTGCACTTCACCCCTTGTGAGGGTGCTGGCCTGCAGGCCAGGTGAGTGCTGTTCCTGGCACTCTGCACCAGAGAAGCATCTGGCAGACCTCAGGTGTACACTCATGGTGGTGGTCACTTGGTGGCCAGGGTGGCAGACCCAGGCTTATAGGCAGAGATGATTGGCACCAGTGGTGAGGTGCAGACACACCCACTGGTCCTGGTGAGTCTCAACTGGGCCCATGACTCCCACAGGGAAGCAGGTACTGGACCCATGGCATCCCTGCACTTCTTGCTGAGGCCTGATACAATGGTTTCTCCCAAGAGTTGTGTCCAGGAGAAGACAGTGTTCACAGCATCAGAAGGGCAGTTGTCCTAAATATGCTCCTATGAGGGTCAGTCGCAGGAACTGGAGCCCCCACCACCCCTCCCACCACTTGTCTCTAGTTGCCTTGTCTGGGCCAAAGAATCCATGCCTGATGGACATGTTCCGTGTGGGTAGCACATACTGTGACCCCATCTGAGGGTCTAGGAGTGACCTTGCCCTGTGCAGAGCCTCCCAGGCCCTGCAGATGTGTGGCTCCCCCTGGACCCCTCACACACAACTCCTGGGCACACAGTCACACAGAAAGGGGAACAAGTGCCTGTGGGCTTCTCTTACGGGGAAAAATCCTCTTAAGAGTCTTTGCATGTGTTGAGAGGGAAGCCACCAAAAGACTCATCTTCCCCAACCTCGCCAGAGCAACACCCACTCAGGAGGATAAAGAGTGCACCAGGGAACAGAGGCAGGGAGGACCCCGCCACCATCACCCACAAAGAGCAGGGCCACACTGTGGTCGGAGAGAAACAGGTGATGGCACCCCAGAAAGACCTCCAGAGCAAAGAGAAGCTCTGGGGCATGGGGCCCATCAGCCCCCCTCCCATGCCTTGCTGAGGCTGAGCAGCTCATTACACACAAGGGAGCATTTTTGCTGCTGTTTCTACTAAAGTTTTGTGTTAAAGTTCACAGATTCTCAGTCTCAGGAGGACCCTGACTTCCCAGCGACTGTCTCCTGATAGGATCATGCAAGTTTCCTTCATCAGCCGGGAGCACTGACTAGCTTAGGCTATGAAAACCATGAAAACCGTCATCATGAGAAAAGAAAGCAGAACTGGAAAGGAAACAGAACATAAGAAAGATGGCAAGAGATGGGTGGTGTGGGAGCCCCAAGGCTGCAGAACTGAGTGCTCCCACTTTGGGTTTCCAGGCCCAGAAATGGTGGGGCAGAGAGTTAATGAGTGAATGTGTCGGCCCACCCAGGTGCCCACCTGCTGTTCACTCTCAGAAGGGAACCCAGTGGGACCCTCTCCTCCACAGGGGCTAGAGACAAGGCTGCAGGGTGGGAGCTGGAGACCGAGGATCCCAGTCCTACCCTAAACCAGCCCTGCTCTCCTCATCCCAAAGGCTACGTCCAGCTTCTCTCTGGCCCCAAGACCAAGCAAGGGAGTCTTGACCTGGATTCAGGGCCTCTTGATGTGAAGCCCAGGGAGAGTGGGCCAGTCCCAGGGACATGAACTACAGAAATGAGAGTGACACCTCCTGGGGCCCAGGGTGAGGTCTCTGCAGACCAGGGTCACGGGGTCTATGATGTCACAGCCCAGCCAAAAGCCTGAGAGCCA
Source organism: Urocitellus parryii (assembly GCF_045843805.1). NCBI lineage: Eukaryota > Metazoa > Chordata > Mammalia > Rodentia > Sciuridae > Urocitellus > Urocitellus parryii. The sequence goes on along the minus strand of NC_135536.1, from coordinate 199,159,248 downwards.
AGGAAACAACTGTTCCCAACTCCAATCCCAAGAGGACAGATGCCTTGAAACCTCTGGGTGCCTGCCTCACGGGTGCAGGACACCTCAAGCAGCTGGCTGTGCCCACGGGGCCTGTCCTGCCACGTGTTAGGGGCAGGGAGGTGCAGAAGCAGAAAAGGGGCCAGCAGAGAAGGCAAGAGCAGGGAGGGGAAACACTGGGAGGTGCTGGACAGAACAGAGCAGCTGAGGGTTGCAGGAGAAGGAAGCAAGGAGCTCTCTTGCGCCATCGATTCCATTTCACTCAGCAAGAGCAGCACGACCTGCAGCCACTAGTCACGGCAGGACTTGTAAGCCACAGCCAGTTCTGGCCTTTCTCTGGATCTCTAGGGCTCTGGGCAAAGCAGACCCAGGCAGCCCTGTGGGATCCTCCAGAGAGGCTGGGGAGGGGCCAGGACTGTGCAGGAACCTGTGTCAGCCCTGGCTCCAGCCCAGGGGAGAAGCCATGGCAGTACCAGAGCAGGGCCACAGGTGGCAGCGCAGCCCCAGCCAGGCAGAAGCGGCCCTTCCTCAGGCGTGGCCCCTGCCCACTCCAGGAGAGCAGTGACCAGCCCAGGTGGCATCTTGGAGAGAGCTGACTTTGGCAGGAGCCTCATGAAGGAAAGAGCAAAGCAAGGGAACTGCCCAAGAGACAGGGGGTCAGGGAGCGCAAACATACTTGAGGTCAGCAGAGTGGGCAGCCATGAGGTTTCTGAGGCTCTTGTCAGCAAGAGGGCAACCAGAGAGGCTGAAAGAGAAGAGATGGGATACGGGGTAAGCCACAGAGGGGGAGCAGAGAAGGAGAAGAGGAAGACCCCCCAGAAAGCACCATGGCCCGGCCAGAGGAGCAGGGGACGAACCTGCGGTGGGAGGCATAGTTCCCAGTGATGTGGCCACTGCCGTCACAGCCAGGGGTGGGACAACTGGACAAAGGAAAAAGAGCATCAGAACCCAGCACGACGTGCACTGCAGGTGCTGCAGTGGGTGGCCAGGCCTCCTCCTGGCCCCCAGCCCCCGGGGGAGAGCCCTCGCCTCAGACTGGAAGCTTGGCCCACACAGCTTAACTCAAGAAGGAAAAGCTGGACTTGAAGTTCAGATGCCTCCGAAGCACAGGTGCTGAGCATTCGCACCTGTGCTGTGTACTCATGTCTGGACACCTAGGCAGGGCCCTTCCCGCTTCAGCTCCTGAAGCAGCATGTCCTCCCCTAAGGATAAGAACCTGGGACCAGCACCCAGGGAAGGTCAGCCCCAAGGCAGAAGGGCATGAGTGGGGCTCTGGGTGGGGAGAGGAGGACCGGGTCACTCTGGCACAGGTGCCAGGCACAGCCCCCCACAATCCTCTAGGGGAAGAAGGTGGTTGGCGGTCTGGGGTGAAACAGTGGCTGCTAGAGCTGAGGGTAGAGACCAGGCAGTGTGCTCTGGGCTCAGGCAGGGGTCTAGCTGTGGAGAGAGGGCTGGGCCTCTGTTGCACCGAGGGCTCCTGTGGAGCTTCTGTTCGTGACTCCTTGGTCCCCGTCCTGCTCTGCTCTGTCCTGCTCTGCAGGCTGGCCAAAGACTCTTCCTTGTTCTTAATTGCTTTAGAGGATCCCATTAATGCCCAGCACAGCAGTAACAGGAAATGTCTGTCACCATGAGGGCTGCCTGGCTGAGGTGGTGGAGCCAGGCAGGAGAGGCCCTGCACTGAGACAACCCAGCTGCTGTAGGTGATGACCAGGCCTGCTCCTCCCAGACTGCAGGTGTGACAGCTTACGTGAGCAGCTCCTTCTTTATGTCCTTAGAGAGAAACTTCAGCTTGAAGTTGGTCAGGGTGACTTCTCCTGGGTACTTCCGCTCTTCAAAGTTCTCTTCTGACACCTCCTGGTCATCTGCTTCAGAAGAAGCAAAAGAATGTGCTGCTGGCTCTGACTGCAAAAAACCAGCAGGGAGATGTTTTAACGGCTGGCGGGGAGGCCCGGGCACCTAACCCGGTGAGTGAGAGAGAGGGACCTTTCAAGACAGTGTCCACGAAGCATTTCCTGGAATTCTTGCCATTTGGAGGAGGGAAAAGGCCCAGTTCCCCCAGGAAACACAGAGGGCATCTTGTGGCCTGGACCCATCCCACACCAGAGCTCCTGGACAACAAGATTCAGGATTCTGTGCTGCCTGTCCTCAGGCCACCTCCACCAGGTCACCCCACAGTATGAACACCTGGGAAAAGAATCCTCGGGCAAGGATGGTGCCCAGATGTCGCAGACCCTAGTTAGGAAGCTGCACTGGTGACCACTTGTTATGACATGGTAACTCCACCACCACCACCACCAAGTGTGCTTCTTCACAAGTCACCAGCTAAATACGGGCTCTGGAAGACAGTTCACCAACACATAGATGGGCAAGGAACAGCTCCTCCCAGTAAGGACAGGGCTCCGGCAGGGTCGGGACAGCCAAAGTCCCGCAGGACGGCTACACCATTCCAGGGCTGGCACCCACTTGCCATGGGTCCCAGTGAATTGTTCAGGCACTGCTTCTGCAGACCTGAGAGACAGCAATAAGGAAGTGCCCATGGGGCCAGACAACTCGGGAACTGGCAGTAGACCTGGTCAAGAGACTGGTGCTGCCTTTGCTCCACTGAACAGGCTCAGGGAAAGAAACTTCTTTGCCCTAGCCACTTGGCGGAAGCTCCTTGGCAAACATGCCCAGCCTCAGGATATGTGAGGGCTCCCAGAAACAGAGGGGAAGAGATTTTCCCAGAGCCCCATGGATACAAGTGGACTAGAGTACCTGGGGACAGAAAGGATGGGCTGCTATGGCAGTGTGGGACCTCAGGCAGGGCTGGCAGGAGGGTCTGAGTCAGGAATCCAGGACAGAGATGGAGGGACAGAAGGGCTTGACTCAGGAGGCACTTCTGGGGGTGACCTGTGCCTAGGAGGTGGGTGGGGGAAGAGGCAGAGTTTGGGGATGAGCCAAGGCCACTTGATGCAGAGTAGATGATTGGCCACCACTGGTGAGACAGGCTTCAGTGCGGGGGACTTAGGACCTCTGAAACAGAGTCACCCTATAGATGGTCACTTATTCCTGGAGGTAAAGGTGTGACCCAAAAATATGTGTTAAGAGAAGAGGGGCACCAAAGCAGCCTGGAGAGACCAGCCCTGAGCAGAGGCCAAGAAAGGGGCAGAGGAGGGCCCAGAACACCAACTCACTGGGCCCAGAAGGCAGCTGGCTGATAAGTCAGGCCATGGGCTTGTGGGAGGTTGAGTCCTGGAGTAGGGTGTGAGTGCAGAAGCTTCTAGACCTCCAGATAAGAGCTGGTAGTGGGAATACTACACGCCACCAGGCAGGGCTCCTGCCCACCCTGGGGAGGAAATCGGCTTTAGGTGACCAGGCAGAGGCAGTCCCAGGTGCAGTCCCCTCCAATGGGGACTCAGCCTGTGCCACCTCCTCCAGGACCTGACATCTGATGGGGGCAATGTGACCTAATCAGGGAGCCCAGTCTATCCCTCTATAAAATGGGGTGATCCTGAGTCCCACCCACGGGTCAAATGAGGAGCCTGGCTCACATTGGGTTGGGCCAGGAGGGGGCCTTACCACACCTCCCCATGCCTCCTTGGGCACTTGGCTCCATCCCCTGCAGATCCCTCTGGGATCCCCTCCAGAGGAGTCTGGAAAAGGGAGAAGTATGGGGAGCCTACAGGCCTCATGCTGCCTGGACCCTATGTGTCCTTGGAGCTGTCCAGTTCCTTGGGAGGCCCTCTCCTAGGGGAAAAGCCCCAGGGAGCCCATGTCCAGGGCTCTTCATCTTCCATGTCCGATAGATAGGACGATTGGAAAGGGGAGTCCCCACAGCTCCAACACCAACGGTTGGGCTACCTCCTCTTTACCAGGTTAGTACTGGTCTTGGGGACTCAGGCCACTGCCCACCATGGAGGCCTCACATACAAGGGGGATCCGAGGCGGAAGTTACTCACTATCTGGGCCCAAGGAACCCAGTAGCTGAGACCCTGTCTGGATAGCAGATGTGTTCTTCAGGTGGGTGGGAGGCTCACAAAACCAAAGAAACCTGAGCTTTCTCCAAATCAGCCCCCTGGAATCTGAAATAAGGCCCTCTCCTCCCCACACTCCAGGGCCATTCCCATTGGTGCTGACCATGCATTCTGCAAGGTGAGAAGACCGCTTCTGTCGATGGACAATGCTGAAATGGCTCAGCAGGAGAAACCCTTCCTGGAGGGCAATCCCTGGGTCCCAGCTGCCCAAAGTCCTACCAGAGCCAGGAGGTGCAGCCCCTAGGAAGTGAGCAGCTGCTCCACCTTGATCACCCTCTGGTGCCAGCCTGCCCCACACCTACCTCATCAGGCTCCTCTTCTCGTAGGCGGCTGGGCTTAGTGTAGTCTAGGGGCCGGTCCCACTCGTCCTGACGGGAGGCCTGGCTGGACTGGGGCGAGGTCATGGAGCTGCTGGGAGCACTGGTGCTGCTCTGGCGCTGGGAGGTGTCAGGAGACTTGACACCAGGGCTGCTGCTGCAGCTGCTGCTGCCAGGGAAAGCTCCCTCCCGCTGGCGGCGCTTGTGCATGCTCAAGTCCAGTGTTCCATTCTCATCCACCTCAATGTCCACAGACTAGGTTGGAAGGTGAAAAACACATGTGAGAGTCAACTCTCCTCACACCGGCTGCTGCAGCCTCACTGCAAGAGAGGTCCTGCAAGAGTAGGCCCCTCCAAGGCCAGGAGTAAAGTTAAGTGCGAGAATCGCCAACTAGACCCTAGCTATTCCTGGAAGCGTCTCCCGCAGGGAGTGGGTGGGCCTGGCTGCAATCCCACCCCCCCACCCCTCCTGGGACACTGCAGAGGGCATGCCCACCTTGCTGGGTAGGTCCTGTGGCTTGGTGCTGAGGTTCTCTGGCATCTCCCAGCAGCGGGTGGAGAGGTTCAGGATGGCAGTGGCAGCCATGTGCGCAGCCTCAGCGTCGTGTGAGTAGTCGAAGCCTGCAGAAGAGGGTGGGGTGCTCCTCACATAACTACTGGGGGGCTGTGCCTCAGGGGAGGAGGCCTTTGGGGAAGGTTTGGCTGCAAAAAGGGAACAACACCGCTGACTTAGACAGGGACAGAGATGGCAAGCGCATGGGGCGTGCTGGGGTCAAAGCACAGCCACTGCAGTGTGGGCTTGGGCACAGCTGTTCACCCCTCCAACACGCCCCCCTCAGCCCTGAAGAGACCTCTCATTTCTGGCCTGACCAAGATCTAAGCAGAAAGAACAAAACTGTCCAAAGACCTCCCAGCAGCCCTGGTGTCCCAAGCAAAAATCATGTGTCCATTAGCAAATGCCTGGTGAGAGACTGGAGAGTTCTGTGGAAAGGGTGTTTGGAATGTCACTCCTGGGGAACGTTTTGTCACATGGTATCAGAAGGTATTCCATAGCTCAGCTGACTCTGCATGCCTAGTTAGTAGCTCCTGCCTTAACAAAGCAGCAGTAGGGACCAGACAACACAAATGAGGGAATTAAATGTCTTCTCCCAGAAATGCTCTTCTGCGTGACACCGAGCCACCAAAAACGCCGGTGTTTCCAGCTCTGGCTAGTGAAATGCTCCTGGAGGGCCCTGAATAGCCTGCAGGCACACAGCCCCAGTCCTGGGGCACAGGCTCTCTCTGCTACGGGGAGGGAGAACCTCCCACCCAGGAGGTTCTTCCAGGGGCAACTCAGGAGCAGCAGGGAACTCCTCTTGGGCTGCCCCACACCCACCAGGAGGCACTAACCCTAGTCACAGGTGTACTGTGTGCTTTTCCACCTTGCATCATTTCCAACACTGGCAAATCAGTGCAATGAAGAAAAGAAAAGATGGGAGGTTGTTCTAAAAGTTATGCAGGACAATTTTTATCAATACAAATGTTGCTGATGCCATAAACAGCGTTTCCAATGAGATGGTCCCCTGTGCAAGAAAGCAAGTGGCTTCCTGCCAGGGTAAAAATCCTGTCCCTCCCACAGTCTGACCCTCCCCAGTGGCATTGCTAGGAGTAAACTCCCCACTGCATTGGGAAAGGGGGCCCTCTCAGGGTGAGCCATGTCAGTGAAGTTATTCTTAAGTCTCTGGACATACGCCCATAAAGGACCTGGTTTCGCTTCACAGATACTTAGGAAACATGTAAGGTCCCCAGAAGCACGTGGAGAGACGTGGGCCTCAAGGAAGCCATAGCAGTTACCCAGGGCATCCAACACCTCAGACTTCCATCTTCGTCCCTTCTAGCTCCTCAGAACACTGGGCCCACCCTCCCAAAAGCAATGCAGGAAGAAAGACCAGAATGATTCTCCCCAACTTACATTGGAAGGCTTTGGGTGAGGTTTCGCTGGTCTGAATCTTTGGGGCAAGCATACGTTTGCCAAAAACCTGAGCGTCAAAACTTGCGTAATCAAAGGTGACCTTGGAGAACTTCTCTAGCTCCTTGGCCAAGTTGGCCCTCGGTGTGGCAGGAGCCACGTTGGGCCGGTAGCTCCCATAAGGAGGGACCTCAAGCTGCTTCACAAAGCACATGGGCCTGGAATGGGACAGAGATCAGAGCCTGTGAGGGCAGGGGAACAATGCCACCCTCCCTATCCTATCCTACAGCCCATTGAGAACGGAGACCCCGGGAGACACCCCCATATCCTACCCTGAAGACCCTCCGAATGCCAGCTCCTGTGGCAGGCTGGTGACCAGTACAAGGAAGGATACTCACCAGGAGGCAGCAATAGGAACACACAAGGAGGAGCACTACCTCCTCATGCAGACGGCAGTGGCCAGAGGCAACGCCCTGAACTGCCCTCCAGCGCAACGACAGTTGGCAAGCCCTCAGCAGGGAGCCCAGCTGTGGCACAGCCCAGCACCATGGTGGACCACGACATAGCAGAACAGCCTAGCACTCCAGCAAGGAGGACATCAGGATGTCTGAAAGTGGCATCATGGCCTTTGGCCCCATGACCCAGTTCTTCCCTCAGGCAAGGACTTAGTGGACCTCTTCTCAAATCTGGGTTAAGACAGCCACCTGAGGGTTGGCTAAAAGGGTCAGCAGCAGGCATGAAAAGGCCACAGAAAGCCTTTGGTCCACTGAGGTCCACTGAAGAGTTCTTGGGAAAGGGTTTGTACAGCAAGGGAACAGAAAGGGAGAGGCTGTGGGGGCAGGGAGAGTCAGACCAACGAGCACAGAGGGCTTTCTGAACCAGTCCGCTCAGAGAAGAGGGGAGACAGCCCAGTGGGCACCAGCAGTCCTTGTCCCTATCTGGACCAAGCGCGACTTCAGTGATGTGTGAGGTATGAGAACAGGTGAGGCCTCCAAGCACGAGGCCCTCTAAGAACTTGAATGTGGCCTCAGAAGAGAAGCACCAGGTGACCTACAGCTTCAGGCCAGCTCTGAAGGGCCTGGGAAGACCAGACAGCACCCGAGTATGGGACGCACCTAGCATCAGGAAGGACGGGGCCCAGGCTAGACTGGCCAGCAGTACCTGGGGAGGCTGCAGCACATGGCCACTGGGCTTCAGTAGGGACACACTGTCTCTGACCTTAGCATCTGTGCCACTTTTTCCTTGGCCAGTGTTTTGCCAGGATCTTTAGACTTGGGGTCACAGATACCAAAGAAGCTTTGCAAAGCCTTTCCTCACACCCCAGGCTAGGACCCCAGAAATGTGGGCCAGATGGAATCAGCAGCCCAGAAGGTGGCTCCTGCACTTGGCACCGCTGCAGGTCGGGTGCTCACTAGGGACTGGGAATGCAGCATGTCGATGAAGCCTGATAAGAACTTTGGAGTTCCAGAGGTGGACAAACAGGTCCCAGTCCCCTCCAAGTCCAGGGCCTGTTTCTCTCCCTAACCTCAGCAGGGCATTATACCCAGGATGTTTTAATATTTTATCAGTTACTTAGATCATGTCAGGGAAAGGATCAAATTAGCCACTGACAGAAAGCTGGAAAGAAAAGCAAAGAGTATGGAGGAAAGAAGCTGCTTCAAACCATCTGAGAACCAGCCATCAGGACCATACCAGCGGGAACCTGCAGGGCCACAAGAGCCCATGGATGGAACATGAGCACACCCATCCATGAGCAGGAATGTTGAGCCCTGTCCCAGCCAGAGATGCCATGAATGAGAATACTCCTTCTGAGGGACTCTCTAGAAAAGCCAGTCAAGGGCCAGAGTGTGGCACAGCCATGGTTGGCAGCCAACATCTTCTGACTGAGGTTCTGCAGGCCCATGTCAGGAAAGGCAGAGGGCAGTAGCCATGGAGCCTCACAAAGAGGTGGCAGCACTGTGTCAGCCAGGGCTTGGCCTCCGCTGGGCATGATGGCCTGTCTCCTGTGCTCCTGTGTGGGGAGACAGAACATGGAACAGGACAGGAGAACCAGGGAAAGAGAGAAATGAGCAAGCTCGTTAGAGAAACGCGGATGAGCGGGGAAATGAGTCATGGTGCCTCTTGGCCCCACCAGGTGGAAGACTGCAGTTGAGAATAAGGCTCTGACAACAGACCAGTCAGGGGTGCAGCCTTGGGAAAGTGCCCAAACCTCTGAGTTTATCTGTGAAACCCAGATCCCAGGGCTACCTGTATGGAGGGAGCTAAGCAGATGCATTCTGGGTGGTTTTTCAGAAAGTCCCTGCATTGCTGAGAGTAGTCTACAAATGCATACACACATGCAGTTGCACACACATGTAAATGTATCATGGATGCACACACCCACACAGATGTGCAAACCTACAAGCCAATACACACACAGGCCCACTGTTGCCTCAGATGCTCACAGACCACACAGGAGGCAGTGCTGGGAGCAAGGCCTACACCCTTCCTTCTCCCTTGCCTTAGGGTCTGTCCTAGGATGGAAAGACAGACAGGACAGACAGGAATTAGTGCCGTGGTGCTTCCTGGGTGTCCGCTGTCCTGGGCTGGTATGGTCTGCTGTCTCCAGAGAGGAACAGGTCTTCTCTACAGATGGAGCAAGTGCCTTGGGAACAGCACGGCAAAGCATCCTGTGCCTGAGCCCAGGGTGGCCAGGCAGGTTTGTGCCTTGGATGAGGGTCTCTGAGTGCCACAGCGGGGGATTCTCCTGTGGAGGAGTGGTGCCTATGAGTGGTCCTGTAGCTCACATCACCCACCTGAGGATCCGATCTGAATTGGAGCTGTTCTTGGAAGGATCTCCTGTCTGTGGTGGCTGCTTCTCATGAGATTTGGCTAATTTTTCAGCAGCAGCAATGGGACACCCAGACAAACTAGAGGAAAGAAAAGGAGAGAAACCTGAGTCTTTTCTTCCAGGCCAGGCTTCCTGGGTGGCCAGGTGTGTGGGTTTGAGAGTAGCATCATTCAATGAGAATCCCAGGTGTATTCCTGACTCATTCCCACAGGACAAAGTTTTCTCTCTGGCTCTGTCCTGAGTCCTCAAAGTACAAGTTGCTAAGTTTCTGTTTTGGAAAATTTATGCCAGTGACACACAAAAATGAAATGCATACTAAAGGGTAGTGAAGCCCAGACAGAAACACCTTCTTCTGCTAGGCCTGGCACCAGGCTTGCCCTCTGACTTTCTGGTCATCCGCCAGCTCCCAGGCCAGGCTCTGGAACCTCTCTGGATGATGTCTGTAAGTTGACTTGGGGGAACCAAGGGCCCCACTCAGACCACAACTTGGGCACTATCCCTGGAAGATTCTGTACCTTCCTAGGAAAGTGACCAGGATAAGGGCAGAGCAGTTCCACCTGTCAAAACTGGGTTGACAGTGAGCTCAGGAGCCAGCTCTAGGACATGGAGGGTGACACAATCACATTGTTTGGGAACTTGGTCTCTTGTCCAATGAACTGAGCCTGAGAGCTCTGGCACTTTCTCCATCTGAGTGTGTGCCCACGGGGGCCCAGGCACATCCTGTAGGGTAGGGCCAACCATTGCTCTCAGATGAACTAGAAACATGGACCCCTCTCATGGAGGGAGATGACCAACAACTAAATATAGTCAATGGCCTAGAAGCTTCATGTCCACCTGCTCTGCACTTGCTCGGAAAAGCCCAGAGTGCAGCCCTATCCCCTGAGCTCCCTGCTTATGTCTACATTTGTCGCTCACCCACGAACAGAGGTTTTCCAAATGGTCAAGACACAAAGTCATCACCTGGCCCTCTGCACAAAGGTCAGACCTTTCAGAACAGGCACATGTTCACCCCCAGTCAAAGGGGTGTGGGCAGCAACACCAGCAGGTGATTAGAGCTCCAGGTGCCCTTCTGTCCCTACAAAGGCCCCTCGAATACTCACTGGCCCTAACCTTGTAACTGCTGCATCAAGCAGCTGCAGGGAAGCTGCTATCACTCAGGGGCCACATGTCCGGCCAGAGCCTATCCCAGGCGAGGGCTCGAGGCCAGGGCGAGCACATACACCTTACGCCCAGCCCAGATTCCCCGCCACAGCCTAGATCAACCCAGGTACCTTCTATGTGTGTTGCGGTTGCTGTTCACATGGCCCTGGCCCGTGCAGCCAGGAGTGGGACACTTCAGCACATTCTCATGCATGGCCAAGACTGTAAGAAAACCAGAGAAGGCAGACAGCGATGACCTGGTATGGGGGGAGAACTGCCCACGGAGGCTACAGGAGCCCTGACTGAAGCCTGCAGCTTTGTAGGCAGAGAAGAGCCATAGTAGCTTGAGGCAGCAGCTCAGGGTGACTGCCTCTGTAGAGTGTGTAGACGTAAGCCCACCCTCGGCCAGGTGAGGCGTGTCCCTTCACCAGGGACTCCTCCTGGGTCAGAATCTAGAGTTGACTCTGAAACCTCTTATTTTTCTGTTTTGCAGTTCTCGGCTTCCAACCTGAAAGTAAAGACTCTACCTTCCCTCTCAGCTGACAGCCAGGGTCTATGCAGCTTCCTAGGGTTCTGACCAAGACTGGCATCTCCAGGCAGAAAGGGGCAGGCTGCTGTCCCCAGCCATGCCACAGGGCTAAATTTCAGGCTTAGGCAGTTTGAGGGAAACCTAAGAGACCAGGCCCTGGACAGGCTGCCCCTCCCATGGACTCCTCCAAATACCCTGCATGGAGCTACTCACTCTCTGGGGGAATCCTGTCCTTATGGGGACAGCCAGACAGGCTGCGGTGGTGAGGATACAACCCAGTAACATGGCCAGTGCCATCACAACCCGGTGTTGGACACTTGATCTCACGCTTCTCAGCTCTTGAAGCATCTGAAACACACAAGACATGCCACACAGAGCTAGGAGGCTGGGCAGGGGAATGGGCACGGAGATGCAGGTTGCACTCACACCCCTCACTCTGGCTGTCCAGAGAGAAGGGAGACAAGACTACCCAGGACCCCAAAGGGACAGGAACTGAACAGCAGGTGCCCCTGGAGAAGCTGGTCCAAAACCCAGGGGCATCTACCCCCAAAACAGGGCAAGCAGCACGGTGAAGAGAACCATCCAAGTGGGGTGGAGTCTCTGCCCCTCCTTCTGGGTATGGAGGCACGTGGGCAACCCTCTGTCAGGCAGGGGAAGTCAGTTTGCCTCCCACAGCCAGGGTGTCCTTGGGATTCGACAAAAAGAGGAGGGCAGAGTTTAAGGAGATTATCTACTGCTGCGTAACTAAGAAATGCCTATGCAGAATTCCATACCAGATCTCAGTCCTTGGCTTCCTCTGGCCTCTGCAGGCCCAGGTAGGTCACTATTGAATGTGGGGATCAGAAGGACATGGAAGAACCTCAAAGCAGAGCCACATCTCAGAGATGCTCTTTCTGGATGGGCCACCTTTCAGGAGGAAGGACGCCCCCAGGCTCAGAGTCCCAACCCGTAAGGCAGGGCAGGAATTTAGAGTTTCACCCATCAAGCCTGTGCCCCACCCCCGCCTTGGTCCAGAGCTCTCGATGAATCCACTCCCCGGTCCACCACTCCCCGGTCCACCACTGTTTCAATGCAGGAGGACGTACTTCTGTCCACACGGGCTGACCATGCTGCCCGGTGCCCTCAGCTCAGCCACCATGTCCTTATTTCAGGAACAGGTACTCTGCACCTGAAAGTCCCTCTACACCTGAACCCAGGCTGCCCTTGGTGTCCCACCAAGTGTGCCCTGACCTGCAGACCTGCAGCTGACAAGCCCAGGCCCTGCACCTGTCCCTGAGTCTGCCCCACCCTCCGCCTGTGTGTCCAGGTTCCCAGGCCCCAAGTTCTGAGCCTGGCTTCCATCTGGGCCCCCAGACAGTAACCCCAATTTGTGTCACCAGAAAGGTATCCCCTCAAGATCACTGTCCAGGTCCACCTCAGGCTGAAATCATATCCCTGCCTGTGCCCCTCATTATCTGTGCCCTAGGTGTGGGTCTTTCCAGAAACTGTGTTCCCTGTCTCTACCCACCTGGCTGTGGTGCTCTGAGCTACCTCCCACTCCAGGCTCTCTCCGGGTGGCCTAGATGTCTTCCAGGGGTTACTCCGTGTACATGTCTCTTGTCTTTTCCTGACTCCAGCATCTGAATCAACCCCAGCCCTCAACTCCCTCCTTATCTGGCCAGTCTCTGGTATAAGTTAACCCTCCCCAGGGTGGGCAGAGGAAGGGCACAGGGAGGACTACTGCCCAATCCATCCAGAGAAGAGAGCCTGGCCTGGGATAAAAAAGAGGAGTCAGGGGTCAGGGAAGCTCCCTGATATTAGAGGCCAAATTCAGGCCCAAATACAGAGCCAACCACAGGCCACTCCCTTAGAAAAGCCAGAGTCAGACAGACATCCCTTGCTCCCCGCCTGCCCCCCGACACACATCTCAGCCTCATACGTCTTCCCAGACTCCCTGCATAAAGTGGCACAAGCCTGCTCGCCTGCTCCCTCCATCTTGGCCCAGGGTCCTGTGAGTATTTGCCCCTGTCTGCTCTTCTGTCCTCCCCACACCCATCTCTGTCAGTAAGGGCGTCTAGCTGTGTCTCTCCCTCAGCCTGTACTCCACACCTGGAAGCCAGGAGGGAGGCGGGAGTGCAGGGCAGATCACTGCTGGCCTACCTTTACTGTAGCAGCTCTTCCGCACAGCGTCCAGGGGCTTGGCCGACTTCCCGGGCTCACCTGGGCCCAACTGGCCCTGCTCAGCAGGCGGGCAGCCTGGCTCACAGACGGTGCGCACCTGCTCAGCCTTCAGGGCGATGGCCTGCTCCAGAAGGCCCAGGTTCCCTCGGGTCATCATGTCGTACATCTCCGACTCGTCTGTGACTGCTGACTTCTGGGACCCTGCATCCTCCTCCTTGTCATCATCAGAGCGGACCTCCACAATGACGGAGTACTCAGGCTTGGGACTGGGCAGCTCTAGGCGCCGGGGCTCGGGGGACTTCTGGGCAGAGTTACGGGAGGCATCCTCCTCAAAGATCACATCAGGAGTGGCCTCCTCCTCCCCTTCCTCCTCCTCCTCCTCCTCCTCCTCCTCTTCCTCCTCCTCCACATCCTCCTCCTCCTCCTCCTCCTCTTCTTCTTCCTCCTCTTCCTCTTCATCCTCCTCTTCCTCCTCCTCATGGCCCAGGACACCTTTCTGCTTGCTGGAATCCTCGCTGGCCTCATCCTCCAGGGACTGGGGACATGGCTCCTGGGAACGCTCACTGGTGACTTCAATGACTTCCTCTGCATCCTCTGGCTGGATAAAGAGATCCTTCTCCCCCTCGTCGCTGGTGGCCCCCTCCACAACCTCCTCCTGAAGCAGGTGCAAAACGCCGGGGCCCGTCTTGGCCACCTGGCCCGAGTCCTCCCCCACCAGGGTCTCTCCAGCAATTTGGCCCAGGTTGAGGAGAGAAGTGGCGATGATTCCCTGGCAGCTGCTGTAGCTGCCCTTGGAGGAGCCAGTGGGGCTGCCGACGGGGTTAGGTCCAAAATGGGACTTGACAGGGCTCCTTCCTGCACAAAACCAGAAACGCCACGGGGGCTGGAGGAGAGTGTGTGGGGAGCATCCAGGTCTCTGGCTCCCAGCAGCAGCCCCACCCTGCCCCACCCACCCCCCTCAGCACAGCCCAGGAGACCGGGAAGTCAGGTGTGGTTGTTCCTGCCAGCCCTCTGCCTGAATCCGGAGGTCATAAGCCACTGCTGTATTTTTAAAATTGAGGATTACTTTGGTATTTTTGAATTCATGTTTCTTCTCCATTACATTTTATACAAAGGAGCTTAAAAAGCAAATCAGATTTTTAAAAATTATTTCATGATTGAAAAGCATTTTTATTTTTAAAGGATTAAAATTTAAGTCTTCAGCCACAATAACTAAGGCGTGGTCACTACACGCAGACCCTGTGGGACTCGGGCCAGCACTCCTGGCAACAGTGGGAGCCACCCTACCATCCACATGCACCAGTGTAGATGCTCTAGCCACAGTGCCCAGCCCAGGGATTGGACACAGGAGCTCTTCTTCCAGGAGCAGGCAAGTCAGAATTTCTCCACCTGGACACAGGCTGGCTTGGCTCCATGGGCCCTTACTCACTCCAGAGCCCCAGGGAAAGAGCCCCATCCTGGATTTCTCCCAAAGCAAAACAGACTCCATCCCAAGCCCTGAAAGCCGGGTGACACCAGACCCTGTGGGCAGTAGGGGTTGGCCTGGAGCCTCACCCTGACCCTGGACTCCGCAGTCTGCCAGGGCTCTCGAGAATGAGACAGACCCTGCCCTTGTGCTCACCTTTGCCAAGGGCTGTGCCCTCATTATGGCCAGCCCTGGTGGGCTCCACAGGGAAGCAGGCCCCTCAGCCTCCACTCTCCCCCTCTCGGCTTCCCCAGGCACCACCTTCAGAGGCCCCACCCGACTCCCCACCACCTAAGGCACGTCCTCAGCACCTGCCCCCCAGCGTTTGAGGACAAGCAGACCCACCCCAGGCAGATTTCCCAGAGGGCCAGGCAGGACACACTCCAGGAGCCACCCACAGACTCTCAGCCTGCAAGGCCGTCTTCCTCCCGTGACCGTGAAACACACTGGCCCGTGTGCACACAGGCCCTCCAGTCTCTCCCTGTACGGTGTTCGCACACACCACAGACCACGTGCCCTGTGCAGCCCCCCCGCCCCCTGCCCAGGGAATGAGCACAGGTCAGGACAAGACAGTCCTTGTTCTCAGGAAGACTCCCTCCCGCTCATAGGCTGCATTCTCCAGGCCACACTAAGCGCCCTTTATTCGCAGGAGAAAGAGCAACAAAGCACCTTCAGCTGGCTCGGGACGATGAATCTCCTCCTGTCCCAACATCTCGGCCTCAGCCTCCTCCAGAGTTCCTTCTGATTCATCCGAAACAGAGGCTTCCTTCACCTCGGCCTCCTCACTGCCATCACTGTCCACACTGTAGCCCTCGCCCAGAGCCAGCTTCAGGGGGTGAGACTTCCTCTTAGACACCAGGTGCTCAGCCTCAGTGCCCTCCAGCTTCCTCTTCTTGGCCAGTGGGCAACTCTGTAAACTGGAAGGGAGAGGAGGTGAGGGTAGAGCCAGGTCAGGGCCATGGGAGGCCTCAGAGGCCTGGTGAGCAGCCCCCTCTGCAGCCACTCTAACTGGAAGCCCCCAGCTCAGAGGTATTTGAGATTTTAGATCTAATTGTGTATGTGTAAAAGTTCCTAGGGGTTGGGGGTGTAGCTCAGTCACAGAGCACTGCCCAGCATGAGCTGGGCCTTGGTTCAATCCCTAATTGCATGACAATTGGCAGCCACATCCACACCTACAGCAGGACTCCTGGACCCTCAAGGCTGCTGACCCAGGCTCCTCCTCTCCTAGGGACCCATGAGACCTGACGCGCATCCCACATGCTCTCAAGCAGACCCTGGACGTCTGCTCTACCCCAGTCTTCCCCTCTCCTGAGACTGCTGCACCCACCCCAACCCTGCAAACTTGCACTGCAGGGGACACTCAAGGCCAGGCTGACCACATGAGGCAACCACACTGTCAGTCGAGCAGCAGCCCACACCATCCCCACTGTGCACCAGGCCAGTTCCAAACTCCGCTGCACAGGCACATCCAGTGCTTGCAGCAGCCCCCCGTGGGAAAGCCAGGTGCAGAGCACAGTTCATCGAGCTACTGCTCTGGCCAGCTCTGCCCAGTCGGCCTCCCCAAGGCCCAGGGACACGGTCCACTGGGGACTCTATGGCTCAGAAGGGCGGGGGTCAGCCTGGTCTCAGCAGGCTGCAGGTAGAAATGAAAGGTTCTGGCTCATAGAGGGTCCCAGGGCAGGGGAAGGGCCGCCCCTGGTGAGACAAGGACTGTTTACCTGCGGTGCCTGGAGTACTTGCCCCGGACATGTCCAGATCCTGTGCATCCTGGGGTGGGACAGCTGAGGAGACAAGCAGGAGAGGTCACCTCAGGCAACAAGATCTGGGCTCAGGGGTATCCCAATCCTGACCCTGGGGAGAGGGGATGGGCCCCATTTAAATAAATGAATGGCTCATTATAGTGTTATGAGTGTGGTTCATTAAAGTTCTGTATGAATGACAGCAAGGCATCTGCTGAAGGGACATCTTTCCCCATTGCAGACCGTCTGTCACATGACCAGATCAATAGGAACCCTGAGCACCGGCAGCCGGGAGGTGACTCTTCCAGGTGCCCTCCTGGAAGGGCAGTACAGAGGGGCATTTTGGAACATGAGTTCAGGGTCCGCCACACCTGGTACCACAAGCCAGGGAAACCAAGAGAGATCCCCTGAGGAGGGTGAGGCAAGCCTGAGCCCCCAGGAGACCCTGCAGGCCCCACCGTTCACAAGATGGCTGAGCAGTCTGAGTCCTGCCTGGGGTCAGCTCTCCAAAAACACGGCACTTCTTCCCAAAGCCTGCAAAGGGGGGCGATGGGGTCACGACCCCACCCATGTCCAGATACCCCAATGGTTTGAGTGTGACTGACCATGGCCTAACTGCAGCTTGGAGCCCAAATGGCCCTGCAGGCCACATTCACCAACCACGTCAGGGGTGGCCAGAACTGTCTGTAACAGAGTCACAGTCTCCCAGCCAAGCCTGCAACACACCCCTCCCCCATAGGCCACCACACACCCAGGGCTGATGCTTAGTGTGCTGAGAAGCCAGGAAGAGGCTGGCGGAAGGGAGGGAGGGAGGGCAGGGAGGGACCCCAGCTAGTTTCCTTCCCAGACAGAGGGGAGGCCGCTACCCCTGGAGGCCCACACTTGCTCTCACTCTCTCAAGAAATAGCTTTGAGACTTTTCACAAAAAGCTCCTTGTTATCGAGGATTTGAAGCTGAGGTCCCAATTAGTCGATTAATCACTGAGTTAATCAGGCAATTAGGCGACAGCTGCTGCGGAGGCCTGGGGGGCACTGCACTGCCCCACACACGTCACCTGCTCCAAGCCACCCCGCCACCCTGTACAGAAGAGTCCTGGTCCCCAGCCAGGTGGACTGGCATCTTCCCATCCTGCCACCAAGGGTGAGGGCCCCAGCTGTGGGCCCAAGTGCATGCAACTGGCAAAGTTACTTCGGGACAGAAGTAGAGGAAGAAGTGGGCAGAGCCCCCTCGGGACCTGCCAATGCCTCCAGAGGCTGAAGCGGCAGCAGACATCAGCCTTGGGCCTCACCGTTCGCACAGGTTCACCCCTGAGAGCACATGGGTGAGCACCAGCAGGGGCTACATGGTGCCTCCATGTGCTCAGCCTCAGGGCCAGGGCCAGTGAGCAGCTCAAAGGCCCCCAGGGCCTTCTCCGCCCATTGTGGGAAGAGATAGGCCATGTCAGGCCCTCCCCAGCCACTGGAGGTGCCTGGGTGTGCTCACAGCACCCAACAACAGGCCTCCTGAAGGCCCGCACAGCGCCCTTGCCATGATGCCTGCATCGGTCATCAGAGTCAAGCAAGTAACTCTGGCGTGGTGGCAGAGAGCCTGGCTGGTGGCCACCTCTCAGCAGGCATCCCAGACCACACCCTCGAAGGGCCCCAAAATGAACTACAGGCATTAGAAACCCGAGCTGGGAGAGAGGCCAAATCCCAGCTAGGAGCTTGGCCATTTCCCTTCAAAGGATCTGTCTTCCCTCCCACTCTGTGGCAGCAGAAGGACCCCACACCTGTGCTCCAGGGCGGAGCTGGTCCACGGGTAGTTCAAGGAGGAAGTCCCTCAGAAGAGGAAGGGTCAACCGCAGGGGTCCTGGGTACCAGATCTTTGCCCTGGAAGACAGCCCTGACTGCCTCAATAGCCTGTCTCGAAGGCACTAACCCTAATGCTCCATAATAAGAGTCTTTCCGGTGGCGAGTGACTTTGCCGGGCCCAACCGAATATAAACTGTCAGGTCTCCCTCGAGTGTGCAGAGAAAACCATCAACATCCTTTCTTCTCCCAAGAACTAGGCTGCTTATTTCAGGGCTCAAGGAAAATTCAGGAGTTCCAGAAGCCAGAGGAGCACTACAGGGTCCTGCTGGCTTGGGGCCAAGCCCCTTGCTCACCCCATAGCAAGCCCCTGCTGCCATCGAGGAGCCAGCATCTTCCTGAGAGCTCTGCCTGAGCTCTGGGGAGTCCATGCTGGAGTCCTGAGGTAACAGGGCTTAAGTCTCTGATCCTGAGTTCTGCACACAAGAGCTCCCCCAGGTGACTCTGTGTAAGCTCACCTGCATCACCATTTGCACCCAGACCATAATGTTCCCCTCCCAGACACAGCTCAGTTCTCTGTGTTGGCACAACAACAGGAGCCCCACCAGGACAGAGTCTCATCTGCTTTCTGATGGGAACCCATGGTGGACACGTTCTGGGGTGAGCAGCACCGGCCAACTCCCAGATACTCCCACCATGTCTGACGCACACAGCAGATGGTCACCACCTGCAACTGGTGACCAGTGAACACAGGCATGCACAGGAAGGGGAGGCCCCTGCACAGTGCGCTGATTCCTTGGCACAGACTCAGTTTCATTTTACTGTCAGCATCGCCTCTCAAAAATGAAGAATTGCAGAAGAAATTTTTGCTAGAACTCTAGATGCAAGGCACTTACCCCTGGTTTCTCCCCCGAAAAGTTTAAGGGCATCATTAGTAGCACGTAACCAGGTGGAGAGCACAGGACAAATGCAGTGACAAAGTCCAGATGCTCACCAGCCTCATGTGCACTGCCAGACCATTCAGGAAGGCTAGCAACAAGCACAGCCACTTCAAGCCACTTTTCCTTCTATTCTTGGGAAGTTCAACCAAAGCCTGAGTGTCCTCCCTCAGCCTCCTTGCCTGGGCCTCCCCTCCCACCTGGGTCCAGAAGGGGTCCCCAGGTGAACACCACCTCCTCCTGGACTTGGCCCCTTAGAGGTGGCTCCCCTCCTAGGAGCTGGCCAAGTGCTCCAGTGAATGCCGGTTCTGGGCCCCCTGGGCCCTGGGGTGCCAGAAGATCAGCGGTGCCTGGTATGGCCGCAACTCCCTCACACTCCCGTCCTGGACCCAGGGCTGACCTCCAGCAGAAGAACGCTGGTCTAGTTCTAGTTGGATGCAGTTTAATCCTGAGGAGGCTGAGCTCACAGGCCTCACAAACAGGACAAATATACCACCAGGCAGCACTTCCAGGAGAAGCCCTGAGACTGATGCTGCAACCACAGCATCCCAGAGCCTGGGACCCAGAGCTGCCCTCCCACCCCTTCTCCTCCATCACCAGCTGGAGGGACACTGGCACCCTGCTCACCTCTGCCCAAAGCTTACAGAGTGACCTTTGGGGCCTTGCATTCTCCTAATTGGCAGAAGCCGTTCACTCAAGCATTGTGTGTGGAAGAATAAGACACTACCTGCCCCAATTTTTCACAGTTTAGTAAGGATCTTTACCTTAAGCCGTTGAAGAAGGCATCCCAGAACTGCCAGCTGTACCCAGCCACTGCTAGATATCAGTGCACTAGACGCCCATGTATATCTCAGGTCCACAGAGACTCAGAATGTGGAAGACCCTTTCTCATTTATGGCCAAACTGAAGCATTTGTGAGATTCTCCAGGAAACCCCTTATTACTAGTTTGGGGGTGACCAGCACTGGGTCCCTGCCATGAAGCTGAGCCCCACGTGGTGGGCCAGGTCAGAGCTGAGGAAGGAAGTTCCAGCCAGCTCCTCCCAAGTGGGGCTCTACAGAGCAGACAGGACACAAGGAAAGCAGGTCTCTCGGGGAACTCCCAGGACATCTCCAGGTCAGGGGCACACAGGAAGTGTGGGGCCAACAGGAAAACTTCCTCACCTGAGGTCAGGGCCTGCGGTCTCTGGGGGTCCTGGAAAGAGAAGGAAAAACAGGGAAACACATGTAAGACTTGGAACTTGGAAGGCACTTTGTCCTGAGAGCACACTGGGAGTAAAGCAGCCAAGGGTCTACAGAAAGGCCAGCCAGGGCAGCTCTGAGCTGCTTTTCTGGCACCCACCTTTCCTGACCTCTAGGAACACGCTCCAAGGCCAGTGAGGCCCCAGCCTTCAGACCCTCCCCGGGAGGTTTCGCACAGTGGATCTGATCCTCTCTGGGCCTTCAGGGCCCAGGATGATATTTCTCTCTAATTGCAGAAAAATGTTGGCTTTCAGCAGGAGGCATAAGCCATCAGATCAAGCTGGACAGAGAAGAAGACAGATGGACAAGTGGCTGACCCCTCCAGTGATGTGCACTGGCTACAGAGAGATACAGAGGCCCCACAGGGCAAGCACTCCTGGAAGCTCAGAGTTCTGAGACCCTCTGTGGACCCAGGAGGGGAGGCTGGCCAAGGGCTTGGGGCTCAATCCTGGCCAGATGAGCAGAGCCTCAGCCCCTCCTCCCACCCACAGTTGTACCCAGTGACCTCCCGCTCTCCACAGTACGAGAACTAGCCTCTGGGGGAGGAAGAGGGCTGGCAATGGAAAGCCAGTGGCCTCTCATTTCCAGACAGAAAGGTGTCCACTGAACTTGGCCACCCCTCTCAGTGGAGCCACATACACCTCCACCTCTCCACCCTGGGCCAAGGGCCTCCATAGCCTCCAGAAGGTTCCCTGAGCCCCGGGGCCTGGTGTAGGCAAGGGGCATACCATTCACGAGAGCCCGTGTTATGGGCTTCTTCTCCTAGGGACACACTGGGAGGTGGCAGTGAGAGCCGGCCGTGACCGGGGCTCCAGCTGACCAGGTGGCACTCACCTCGGAGGGCCTTGGATCGCGTCCTGGCCCGCTTGTCTTCATTCTCTAAGTTCATCTGTAAGAAAAGACAGCTGCCACGTTAAGAAGTGCCAGCCAGCTCCTCCCATTCCAGAATCATCATCGTGGGGCCATCAGCGCATTTTCTGGATCAAGCCTGGCCCCTGCTGCCCTGGCCCTGTACCTGCCCACAAAAGCCCAATGTGGGCCCTGCCCTCCTTGATCCTCATGAGCCCAGTGTTTCCTAACACAAGGGGATCCTGGCATGGCAAGAAGCAGCACTGCTCACCTGGCCAGGCAGGTGCTGAGGCACCAGGGCAAGCTGTCCACCATCCATGAAGTGGGGCAGCCCAAATGCCCCAAGGCTTGGCTTCCCCAAGACAGAGATGCTTCCTTCCACCCAGCAGAGGCATCAATGCCTCTCACACACTGGCTTCATGCTGTTGGATCCCAGCAGCCTAAGGCAGCCCCTGCCCACACATGCTATAGCTTCAGGGTCTGGCTGCCCTGCCTGAACCCATCAGTGACCCAAATACCTATCTATACTCCCTACCTGTGACCAGCCCCTGTGGGGATATTGCCTGCAACAGGGTCTTGCTAGGAAATCAGAGAAGAGCCCCAGGAGGGTGACAGTCACAGATAGGACATGCTTGGGGATGAGGTCCCTGGGTCGCCAGGCTGTCCTGTATCACCATGATGAATCTGCAAATAAA
The DNA here is from genome assembly GCF_045843805.1 of Urocitellus parryii. Taxonomy (NCBI): domain Eukaryota; kingdom Metazoa; phylum Chordata; class Mammalia; order Rodentia; family Sciuridae; genus Urocitellus; species Urocitellus parryii. The sequence goes on along the minus strand of NC_135536.1, from coordinate 199,137,581 downwards.
ACCCTGGCACACTCTGTGGTGAGCAAAACAACCCTCTCTCCAGAGCCAGGCTGGTGGGGCACGTACCTACCCCAGAAGGAGAGGGTAGGCTTGGCCTTCACCACCGGTCCCCTTGGTCAGAGAGGGAATAAACCTACACCTATCCCAGACCAGGCACTCCAGGATGGCCAGGGCTACAGGCATGAGGCTGTCCAGGGGGAAGCAGGAGAGTGGGGAAGAAGTTATAGAAGAAAGGATTGGGGAGAAGCAGGAGCCCCTGTCTTAGGTGGGGCTTTAGGTCCTAAAAGCCAACAAGAGAGAAATGTCTACAGTATCACCTGGGAAGAAAGAAAAAGGAAATTTCCCAATTAGTCAAATGGAATTTGCAAAGTGAATCTCCCCACACAGCAGCATAACATACAATGATTTATGTGATTTGTTAAGGAAGAAAAAATCAAACCTGGGTAATTTATAAAACCTGTCAGCTCTGGGCTGGGGAGCACAGAGTATAAGGCACACTTTCATTACAGCCCTCCATAAAACAGAGGACAATTACTGTGATTTCTACTTTTAAAGCCAAGGCTCCCCATGGACCAGTGGCTCACATTTAAAGTGAGGAGAGGAGCAGGTGTCAAAGAGACTTCATGACATTTATGAGCCTTCAAAGGTGGACTGCTCAGAGCCCAGGCCCACAGCCTCCCAACACAGGCCTCACAATGGAGCTGTGCATCTGATGGCCAGGCGCCTGCATTCAGCTGAAACGCAATCTATAGCTTTTTTTCCCCCGTTCGTTTTCCCAAGGAAATTGGCAAGCATTCTGTTAGGTTAAAGCGTGCCTTGGCAATTTGGATTTCCTGCAGATAAATTATTCAAAGAGCAGAGAATAGAGAGGGCTGCAGGGATGTGTAATGGGCGCTACTAGCACACTGTGAGCGCCATTGATGAAGCTAACAGCTGTGGCATTCATTCTGCTGAGCACCTTTCCATTTGCAATTTATCTGCATCAAATGGTCAAAAAGTGAGAAGTTCTCTTCAGCGCGTGAAGCTTTGATTCTAAGGGGGAAACCTGGACTACAGGAGGAAAAGTCATGCTCTCTAATATGAGAATTAATTTGTAGGAGCTGGGTGATTTGTGACCTTGACACAAGCAGGAACGAGGACCTGCTTTCTAATGGGAACCCATGGTGGACAGGTTGGAGGCTACTGGCAAAGCTCTGGTGAAACCAGCCACTGGGTCCACAGGGCCTTCCTTGTCAGAACTCAAAGTGCTATGAGGTGGGTCTGCTGTCCTCTGCCTTGAGGTCCTGCCCCACAAGGTGGCCATGCCCAGGGCACCCCTGTGCCCAGCACCACCCCAGCTCACCATTTCTGGATTTGGTGGCATCCCCCTGAACACATTCCCCCACTTCCACACAAGGACAGACCCTGCCCTCAAGGGCAGTTCACTGATGCCAAAGATACAAGTGCTTAATTTCTCACAGATTTGGTTTTTAAAAACTTGTTTCAGGGCTGGGGATGTGGCTCAAGCCGTAGCTCGCTCACCTGGCATGCACGGGGCGCTGGGTTCAATCCTCAACACCACATAAAAATAAAATAAAGATGTTGTGCCCACCGAAAATTAAAAAATAAATATTAATTTAAAAAACTTGTTTCAAGCACAAACCAACAGGGTCTATTTTTGCACAACCCTTTCGCCTGGAGGGTGAAAGGAAAGGGCCAGCTCCCCACTCCCACTGCAGGGCCAGTGACCTTGCTCAAGGGTAACGTCCACTCTGCTTCTCTAACACCAACTTCATTATGCCCCCACTCAGCAGGCCTTGCAATTGTAACAGATATTTCAACACTCCCGCCTTCTGTGGAAAACTGTGGGAAGAGAACACTCCACAAATGCAAACATGTTTTATTCTGCCACTTTAACCAGAGAGAGATGTCTCTTTGTTCATCTACTCAGTCTGCTTTCTTGGTTCTGCACAAGACCAGTCTCCCTAAGAGAGTGTTTTTGCTTTGTTCTGGTTTATATTTCTTTTTAGTAAAGTCAAGACCGATTGTGTAACTTCTTTCCAGACAGGCACAGCTCTCACAATGACCAGCTCTTTTCAGACTCTGCACAGTATCCTTGCCAAAAACAAGTCCCCTGAGCTGAATGTTTACCAACTCAGGTACCAAAAAGCAAATGCACCAGCACCTGAAGCCTGCAGGTGTGGCCACAAGGACACAGCCGACATAAATGATCCATGCCAAGACTGAAAGGGACTCACGCTTCCCTGCACCTGGCATACTGGCACTGACCTTCACCTTTACCTGCCCCTTCTAGCCCAAGCTCCACTGCCCTACCGCCCTGCCTCTCCTCCCCATCCCTCCTTCCTTTCTCTGAAGAATCCCTCACTTGGCCCCAGCAGGAGGTGTCCTGGCCCCAGATGGCACAAGCCTAGGTCTTCCCTTGGTCCATGCTTCACCCTAGGGAGGTGGGAGCAGGTCTCATGAGCAAGCACCAAGATGAGGGGCTAACAAGGCTTGAGAGACTGGCAGGGGTGAGAGGGTGAGCTGAACAGGGAGGCCTGAGGACCCCAGGGGCAGTACCTCTGGCAGGGTGTACTCCACCCCAGGGGCTCGGCTGCCTTGGGTCTCAAGGCCAGGCCTTGGCCCTCCCACCCACTTCTCCACTCTACTCTGCACCTGCTTCTCTCCTTCGCAGGCTCTTCTCAATCTGAAACGAGCTCACTCCTCTCAGACGCGAGTGAGGTCAGTCACTCTATGTCCTGCAGAGCTGTCCAGCATGGCTCACCTACAAAGGACAGATGGAGGAGTGGGGGAAAGGGATGGTCAGAACGGTCTCTGAGTCCTGGCACAGGAGGGTGAAGCGGCACCTTCAGGAGGACCTGGGCAGACACAGCTGTGGCGGCCTCAGCTGAGGGAGCTGGGCTCTGGACACCAGGGGGCCGGCCACCCACCACCCTGGGGGGAAGGAAGACACACTGGTGTTGTTTTAAACATGCTGTCAAGGCCAGCAAAGCTGGAGAATTAGGGTGGGACTAGGGGACTCTTTAAGTCCATAGATGAGTAGATCACTGTGACCAGCAGGAGGCCGCCAGGCTTTTGTGCAACATTGCCCTTCAGAGACCTAGATTGGGGGCAGGTTCCTGCTGACCCTCAGGGAATGCAGGCAGCTCCTGCCCAGAAGGAGCAGGATGAGGGAGACAGGTACAGAAGAGGTGGCAAAGATGACCCCCACCCTGTTCGCCTCAGCAACACCCCCCTGGTCCAAGAGAGAAGGAAGTACCATGGCTTCCTCCTCTCCAGGGGGAGCCACTGCTGAGCAGGGGCCACTGCCAAGAAGCCCTGGCAGCAGGTGACAGGGATCTGTGGAGTGCAGGCTCTGCTGTAGGCATCCTGCTTCCTATCTCAAGAGCCCAGCTCCCTGAGTTGAGGCCGCCACAGCTGTGTCTGCCCAGGTCCTCCTGAAGGTGCCGCTTCACCCTCCTGTGCCAGGACTCAGAGACCGTTCTGACCATCCCTTTCCCCCACTCCTCCATCTGTCCTTTGTAGGTGAGCCATGCTGGACAGCTCTGCAGGACATAGAGTGACTGACCTCACTCACGACTGAGAGGAGTGAGCTCGTTTCAGATTGAGAAGAGCCTGCGAAGGAGAGAAGCAGGTGCAGAGTAGAGAGTGGAGAATTAGGTGCTCACATCCCTGTGCCCCACCAGGAGTCATCGCAGCCACCCACCCACCCTGGCAATCGCAGTGGCCACTCTGCTGCCCTTAGGGAGACATCCAGCTGTGCATCTGAAACCTCCTGGCTTTCCACCCATTGTGCAACTGCTTGCAGCTGAACAGACAGCCTCCTTCTCGGGCAGAGCAACGACACCCTGCTGCATCATCCAGGGTGTCTGAGGGTCTCCTACAAGTTCCAGCAGGGGATCTTGGCTTACTCCAACCCCCCAGTTAAAAACTGTAGCCACAGACAGACACCCTGATGAAGCAGCCGTGTCGGCACCCACCTGTTAAACTCTGGCACAGAGAGATACCAGCACACAGCAGCGTCCAGAGAGGTAGCCAGAGAGGACACACCAGGGGACTTCCCTCCCCTGCAAGCAAGGACACGGGGCCCCAGGGCTGTGCAGTCAACTCCACAACTCCAGGCACCCACTGTTACGTGACTGGGGCCCAGGCATTACATTCTTCCACGTCCAGGAGGGTTTCACAGAGCCACCACCCCAGCTCCCCCTTTCTGACGCCCTTCCCTGCCTGAGCTGTCCACACACCTGGTGCTGAACTCAGAGGTGAAGGCCCGGCTGCCCCACTACTTTGCACGCCAGTTCTTCTCACCCACCTCCTGCCTCAGGCCACCGTCCTCTGTGCTGCCCCTTCTGACCTCCTTGGTCTTAGGATACCACCTGTGCCCCCTCAGTCCTGGTAACCAGCCTGCACATTCTTCCTCTTCCTCTGGCCCTTGTCTAACTTAATTGTCAACCAAGAACAGTCAGGTCCTTGCACCTGAATGGAGGGAAATGGCTCTCGGAGCAGTCATGAAACCACCATTGCTGCCAGAGGACCTGAGTGTGGGCCACAGGCTGTTCATGGAGGCTGCAGTTTGTCCCTCTGAGCCTAGGCCATGAAGGAACCAAAATCTCCTACCCAAAACTAATAGGGTGTGGGACAATTGAAGAAAACACTACTTAGCACCCTGATCACAAGTCAGGCCACTTTTGTAGTCACATGATCTTGTGCCAGTGCAGCTTGGGGACCCTCAGAGGTGGGACGAGGTAAGGGGAGTGAGGCCAAAACCTCAGTGATAAAGCAAAGTAATTTTTTTAAATATTTATTTTTTAGTTGTAGTTGGACACAATATGTTTATTTTATTTATTTATTTTTATGTGGTGCTGAGGATCAAACCCAGGACTTCGCACATGTGCAGCAAGCGCTCAACCACTGAGCCACAACCCCAGCCCAGCAAAGTAATATTTTAATGTGATATTTTAAAACATTAACAACAATGCAAAACATCCATAATAAACACAATATCACAATTCCCAACGGAATCAGTATTCCTTGTGCCTGAGGCTCCAATACGGATCTGCAGAATACTGACATCCCAAAAGAACCAAAATAAGGGGGGTGCTTGGCAAGTAGCCATAACAGACCTATTAAAATGCACATTCTCAACCCCAGATTCAAAAGAAAAATGTTATCCAGACACAGTGGCCACATCTGTCATCCCAGCAACTCTGGAGTTTGAGGCAGGAGGATTGCAGGTCTGAGACCAGCCTGGGCAACACAGTGAAACCCTGTCTCAAAATCAAAAATAAACAGGGCTGGAATTTAGCTCCGTGGTTCACTCAGCACCTCTGGGCTCAATCCCCAGTACTACAAAGAAGGAAAAAATGTTGCTCTTTGACAGTAAAATGCAAGTGTCCTCAGATAAAGTTCCCACTCCAAGCAGTAGAGCTCCCTCATCTACACCCAGACCATCCACATCTCAGCAGCTGGAAGATCATCACCACATCAAGGTGAGAGGTCAGCCTCTGATCTCTGGGAAGGGCTTCCTGTGTACTTGCTGTCCACCTCAACACCCAGCTCTGGGGTTCCCTGGCCCTGGGGAGCCGGTCTTACACAGAGCAGGACAGCAGGAAGTTCTGGAGCTAGAGGGTGCTGGGGCCAGTGGGTTACAGAACTCATGACCTCACTGTCCTCCACAGTGTCCCTGGGAGGTGGGGGTCTGGGTCACCACCATCTAGCCTTCTGAGCAGGCATGGGAGGGGCAGGCACCATCTGCCACACTCAGGAAGATGAAAATAACACAAGGTCAAAGCAGGACAAATGGAGAGCAGATTACTGAGGCATCTCATGAAGCCCAGGTGCAAACACACCTCAAGAGAGCTGCCCGGAAGGTGGGAGTCTGTTACTCTACTGAGTATTTTTTCTTCATTTCATTTTAAAGTGACTAGATGGTCCTAGTCCGCATTCACCCTTTGCCTAGTCAGGATCCTGTTGATGACCGTCCCCTCCAAGCATCATGCTTAGGAGCTGAGAGGAGGTTGGCATGGGCAGCCCGTGAGGCCAAGCCCTCACCTTGCTGTGTCTGCCCAGGAGATGTCTTGAGGTCCTGCAGATGTGGGCCTTGTCCCTGTGTGTCCACCTCTGGGTCAGCAGTTCATCCTGGAACTCATTTTCTGAGGGTGTAAAAAGATATGGGGTCAGAAAAGGAAAACCTGATGAGTGCCGGCCAGGCTGGCTCTGAGGAGAAAGAGAACCTTTGGACACTTTTTCACACAGCATTTAGACAATCCCTCATTTCTGGAGTCCACCAGAAAGACAGACAATGTCATGGCCCCATGGCTATTCCAGGAACAGGAGAAAACCAACCTCTGCTTCGGGAGCTTCCCAGAGGCTCTGCCCTCACCCCAGCTCTGTCAGCTTCAGGGAAGTGCACAAACACCGTCTCCCAAACACAGAAACACAGGCATGGGGGCAAGTCAGGCGAGACCCACCCGACAAGTCCTGGCCTTGGGACATCAACTAACAATCACTCCAGTACAAGAGTCCTCGCTGCCCCCAAGAATGTGGCTCCCAGACCCACCTGCAAACAAAGATTAACACGCGACTTCACCCGTCAAAGAAGGTGAGGGCTGCCCCACAGTCCACCGACCCCAACAACACTCTGCCTCCATGAGGCGCCCTGGCCCACTGCGCCTGTTTTCAGCATCTTTTCTCTCCCTGTGTTCTGCTTCTCTCCAGGGCAATGACTCCAGTTAATATTTAATTCTTCACATAAATCCACATGTTCAGGCAGAGCTGAGTGCATCAGCTGGACATGACAAAGAGATGCGTCGGGTACCATTCCCTGCACGTCACTCCCCGTTTCCATGACAACCTGCTTTCCACAACCGGGGAGCTTCAAAGGAAGGTCATCAGCAACCACCAATAACCACAGGAAACGAATGTCCCTGCTTTCTGCTCTCTCCTTCCTCTTGGAAGGGAGTTTGGATTCTGCTGCAGACAGATCAGGCACACTCTTGTCATAAACAGTATCTTTCTCCCCCCACATTTTCAACCTGTATTCCCAAATGTCGTTCTTCTCTGGAATTTCACTATTATACCCCTGTTCCACTAAAGGGCTTGGGCTTCCTTGAGGACCCTGGACACAGATGAAAACAGGTTTGATTGTCAAAAAGATTAATGCTTGGCAATCACTGTGTGCACCTACTGTGTGCCTCCCCACCAGGCCAAGTCACCCTAGGTGACACAGCCTCCACCTCACTTTCATTAGTCAAGAGTGAGCTGCAGTAGCTAACCCACAGTCCAAAGTCTCTGGGCCCCCAGGGGCCTATCTGTAAAGTGGGGTCAACTGTGGTCAGTACTATCCCACAGGTAAATGGACCCTAGAGCTTATGGCAGGGAACAAAGCCTATGGCAGGGAACAGTAGGACACTTCAGGCACAGAACTCATGGGCAGATGTTGCCAACAGCAGGAGGGGGCCTAAAAATATGTCTCCCTTTTCCTGCACTGGAGAGGTCAGGCAGCCCTGCCCCACTGAAAAAAGAGGGAGGAAGAACTTGCTCAGCAGATCCCAGGAGTGAAGAGACAAGCAGCACACCAGTCTCAGCCACATGGTGCACTTCACACTTTGCAGCTGGAAGTGTGCTTCTCTTCCATGGTGAAAGTAGGTGCTAGGAGATAGCCAGGATCCCAAATGCTTGGGGCTCAACTGCCAAGTGTCCACTCCAGGAAAGACCATGCTGCAGAAACCTGAGTGCTGGCTGGTTTGCTAGGCTCACGCAGAACTTCCTGTTGCACTGACACATGTAACCTTGTGAGGTAGCTGGCCATGGCTCATGATGACTAGGAGAAGAACCTAAGCTCTGTAACCCAGAAGCCGATTCCCTAAGGCCTCTGCTCTAGGTCTCTCCTGCTTCTCAGACACCCAGTGGGTGGGAGATGCATCTGTCTCTGCAAAGGGAACTCCAACTTTATGTTCAATAGGAAATAAATAGCTCGCTGCTGCTTCTTGACCCTCAGCACCCCTAGGAGTCTGGAAATGATGCCTGTGAAATTCTCCATTACCCACGTCCCTTGTGCTCTTGTCCATAGGTCATCCTGAGGCACCATATCTGCTCAACAAAGCAGAGGACTTAGGATCCATCCACTTGTCCAAGGGGCCACCCCTGCCTCCCAGTGGCCACAAAGCTAGAGCAACTCAGGGGAGGAGCAGAACAAGGCCCTTTGTGTGGGGCCCCTGGGATGCAGAGTACGCAGTTCATCAAAGAACTGACTCGCACACCCAGGACCTCACGTTCAGGTCCTGCTCAGCCACGACCCGATTCTGCCTTACTTTTCCAGGGAGTTTCTTGGCAACAACTGAGAACTGCCATTAGAAGCCCAGGAAAGTATGCCATTGTCCTTTGACCCTTTGGTCCCCACTGGGATCTCCAGGTGCTCGGGTCCTGCCTGTGGACTTTGTATGTTCCACCTGTCTATGGACACCCTGTCTGCATGTTCTGCATGTCCCAGGTCCCTGTCAGCACACTAGGCCCCACTCACCTACATGACATGTGGGACCCACAGGTCAAGGAGATCCTGTCCACCACCTCCCAGCGGTGCCACTGCTGCTGACACCCAGTGTTTCTAGTTATGGGGCCCCACAGCTTATGCGGACCTGCCCTGTGGGGACCTGGCTCCCCTGAGACCCAAAATCTGCATCCATGAAGCAGGTAAAATATTTGGAGATTGATGCAGGTGTGGAAAGAGCCCTCAGTGACATGCAGAACATGTTGGCACCCTGCCACTACCTTTCCAGAGTCTGGTAAGGGGAGGTTTGGGCCAGTTTTTTCTTGGGAGTTCTTAGGTCTCTGATGGGCTCCTCTGAATCCTGCTCATAGGGGCCAACCAGTTCCACATCCTTAGCACATCGCAGACAATAAGCAACCCAGGAGCAGACAGGCCCCACTGCCAGGATGGTGGTGCCGTCTGTGTTCCCTGTTTGGGGACCTCAAGCCCTGCCTGTTGAATGTGGCCCAAATCCACTGTGACAGAACTCCATCAGGCAGACGGTTAGGCAAAGTGACCGCGACTGCCAGCCTGATGTGAGCAGGACTGGAGCCGCAAAGAAGGCAGTCATCCCCAGCTGGCCAGAGACCCGAGGCAGAGGAGACGCTCAGAGCTAAGCGGCAGCCTAGCTGTCCCTCTGCCCATGGGGCCCACTTCCTCAGGCTGACCACTGCCCTGGCCCTGGCCTGGGAGCACAGCCCAGGGAGATCAAAACGGTGCCCAGGAAGGCTGCCAGTCTGCCCCAAGGCATCCCTGTCACCGGCGCCAGGACACCGCCTGTGGCCCTCACCGCTGCTGGTCCTCACGGAGGACATGTGCGCTGAGGCTCCCACTCGCTTTAGCTCTGGCCAGGCCAGTCTGCCTGGGTGGCGTGTCCTCGCACTCCAGGCTCCAGTCCTGGTCACCACTACAGCCCCACTTTCTGGCCAGCACTCTTATCCTCAGAATAGGAGTGGACAGCAGGGAACCTGAAGAGGAGGCCAGGCAAGTGTGGAAGTTCAAGCGTTTCCAGTCCTTCCTGGCTTGGGCACCTCTGGGCCAGTAGCTGTCAGGTCCTGCCCCACCATGTCTAGTTCACACACTCCCTGGAGGGGCTCACAGCCGCATTAGGGACAGACCAGCCCCTCAGCCCCCCTCCACCCACCACAGGGGTTTGTCCACTGATTCGAGAACTCCTCCTCCTCTCCAGTGTTGGTGGGAGGGTCCCAGGAATAGAAGCACACTTCTGAACCTCCCTCCACACACAGAACTGTTCTTTCCAACTCTTCTCCAGGCGAGACAGACACCTTCATAAAGCACAGTCTGTCTGGACCCCACGTTGTTCCCACTGCCTTCCCAGTTACCCCCACCCAGAGAGGCCCTTCAGTCTAAGGGCACAGTGTGCCCCCAGCCCAGCCCTGCCAACATGCCTTCTAGATTTCACCAGAATCTGACTACCTCCAAACTCTCCAGCTATTTTTGTTGTTGTTTGCAAAACTGACAAACCAATTCTAAAATTCATACAGCAATTCAAGGAACATAGACAGCTAAGATAATTCTGAAAAAGAACAAAGTTAGAGAACTAACACTTCCCAGTTTCAAAATTTACCAAAAAAACAACATCATCACACCAATTCAATGCTGGCAGAGGGTGGACATGTAGATAAATGGGATCGACCTGAGGGCCCAAAAATAACCCTTCTATTTATGGTCAATTGATTTTCAATGATGGCACTAACAATTTTATGGGAAAGAACACTCTTTCCAACAACTAGACATCTAAAAGAATTAAGTTGTCGGGGCTCACATGGCACACAAACATTAGGTCTCAATGGATCATGGAAAACCTAAGATCTAAAACTCTTCAAACACACAGGAGTGAATCCTCCTGGCTTTGGATTAGACAATAGTTTCCTAGCTGACACCACGGACAGGAGCTATAAACAAAACTTTGGAATGTATTTAATGTTATCAAAGTATGAAGATTCTGCACTTCAAGTAACACCAACCATAAGGCAAAAAGACAACACAAAGACCCAGAGGAAGTATTCGCAAACCATCTGTCCAGTAAAGACCTGGGCTCAGAGGGAAGAGCTCACAACCCCAGAGTAAGACAGATGCCTGATTTTAAAATGGGCGAAGGGTCTGAATCTATTTCTCTGAAGACAAAATACAAATGGTAGATATGCACATGAAGATATGCTCACTAGGGAAATGCAAATCAAAATAGTGAGGTGACATTTAACCACCAATGCCAGGGGGAGCAGCTAAGACCCCCAGAGGGTGTGAAGGAGCAAAGCGGTCAGGGGCCAGGCCAGACTTTCCCTCAGGCCCAGTCACTCCATTCCCAGACATCCACCCAAGGGAACAAAGGCAAGTCCATGCAGAGACTTGGGGACAGCATCTGCAGCCACTTATTCATGCTGGCCAAAAAGGGGAAACCTAAATGTCCACTAGCTACTGAATGCAAAATACACAATGGCATATAAAAAGGAATGACGTGCTCTCCTGTGCCACAGTGTGAGCGGACCTGGAAAACGGTGCGGCCAGAGCCAGACACAGAAGAGCACACATGCTGCTGCACCTCCGTGGACTCAGAAAGCAGGCTCCTGAGCTGGGAAGGGACGTGGAGGGCTGAGAACGATGCTCTGAGATCACGCAGGTGATGCTGAAGTGTTGGAAGGCACTCTCCTACCAGAGAACCCCGTGGCCCACAGAACCTTCCTCGACAGAGCTACTTATGAGTGAGCTGGTGGCACCCCTGAGTGACTCGTGTCTGAGGTCCCAACACAACCTCACAGACCTCGCGGAGGAAAACGTTCCCACAAACACCTGCTGACTCCTGGCAAAGGGGCTGATACAACTTAACGGGAACAGAATAGCATTCTCAGCAATGTGCCGGGCCCACGCACATCCAAAAGAAGGAAGTTGAACTCTTCATACCACACACAAAAACTAAATGCATCTAGACTTCCTTGTCCAGGTAAAACCAGAATGCAGCAGAAAATGGCAGTGCTGGGGTGGCACGCATGAGCCTCTCATCCCCACTGCTGGAGGCGGCAATGGCCCGCCAACTCACCATCGACACAGCCACCTCTGTCCAGCCAGGAGGCTAGAACCCAGCTGCCCAAGCGACCCCTCTGCCCACACCACCTTGAGCAAGGGCTGCAGCATACCTCAGATGGCTAGGACTGCACAGAGCACATTCCAGCTCTGCCTGCCTGGTGAGGCCACTGCCTCCAAAACTACTCACTGGACACTAACAAATGGGGTGGAGTGGGGATGTCCACCTTCAAGAGAACAAAAACCTGAAAGAACTCTGACATGTGCTCCTGGGCCCAGCAGAGAAGCATTTGGAAAAGGAGAAGAAAGGGAGGGAAGAAAGGAGGGAGAGAGGGAGGAGGATGAGAGGAAGAAAGGAGGAAGGAGGAAGGAGGGAAGGGGGGAGGGAGGAGGGAGGGAGGAAGGAGGGAGGGAGGGAAGAAAGAAGGAAAGAGGAGGAAGGGAGAGAGGGAGGGAGAAAAGAGAGAGGAAGAGGGAGAGAGGGAGGGAGAGAAGGAGAGAGGGAGAGAGAGAAGGAGAGAAGGAGGGAGGGAAGGACAGAAGGAGAGAGAAGAAAAAGGGAAGGAGAAAGGGAAGGAGAGAGGGAAAGAGAGAGGGAGAGAGGGAAGGAGAGAGGGAAGGAGAGAGGGAGAGAGGGAAGGAGAGAGGGAAGGAGAGAGGGAGAGAGGGAAGGAGAGAGGGAAGGAGAGAGGGAGAGAGGGAAGGAGAGAGGGAAGGAGAGAGGGAGAGAGGGAAGGAGGGAGGGAGGGAGGGAGGGATAGAAGGAGGAAGAGAGAGAAGGAAGAGGGGGCTGTTCAGTTCTGTGAAGGAAGCCTCAGGGTGCTATGGCTAAGCAGCAGTAGAATCCAGTCCTGGACCCACAGAGAAGCCCACTATGCCATGATGCTCAGGACTGCCTTGTCCTTGTCTCAATAGCCCACAACCTGGGCACTGGGTTGGCAAGGCTCCCTAGTGCCAGAGCCTGAGCAAGGCAGGAAGGTGTCTGCAGGCCTGGCCTGTCACCAGGAGCTCGTGTGGGCATTCCTGCAAAACCAAGTCCAGTGACAGGCAGTTGGGCTGGCCAAACAGAAGGGAATTCTGTACAATAATAGACCAGCGCTCTTCAAAAAGTTCAAGGTCATGAAAGACAGGGAACTATGAAACCACTCTGTTCCAGACTGACAGGCCAGGCACCAGGACCTAGCACAGCACCACATAAAAATTAATTGATTGATTATTGATTGGTTGATTTAAAGTATAAAAATATAATAACATTAAAAATACCAATCAAAATGCCAACCAATCTTTTTAAAATAATGGTGGTGGGAAAGTTATCAGTGGAGGCCTCTGTAAGAGTGGAGGTAGAAACAGAGACAGGGACCCTCAGGCCCCACCTCCTAGCAGGGTACTTCACGAGCCTGCCCCCCAGAACAGTGCATCTTGCCCCAGGCCCAGGCAAACCCAGAGGACTGGCTCTGCCTCTGGGTCCCGGGAAGCCAGGGGCCAGGCCTGGGACACAGCCTAAAACTCTCCATGAGAGAAGTGGGATCTGTGCCCCACAGGACCCCAGGGACTCTGTCTCCTTGCCACTTCCTGCAGGGGCCCAGATGCCCCTGTAGCTCCAAGACAGAAGCCCTTTCCTCCCACCAGAGCCAGTCCCCAGCCCTGGAAGTGCACAGGTACAGTAAAGGTTTCCATTCCTGGGTTTTCAGAGAGCCAGGGGCAGAGCTGGTGTCCCTTCCCATTGGAACAGCTGTGGGTAAAAAACACAAATAGGGCCAAGGGGGAAATAAAGGCAAGTTTGGCTCTTTTTCTATCTTCTTTTTTTTTTTTTAAAGCTAGAATCCAGAGAGAAGTAGTGAAGAGTTGCTGAGCAGAGCAGACAGACCTGCTTTTGCTGAGTTTAGGTGAAAATGAGAGAAGGAGGGGTGGACAGGGGGAGTCGGCAATTCTACAGCTTTGCACATTTCTTTCATTATTTTGCTTCTAACTCAGTCTTGCTGGTACTTTCTCTATTCAATAAAAGCCAAATGCAAGCCCTGTCCCTTAATCTCTCCAACAGCAGCTCACTGCTGAGAAAATAATATGGATGTAACCTCCAGCATCATACACTTTCTTTTCCATTTATATGCAAATAGTGACCTTTCACCCAAGCTGCCTCAAAGAAGTATTTCCTTAAAAATGCAAATAGCATGTTACAGGCAGTCGCTGTGGCTGAGTCTTTCTTATATTATTATCATCATTTCTTTTAACCTTACCAGTGCTGCAAAAACTACAGCTCAACTGCTAGGCAGTAATAACGACTTTCCAAACTAAGTCACATGACTGGCGCCCCAGGAGGCCTGCCATCCAGGCTGCCAGCAGAGGAGGAGTGTGTCCAGCTCAGGGCACAGTGTCACTGGATCACCAGTGTTGCCCCAGGGTTGCAGGGCCTCCGAGGCTAGAACCCAGAGCAGACCAAGCAACCTGCTCTACAAGTTCTGAGGCAGGAACTTCCTTAGCCCCAAGCTGACCTCAAAGCTCAGCCCTGATCTCCACCTGCTGGCTGGATGCTCCTGGAGCCCCAGGGAACAGCACAGACACCACACCCCAGGACAAAAAGTCAGAGGAGGTAACTTCCAGAATAAGGGCATCAGGAAAGGTGCTGAAGGAAGAGCTCAGGAGGAAGAAACAGATGCAGTTCTGAGAGGCACTGATGGGCTCCCTCCTTCCCTGACACCATCCCCCTTGGCAAAGCCAGGCCACAGGTCAATGATAAGCCCCCACTTGCTGCTGCCCCCCAAGGCAGCCAGCCCAGTCCTATGTCAGGAAAGGAAGTTGGTGGACAATGAGGCTGCCTTGTAGGCCATGATCCAAGACACCTATTCAGACTAGGCACCGCCAGACTTGGCTTGTGTGAATCCTGGGGTATGGCAGACCCAGTCCCCACTCACTCCTCGACAAGCAGGACAGGAGAGGCAGATGGGGTCCTGAACTAAGAGACCGGGGCTTGCACTGGCCCCACCCCAGCCCCAGGACAAGAGGGCAGCTAGAACCCTGCTCAGTGTTCCCTAACCAAGCACCAGAAACTCTCTTGGTCAGAACAGCCCAGTCCTCCAGCCCAGGGAAAGGAGAAACCATCTCCTCCCCTGATGCCCAACTTTACTGAGGTCCTGACAACCCAGCTGGGAGGAGGTGTGTCACCATCCCGGCACAAACTCTTCACGGAGACTCAGCTCAGAAAGCAAAGGACCCAGACTGCACACGGAGGCAGCAGGTGCTGCCGCCTCAAAGCCCAAACCCTTATGTGTAGAGAAGGGCAAGCCCAGGGAGCTGCTCCAGGGTGGGTTTGGCCACGGCCCAGGCTCTGGGGTCCAAGGTGAAGCAAGAGCCCAGTGCTGCCTTTCCAACTTGGAAACCCAGAGGAAATGGGAGCTTGATAATTCCCCAACCTGGATGCACAGTGCTTGGTCCACAAAGAGCCAACAGGGAACAAAGTTTGAAGAAAATGCAAACATTCACTCACAGTCTGAACACCTGCAGGGAGATGTCCTCCCAGGACCCAAGGTCACGGCCCCTGCACTGGCACACAGGCTTTCAAAGCCCCAGAGGGCTCTGTGGGAAGGAGAGTAAGACTCTAACTCTCCTGCCCAGCTGGCTCTGGTCCCTCCAGGGGCGGGAAGCACAGGTTACTAGCCAAGCACTGAAGCTGGGGAGATGAAGGAGCTGCACCCATCAGCGGTTCTGACCTGTGATTCACAGCCAGAGGAGCCCAGACCAAGGGAACCAGAGGAGGAAGGCATAGGCAAGACAGCAACAGGGATGGACCACCCCCCTGAAGCTGGCTCCTCCCTCAGCTTTGGGCAGCTTTCAGGGGTGCAAAGCTGCCAGTTGCGAATTGAATAACAAATCCCACTTTTCTTTCTCTCCGACAGATGCACCTGGGAAGAAGTCTCCTGAGGAGAGAAGGTAGCAAGTTGTCTATAACCTAGAGGCTGGGAAAATAGCCTCCTGGTGTGTCCTGGGGAGGGGACACTCACAGCTGACTGGGCTTGATGCAGAAATGAAATCCTAAGAGGTGACCATGGCTGGGTGTGACTGACTTACCAAGGCCAGGGTTGGGCATGGCGTACGTGCAAATGTAATGATCATTTAGCCCCCCAAAAAATATATTTTTTTATACTGGGGATGGAACTCAGGGGTATTCGACCAGTGAGCCACATCCCCAGCCCTATTTTGTATTTATTTAGAGACAGGGTCTCACTGAGTTGCTTAGCGCCTGGCTGTTGTTGAGGCTGCCTTTGAACTCGTGATCCTCCTGCCTCAGTCTCCGTAGCCACTGGGATTATAGGTGTGTGCCACCACACCTGCCACCACAAATCTAAAAACCAGACAATTAAAAAAATAATGATCCCTTCAGTGTGGATTCATAGTCCACTCTTTATCTGGATAGGCATAGTCTCCAGTGGCCAGAAGGCAGGGCCCAACCTCCACCCCTTCGTCAAAGCCAAACTCAGTCCGTCTCTGGCTACGTCCAGTCGGCTTTGGAAAGCTCCCAGCACTGTGTTGACAGGGAGCCTGGAGTCACAAGCTCCTGGGTCAGGTAAGCCTGAGTGGGTCACCTGTGGCCCCAAGCCAGCAATCACAGGCTCTGCTGGGGGAAAGAAGAGACCCCCTCACATCTGCAATATGCCAGCCGAGTTGGTTTGCTTGCTTGTTTGTTTTCTTTTTTTGTGCCAGGGACTGAACCCACAGGCTCTTGACCACTGAGCCACATCCCCAGCCCTTTTAATTAATAGGGTCTCACTAAGTTGCTTAAGGCCTCACTGAGTTGCTGAAGCTGGCTTTGAATCTATGATCTTCCTGTCTCAGCCTCCTGAGCCACTAGGATCACAGGTACCACAGCGCCTGGCAGGAAAGGTATTTCAAAGGTGAGGCTGGTCAGACGTCACTTTCCTGTGTCCATATACGAATACACGATCAGGGTAGCTCCACCCCATGTACGACCACAGAAATGGGAAATTATACTCCAGGTATGTATAATACATTCTACTGTCACAGATAACTAAAAAAGAACAGATAAACATATTTTTAAATAAAATAAAAATTAAAAAGCAAAAAAAAAATGAGACTGGTGAAAGCCATAGGCCAGTGACCCAAGGATCCAGGTGGCGTCTGCACTAAGCCTTGAAAGAGAAGAAAACTCCAACAGCAGGAGGTAAAAGGAGCTGGGACTTCGTCCAGGTCTTCTGGGGATAACCTGGCTGGGGCTGGGTGTGGACAGGAAGGCGGGCAGGGCTAGGTGCGGCCTTGGGAAGAAGGCTCCCGGCGAGCACCCCAAGCCCAGCTAGACCACTCACCTCACACGGGGCAATGGTTAACCACGGTGTCGGGCTGTCTCTCTTCCCCCTCACACCCAGGCCTTTTTTCCCCTCAATAGCTCTATGTCAATGGAAAAAAATATTGACTATCACAAGCCCTCCCAATTCCTGAGTCCCTGTTTCTTCCTAAGCAAAACTTTGGTCAGGATAGAATGTGAGGGCTGGGGTTGTGGCTCAGCGGTAGAGCGCTCGCCTCGCACACGCAAGGCCCTGGGTTCGATCATCAGCACCACATAAAAATAAATAAGTGAAATAAAGGTGTTGTGTCCAACTACAACTAAAAATAAATATTTTTTTTAAAAAAGAATAGAATGTGCCAGAAATTATAAAACTTCACCTGCAAACTGACGATGAACAAACCAATTGTTAACAGTTTTGGAACTGAGCAGATAGTTTTGAACCACCGAAGCCAGGGTCCCCAGGAAGTCCAGAACTGAGAGAGTCTTTTATGCAAGTTGGAGAAGAACAAGAGGCCCCTGCACCAGGGTCCCCTGGGCTGCCCACAGAAGACTGGTGCTAGAACTGTCTCACTCTCACAATTCTACAACCTGTGGGTGACAAGTCCCAAGTACCAGACAGAGCCACTCAGCAGGGTCACAGAAGTAAAGGATGGGTCTTAGGGCCTTGGAGTCTGGGCCACTAATGGGAGGCCACCTAAATCCTGCTGGTTTGAGATCTTGGGAACCGCCAGGGGCTTCTAAGCAGGCCCTAGGGTCTCCATGGAATACCCAAGCTCCTGCCCAACCAAACAGAACTTGACAGAGAGCTCCGTCCTGCAGATCCCAGACCCTCTGCTCCCCTAAAGTGTAGTTCTAGGCAACAAAATTGGAACTAGGAGAAGCCCCAGCTGACTTGTGCATGAGTCCTCAGACCAACACTGAACATGATGCTGAACAAGACTGAGGGGCAAAGTCAAGCACAGGGTGAGGGGGCCAGGCAAGCAGTCCACCAGCAGTTCAGGCCACGTGGTGTCTCCATGTCTCTTCCCCATGCCTGGGTCACACATGTTCATTCCCAACTTGCTTAACCACCCTGTGCAATGAAAACCTAGGCTGACTTCCACTCTGAGGGCAATCCCCCTACAACCTCCTGGACAGGCCACTCTCCAAGGCCACTGCCCCTCATAAACTCAAGACCTAGAGAGCATGTCCAAACAGCTACAAGCAACCCCAAAGAATACCACACAGCAGTTGGGGTTGGGGCTGTAGCTCAGTGGCAGAGCACTTGCCTAGCATATGTGAGGCACTGGGTTCGATCCTCAGCACCACTTGAAAAATAAATAAATAAAGGCATACTGTCCATCTACAAGTATATAAAAAATTTTAAATAACATTGCATTTCTTTCTTAAAGCGCTAATTTAAAACTGAAAAAAGCATGAAGCAACAGTGAAAGCCATCTTACAGGGAAAGCACAGCATGTGAAGGAGCCCCAGAGACATCAGGAGGGCCCCTCTGGAGATCAATGGCAGGACCCGAGAGCTGCTTCCCAGCACAGGTGCTTATCAATCTGTCCTCTCTGCAGCAGCTCCTCAGAGGCTGGAGATAAGAGCCTCTCAGTCAGGTGCCCTCTCTCACCTTTCTTGGGTATTTTATATGACATCTGGAGCAATTCAGCATCTATGGAAGATGGAAAATGTGCTGAGAGCATCAAGAGGCGGTGGGAGCACCTTGGACCAAAGCCCCAGCACACACCCTGAACGCATGCAGTGGGCACTGTGAGCTCCAGGCCTGCAGGGAGCCCCACAGTCACCCCGCTGACTTCCCTTCTGGGAAACGTGCTCTTTCCCCTCTGACTGGCCCCAAAGACCATTTTCCTCAAACTCACACCACAAAATTCCCATGAGAACTATTTCTGTAGATAACTAACTTTTGGGTTATTCATGAGTATTCCCAAGGAGAGAGTAGAAGGAGCAGCCCTGAAGGAAGGAGGCTTGAAGAGCTGGGGGACAGCAGGGCCCAGGAGGACAGCCCCACTCCTCAGGGTTCTGCAAGGGATAAGCCACAACCAAAGGCTCTGAACAGGGCTTTCCAGGGTTGGGATGGCCAGAACGCTTCCAGGATGCCTGGGTAACATGTGAGTCTGGCTGACTGATCACTGCCCAGCCTGCCCATGGCGCAGCTGACCATCAGAGCCACTACCTGCCTCACAGTCACCCCTGAGCTCTGCCAGGTGCACAGACTCCCTGCCTCCCTGTCCACTCCAGGCCCAGTGCTGACCAAGGTGTTCTGGCTATCCCTGAACCCACCCCAACCCAGCCCAGCCTCACTCTCCCTTCCGCAAAGTGGCCATACCTCTTGCACCAAGCCCATCCAGGAGCACTCGGTCCCCACAGCCTGCTTTCATCCACCAGCTGCTGGAGGCCAAGGAGGTCTCTGGCACTTTTTCAGTCTGCAGGCCTCTCACCTGCTGTGTCCATCCAGTGCTGGACCAAGCAAACCAGCATTGCAAGTAGCCACTGCTGGGCAGGGACAGCTCCAGGAAAGTGGGCAGCTGAGCTCTGACTGGCAAGGGAGTTGGTGGGCCAGTGTAGTGCAGCATCCTCTACCCAGTGCCACTCACTCACACACAGTGTCCCCATGTCCTCATCTGCATATTCAGTAACCCCAACCAGAAAAGGTCTGGGGGACAGAGAGAAGGGGTGGGGATCCGGGCAGCATCAGAAGACTGCCCACCATAGGCTGGAGGCAAGCCAAGCTCTTGGCCCTGTCCATGTGGACACTAGGACTGGCATGTGCCTGTCGGCTGCTTGGGGAGTCCAGCACAGGCCCCTGCCAGCACACTCCCTCCAGTCCCTCCTGATGTCTCCGGGTACAGACAGGTTTTCAATGGGGGTCCAGCCCCACACACAGCAGCACTACAGCCTAGAGGCTCAATGAGTGAGTCTTCTCAGAGTGGACTCTCCCTGTGCAGCACCATAGCACTTGGGTCACAGGGCCACAGTGTTGGCTCCAAGCACTCAGGCCTGCTTTTGAACATGTGCCGATGCCCTAAGTCTCACTTCAACAGAAGCAGCCCCCTTCCCTGAGGAACTCCTCGGGCCACACCTGGGCTCTGCAATCTGTGAGGCATGGACCGCAGACCTTACACCATGGAAAGACCTCTGTGTCCAACTCCTGGAGGCCTGTGGTGGACCCCTTAGATCAGCAAACTGCAAGGTCCAGCACCAGCCAGGTGCCCCACAATGGGGGGCCTCAGACTCCAACTTTATGGGACAGAGTAATTCGAGAAGCAGCCTCCTCTACCTGAAAAGAAACCGCCTCTAAGCCTCCACCCAGCCTCCTCTGCACAAGGAGCACAACCTGGAGGACAGGGAGGGTCCTGCCTCCACTGGCAGCAGCATCCTGGAGTGAGGCTGCAGTCCCTGCCCTCTGCTCTTTTGTTTACCGATAATTAACAGGGCCATATGGAAGGAGATGATAATCACAGCAAAGGACCAATGGGGAGGGAGGTCTGGGGGCATGGAGCCTGGGGCCGGGGGCCTCCCCAGCAGTCCTGTGGAGGGAGCCAGCACCTCTACTCTCCCAGCACCTCCGAGGAGCCAGAGGGAGTCCCATCAATGCTGGCTGGGTGCTCCTTCCCTCCGGGTTTGCCCCAACACCCTCCTGTCTTTTGTTCACTTGGCCACTAGCCCCAGAGAAGTCCTCAGGTTTCTCTAAGATTTTTTTCTTTTAAACATTGGGGCAAAATTTCTCACCCCCTCCTAAAAGATAATGAAAATCACCACTGTCATTATCATCACCATAGTGGTGCAGCCTGATGCCCCAAGACCAAGCCAACACACAATCACAGACCAACACCCCTCAGAGGTTTTGTTTAAGAAATTAAATACCCAACTTTGCCAGCCAATGAGTCTACTGATTCAGAGGTGGCACTGAGAGAAGAGCCTTGGAAGAGTGGTTGGGAATGAGCTAGCAGTGAGCACCCATAGCCCAGACCACACCACCACAGCTTCTTTATTTTCCTGGTGCATAAAGATTGTGAGTTCCGTGGACAGAGCCAAGCCCATGGCCCCAGAACGTGCTGTCCTACAGGCAACGGCATCATGGTGTTCAAAGCTCAAAGTGACTTCCTAATTTTAAATATGCAAATGAAGTTATACGGACACCACAAACACCACACTTCCCAACCCCACAATCACATCACAAGAAGGCGCTGAGAATAAGCAGTGCTCAGCTCTGCACATGGATCCCATAGACGCACACCCTGGGCGTCGCTCCTAAAGTTTGGAAGTACAGAACTGGCAAAAACAGGATGCTTCCGTGAGCATCCCTGAGCCATACCTTGGATGTGAGTCCCACCTGAGAGCTCAAAGCCCTGCTCCAGAGAGATCCTGTAGTTAAGGAATCTGCCTCCTCCCTGGGCCCGGGGCTGCAGAGTCCCAGGACCCAGACATAGCTGCACTCCTTTTCCAGAAACGCCCATAAAGCTGCTGCCTCAATCCATGTCCCCCTCCCCTAATGACTTCTCTCTGACGCACAGCATGCCCACGAGAATCTGGGTATAGGGGGAGGAGGGACAGAGAGGAGAGGAACAGGGCCCGGGCAGACCAGAGGAGAAGAAAGCCTCATCCTCAGAACAGCCTAAAAAGCACCCCAACCTGCTTTCCCTGCCAAGAGCGGCTCCTCACAGAGGCCAACTCTGCTGCCTGCACCCCCCCTGGTCCAGGAGGAAAGCCAGCCTGGGGTATTGCCTTTGTCAGCAAAAGAACATAAAGTGACTTACCTTTCCCCACAGCTATTGTCTGTCCTCCTTCAAAATGACATCACGGAAAGCAATCATGAAATTTACATGGGGGGTGCAGAGCGCACGGGGGAGGGGCAGGCAGCTGCTGCCCTCACAGCGGTCACATGTGGGGAAGCCTGCTTGCGGGTTTCAATTAAATGTCTTCTCCCCTCAGTGCGAACTCCTAAGCCAGCGAAGGCGCCGTCTCATTTCCTTAATGACCGCTCTCATTAGCAACGGTGGCACGGGCTGGCGGAGGAGTCTCCTTTGTAAATACGCTACCCATGAACCCTTGGGGCTCCAATATATCTGTTTACTCTCTGAGGTGAAATAAATTTACAGTATAGCATCAGAAAGATGAATCTGCCAAATTGGGGGTGAGAGGTGCCCCAGGCCAGTGAAGCTCCTGTCTGCTGCTCTGAGCCTCACCAATGGAAGGTGCCTATATCTGCCCTCACTGATCCATAATCAATATGCAGCATGGTTGGGGTTTTTTTTAAATGAAAACCACACAAAAGGGCAGAGAACATTACCACCGCCATGCTCACCCCCCTCTGCTTTCTCTGCCAGTGGTTCAGTCCAATAATTCCTAATAGCAGCGACCAGAATGACAGATGCCCTGGGTTAGCATGGCTCCAGCGAAAGTGCTTTACAATATTTATTGGTGGTTAGGAATATGACCTCCCATCATAAAGAACAGGCTGCAGAATTTATTACTCAAACAAACCAGAGTATTACACATGAGTTCATCTGCATATTCAAGTCCCAGGAATTTAAATGGATGAGTTGTTGTTTGTTTGTTTGTTTGTTTGTTTTTAGTGCATAAAAGACACCAACAAAGTAAAGTCACACACAGAAAACATATCAGGAAAAAGACTTTTTTCCCATGGTCACACTCTTTTTTTTTTTTTAATTTTTAAAATAACAAAACCCTCTCAAAGACAAAATGGAAACTGCTGAGCATTGGTACACAACCCCTAAAAACATTGAGCTCATACCAACCAGAGGAAAGCACACTGCTCAAGTTCTCTGTCCCGTCTTTCCCTGAGTCTTTTCCAAACTGTCTGAAACAAGCTATGCTTTGAGCATCAACAGAGTCTCCCTGACACACCCTGGGAGTGCCCACATTGTAGGCACCTGCCGTCTACTTCCTCGTTTGCTGTGTGGCTTTTCACATTCAGTATGAACACTGATTTCCTTGGTAAGCATCTCCAGAACCAGGTATTCTGTTTGCTGCCCAAGTCCCCTCCTCACACTAAGAAACCAGAACCAAGGCATGGGAAACTTAACTGGGAAGGGAATTCAGACCCCTGCAAAGACAACACAGCCAGCCCCTGGAGGGCAAACACAGCAAGCCTTTCTTGGTAAATCACACGGGACACCATACTCAATGAGCTCTGGAGGGCTCAGGTCATCAAAAGCATGAACAAGAAAGAACGGGAGCATTGGACTTTCTTGAGAGAGCAGATCATGAAATTGTGGTGATGTTAGCTGAGCTCCCTCCTCCACGAGCCACTGTGGTCAGCATGCTGTAGGAGCTGTCCACATTGATGGAAACCAAGAGGCTCCATCCCCAGAGCAAGCAAGGTGGAGCCTTACACATACACACCATTCTCAGCAAATAAAATGCAAATCTCATGCAGGACAATTGTGTGGATCAGGCAAAAGGAAATACATGCAAGCCTGCAGCAGCCAAACTGAGGATGAAATATTAATTAGCCAAATGAGAACAGTTTGAGGCTCCTACGGTGACTGCCTACCATTTTTCTATTCTTTCATGAAGTCGTATCCATTAGCATAAAAGGATGCATTCAGCCGAGAACACTCTGAAAAGCCACGTCTATCTCTTCTGAACATGCTGTGAGTACTGGATATTTTACATCCCAAACCTTTGGCATTGAGAAATTCTATTAAATTCTTATCGACAGACTGCAGGCTCAGAGCAGCTCTGTGCACCATGGTTCCGTTAGAAGGTGGGAGCCAAGGGAGGCCCAGTGCTGATTCAGTCTTGCTCCCAGCAATTCCAAAGTTCCCAGAAAACCTTCAATTCAGATAGGTAACAGTCGAACTTAAGGAGCAATGCAGAACAGGGAGAGAGCAGGGAGCAACCAAAATGTGCCACCCTGGGCCTCAGGAGGCATCACACAGACCTGTTTGTCGCAGCCCACGTTCCCCTCTGAGTGGCCATGGGCTCCAGGGTGTCGCTCCAGTGGTCGGGAGGGGGCTCAGGACCTGCCTGGAGCTGCTGGAGGAGTGCTTGGGAAGCTCCCAGAAACTTCTCGTCAGAGCCTGCAGCCGGCAGAACCCACAGCCCGGCGCTGGGAGGTTAGGGATGCACAGTCGTTCTCAGAAGCTGGGTTTTGAAGAGTACAGTTTCAAGATCTTTAGCTGACACCATCAAGAGAACAAAGCTGGAGTTTCGGAAAGCAGCCGGGCGGAGGAGTTTGCCCGCCTCCCTTCAGCCCTCAGAGGGAGCCTGAGCCCAAGCGGCGTCGGATCAGCACTTTGGACAGCGCTCTCCCCCCACCGCGCTCGCCTTTGTTCGCAGCGCGCAGGAGGGTGCGTAGGCTCGGGGGTCGCGGCCGCTGGGCTGGGGCTGGAAACAGTGGCTCCAAACCCAACGCTCCAACCCACACAGCCCAGGCTTGTGGCAGATCCCAGGTAGAATCTAAAGCTTTCTTTTTATATGGGGTGAAAATTTGTCAAGTTTTTTTTTTTTTAATCATGAAATATTTTCTTTTCTACAAAGTATGAAGCTCATGCTTTACGTTTTATTTTATAAAAATCTATGGAAAAACTACATGTGCCTTTTTTTATGTGCCTTTTTAATTTTAAATTTGGAAAGATCCACAGGGGGAACAACTCCTGTTCGCTCCGTGGGCACTCAGACTCCACATGGGGAGGGGGGTAAATTTGTAAAACCAGACTTGTGGCTACAAGCCTTGCTAAGAAAGTGCATTGTGTGAGCTGGGGAAGCAGGCTTAATGACCGCTTAGCTGGTAAGATCATTTCAAATAAGGTGTAATTACTTGTGCAAATCTGCACACAGACATTCCAAGTGTCGATTCATCTGCTTCATAAAAACTCTTTCAAGTAATCTTGGTCTCAACTTTCTGCATCTGTAATTGGCAGCACCTCTCCGGTGGCCAGCTGGGGGTGAGGTTTCCTTGTTTCCTTCTGAAAGCTTCCCCGCAGATGGGCGCCTGCCCTAATGCTGCCGGCGACAATTAGGGCGTTGTGTGTGGAGCGGAGATGGTCAGCATTAATATTGTATAGAACAGCTGAGGGCTGGGGGCGCTGCCCCAGGCAGGCCCTGGCAGATGGAGCAAACAAAACGGAGCCCCAGTACCCACACTCCGCACTGACTGTGCGCCTGTCTCGCACTCACAGACATTTGGCATCCAGCTCGTGAGACTCACACGCTCACACACGGCTGCTGTGGCAGCCTGGCCAAAGCCCTCTGCCACAGGAAGCCCCAGTGGACCTCACACACTCTGCGCCACCCTCCCAAGCTCCAGCTGGCTGTGACACCTACGCCTGCCTCACACTTGGCAGACCTCGGGGATGAGTAAATTAAGAGGAGGCCCCTGCCCACCGCCCTCCCACCTCCCACCTCCTGTCAGATCCTCAGCAGGTCAGAGTCCACCTGAAGTGAGTACACAGGTGGCTCCCAGGGCCCTTGCTGGCATTGGGGCTGGGTGGAGGATATGTGTCAGTCACTTCCTCAGCTGCCTGGAAGAAAGCACTGAGCACTGGTAAGGATCCTGACAGAGTTGGTGCACAGGCTAGGGAGAGGCCTGGGAGATGGGGGCCAGGGTACGCACCCGGGAAGCTCCCACAGAGCTTCATCCTGGCAAGAAGGTGAGCCTGTCTCCAGGGCCTGGCACATGTCACCTCATGCTAGAAAACTGCACAAACTTCTGTGTCCCAGGGCTCTAGGAGCCCCCCACAGCAGCCAATCAGACTGGTAGGAGATAATCACAATTTGATGTCCGGCAGCCTGCCAAAGAGGCTCCCTTCCCCCACACAATAGCCTCAGGCCCAGACAATGGGCCCAACCCACAGGGCCCAGGAAGGGGTGTGGGGAAGAAAAGGCGCTGCCCTCCCCACTGCTGAAGCACTCACAGTGAGGAAGGGGAGGGGCTGTCAGACAAGGTTGAGCTGAGGCTTGGGGGAGAGTCAGCTCAGGGTGGGAAGGGCAGATCTGAGAGTGGGACTCCCCCACAGCCCTGAAGACTGACCCCGCTGGTCCAGGCAGAAGCGGGGAGGGGGGCAGGGTGAAGTGGGGAACCAGAATGCCTCAGGAGGCCCTGCAGGCACAGGGGGCCATGCAGGGAAGGAGGCTGAGGGAACGGCACTGCTGAGGACCTGGGCCTCCTGGCAGCTCCATCAGAGTAGGGGTGGGGAGGTGGGGGAAGTGGAGACTGGGGGCCCTTTCTGGGACAAGTCCTCTGCCTCACCCATGTTGGGGACCCTTCACTGTCTATTAAAGTCCTTTGCAACAATGGACCTGGCCACACCAGGTCAGCACTGGGGGAGGCCACTGTTCCAGACCAGTGGAGTCCTCTCCCTCCCAGCACTTAACCTGGGCAGCATCATTCTGGGCAAGGAGGCTAATAGGGAGTTCAGAGCTCAGGAGGAGGCAAATCTGGGTAGTCCTGGCCTACCCCAGTGAGGACTCCAGAGAGGGTCAGTCTGCAGTAAAAGGAGGAGAGGTCCAGGGGGCTCTGGTGCTGATCCCACCCACGTTGGGAGAGAGCTAGAGGAAGTCAGACTGCTGGGGGTCTGTGTATGGTGTGGCCCCCAGAGTTCACCTGACCCATGGCCCCTGTAGGGGAGCAGAGTGGGGGCACAGCTTTGCTTAGATGCCTGAGAACATTAGTCATCTAGGGACTCTGTCACCCAGGTCATGCCACTAAGTCTGAGACTTCAGAGCAGGAATTAAGCTGCAAATAAAGCAGATAACGGTGAATCATCATCACAATCACACCAAGAGGGTGCAGTGATGAGACACCAGAGAGGCTGGGAGAAGAAGGCGGGGAGGGGCAGGAGGGAGGAGGAGAGGAGGGGAGTGGGTGGGACAGGAGGGTGGAGGAGAGGAGGGGAGTGGGCAGGAGGGGAGTGGGTGGGACAGGAGGGTGGAGGAGAGGAGGGGAGTGGGTGGGACAGGAGGGTGGAGGAGAGGAGGGGAGTGGGCAGGAGGGGAGTGGGTGGGACAGGAGGGAAGCTGCTCTTGTCTGTCCATTTTCCTCTTGTGGTGGCAGATATGATGCAAAGGGCCTGGTGTGGGTTACTGTCCTCTCTGACTTCTCCTATATCAAATGAGGGCACAGTGGTGCCATCAGGCCAGTACTGGTTGGTGCTATCTCACTGTGTTTAATATGTGCCCTCGGTCCCTGTTCTCTTGGACACACCAGTCCATGACCCCTCCAGGCATGACAGGGCCCACCAAGCCTGCCATTAGCAAGTCCTACCTGCTTTCTAGATTAGACCCTCCCCTGGGGGAAGTCATTCTTAAGTGGAGTTAATTGAGGTATTACTTAAATTCACAATGGTGGGAAATCTACAGATTGCTTTTTGCATCTTTATTTAGAAGAACCAAGCACAGGACAGAATGACTTGCACACATCAGAACTAGGCTGGTGCCCACTGAAGCCACTAGCTCCAGGAGGTCTTCAGGCCCATGCTCAGAGTGTGCTCAAAAACCAGCAGAGCCTGCCACCATGCCTTCTGAGCCCAGCGCACGGCCCATGTACCGCTGGAGTTGGGAGCATTGGCCTCGGGATGCATGGCAGGAATGGAGGGCATCTATGAACAGTGGGTCTAGATTCAGAGTGAGGGGCCGGGTTTGAGCTGGGGGCACACCACACAGGATGTCAGTCCAGAAAGCTATAAGCAGTGTGCATGGACCTAGGCACACTGAGGCAGGATTGGTGGGGAAGCAAGGTGTGTGTGCTGGGAAAGCAGAGCAGGGATGCACAGAGTAGGTCCTTGCCCACGGTGATCTGCAGGCAAAGTCGGGCAAATACAGCTGCCCCAGTAGGAGAGATAAGAGACAGATGTAGACAAGACCAAAGAACAGAGCAATTGGCAGGGAGGGGCTGGAGTTCAGAGCAGCAGGGTTCAACACAGGTAGACAGAGGAGAGAAAAGGCTCACTAGACAGAGGACAGAGAGAAATATGCACAGAGAAAACCAAGAGGAAAACTGTGGAAACAGACACAGACATACAGATGCCAGAGACACACAGAGATCCCACAGACAGACACATGCAGACACACAAAGAGGTACACATAGATATACACAAACATACAGATATGCACAGTCATGCAGAAATACATACACAGACACATACAAATACACAAACATACACAGGTGCACAGAGATGGACACAGACACACAATCCTGTGCACACAAGCAGACACACACAGATACACAGACAAGACTGGCAGACGTGCTGCTGTGGGCAAACGTGACTATGCATGTGTGTGCACACAGACGTGCAGACCCAGACCACCAGGCTCCCAGATGCATTTGAGGACAGCAGGCAATGAGCTGCTGCTGAGACCTCCCATCTTCCCAGTCACTGCCTCCCACCTACAGGGCTAACACGGCCTCTGTGTGTGCTGTGTGCACGTGTAAATGCATGTGAGGCCAGGAGCATGCCCCACCTCAGGCTCTGTTTAAGTGGCTTTGGAATTGTGCTCCTGGAACAGATGGCCTCAGAGATAAAGCTGCCCAGGCGCCTGGACAGAGCTATAGGCGGTTGCCATGGAGGCTGGGCTGGTGAAGTCCACATAGTAGCAGACAGAGAGCAAGGCCACAATGTCAAGACAGACACTCGGGGAGGGCACCCCCAGCAGAGTCCTGGGAGGTAAGACCCTGGCCTGAGCCATCCTGCAGTGTAGAGCCCAAGCTCAGGGTAGGCACTTTGCTGCCTGCACAGGGCTGACTCAGCCGCCCTGGGAGAAACAGCCTCCTGAGTCCCAGGAGCTCAGCACACACTGATCCTAGGCTGGTTCCAGCCATAACTGGCACTAAGGCCAGGAGCCACATGGGGCCATCCACCCTGTACAGTTCAGGAAGTTCCCTGAGCACAGCTCAGAGCCCTATCACCCCCGCTGGGGATGGAGCCCAGGTTGAAGGGCATCTTGAGCTCTGAACAGTTACCAGCTCCCATCGTCCCAGAAAGCACACCCGGAGGCCTGCCAAGGCAATTCCATCAGGGAGACCCACTATTGTCCCGATGGTCCCACCACCCAAAGAGATCCCACAGACAGACACATGCAGACACACAAAGAGGTACACATAGATATACACAAACATGCAGCCCTGGTGGGGAGATAGGGGGGTGTGCATCTGTGCCAGACACCAGGCACCTTCACCCATGGAACCCCCAGGGCAGCCCTGCAGGTCAGCATGCTTTCCTGACTCACATGTGCAGCATGGAAGAGCCAAGAACCCACAGCTCCTGGGGCAGAACTGGGACTAGAGGCCAGGATTGTGGCACCAACACTGCAGCTGAGCCTTCTGGTCCAGAGAGGGCCTCAGGGGCACCTTGCTTGACAAAACCCAAGCAATGGTGGTCTGGGTAGAGAGCATCCTGTGCTCGGCTCCAGGAAAAGGCAGAGCCAGACCCAGGCCTGGAAATGAGCAAGAGGCATCCAATATAATGTAGCAAAGGGATGGAGGGGCTGGGGTGCCAAGGGGTCCCTGAACCATTGTCTGAAGGACACACCCACCAGGAAAAGCGGCAACACTGGCCACAGAGTCTTGGGCTAGGGCAGCTCTGGCAGCCCTGCTCTGCTAGTGGACTGAACTATGCCAGGCTGGAAGCTCTCTCCAGGGCCCCAAGTACACACATTCCTAGACCCCAACCCAGTACAAGTTCCAGAGATTCCAGACTTTACAGAGGAGAGTAACTCGGGGGTCCGCGCAGCCCTCCCATTTCCACCACATACACACATTCAAATACACACATGTTCATGCACATACATGCACAGCATATGCATTTATACACTCATGCATGGGTACACATAAGTGTGTGTGCATACACACACCACATGTACATGCATCGCTTGTATATGGCATATGTACATATCTGCATGTGCACATGCAGGTACATGCATGTTCTGAACATGTGCACATGTGTACCACACACACATATATGCATACACCAGACATATGTGCTTTTATATATACCACATGTGTGCATATGCTACATGCATGTATATGCCCCCATGTACAACCACATGCATATATGTATGCCCTGTTTACATACACGCACATGCCATGCGTGTGTGTTCACATGTACATGTGGATATATACACATGTCAGAACCCTGAGTCTGCTGTATGAAACTCCTCAGAGCCTTCTACAGCACTGAACTCCACAGCCCCAGTTTTGAGCCTGATGAGCATGCACAGATCGGGGATGGTCCATCAAGTTTGCTGGTGCAGCTGTGCAGGTGCAAGACCGTGGTGGGTGTAGCTCACAAGGGACCTCAAGCTGAGAATCCTGCATGCCCTCTCTATCTAACCCGACACAGAGCTTCCCTGAGTCTGGAAGAGGGAAAGCTATAAAGCAGGGCCACCCCAACCCCAGGAGACAGGCTGTGGTGGGCGTTTCCTGGGAGAGGCCAGTGCTACCAAGGGCCTTGTGTCATGAGCCCAAAAGCTCCTCAGGCTTTTTTTTTTTTTTTTTTTTGAGGGACAGGAACCTCAAGCAGCTGTTCTACACAGAACCAGGAGGCACCACCGGGACCTGAAGTTGTCTAAGGGTTCAGTCTTGGCCCTCAGGCAATAAGAAGTTCATTTTACAAAAGCCAGGTGAGTGTCCAACATTCACAGATAATGTTCAACCCTTCTTACAGTGGATATTCACTAGACCATCGCTGAATTAATGGAAACACACAGTGGACATGTGATCTGTGGAGGGATGTCGTGCCCCACTAAGCCTCACGTCCTGTCTGACGGCACAAACTCCCTTTGGAGGGAGCCCCGAGGGTCTCATGGGAGGCCTTGCTGAAGGACCCTGCTGCAACCTCTCCTCAATGTGCAGACCCAGCCAGGACACTGTCCTTCCCCCAGAGCACTAGTCATAACAAGGACCAAGGCTCAGTGACTAAGCTGGTGGGGGTCCCACTAAGGGCCATGCCCAGTGATTGAGCCCCCAGCAGCAGCAGCTGGCAAATGCTGTCCTAGAAGGTCATCACTGCCGTTCAAGTTTGTGATCTGATTTGTTTTCTGGGCTCAGAAGGGTTAAGGGACCCCTTTTTCTGAGGTACCCAAGCATGGTCAAGTTAGGAATCAGGCCACTCTGGAACCCCATCATCAGTACACCAAGTGCCAGGCGCTGTTCCATGTCAGCCAGGATGAACAGGGAGGTTCAGAGATACTGGACATGGACAGCATCATATGTACCATGTGAGGGGCCAGAGCCTCCGGTGAGGCCCACCTGCAGACCCACAGAACAGCACACACAGGCCAGACCCACAAAGAACCACATGGCCCTGAGACCACACAGCACCCAGGTCGGACTCCAAGTAGCTGAGACCTGGCCTGCTCCATCACGATGCCACACACTGGCCTTGAACCATCCCAACCTGCCTGTCTCTGGGGCACCCAGAAACACAGGGAATATCTGCCACTTGCTTCCAAATCACAGTATATGCCAGACCCCCCTTTCAGAGGCGGCCTGCAGGCTGCCCACAGCTGTACCACCTCCCTTTGTGCACCAAACACTCATGGGTCCCATGTTTGAAAAACCCGACTCTCCCATTGCACTCAGAAGGCAGATGCCAATGGAACCAGCAAGAAGGAAGCCATGTACTTAGAGGCTGGAACTGCCACCGGGTTCTGAGCTCCAATTCAGCGCCTCTGGCCTGGGCCTAGAAGGACGAGGGACAGGAACCTCCAGCAGCTATTCTACACAGAACCGAACATACCTGCCTGCCCCCGGCACAGGAGGCAGCTCTGTGCCCTGGGAAGGCACAGAGGACACAAGACGGAACCAATACCCTCCCTGTGCAGCCAGCTTGGACCTCAGAAACCTCATGGCCCTTCCATGCCCTTTCCAACACCAACAGGCCTCTTCACCAGGACCCTCAAAACCTCCACGGCCTGGTGTTCACTGACCTGCTCCAAACACCACTCACCCCTGAGGCCCTCAGACGTCCCCAACCCTGCCCTGTTCCCACAGCACACCTGGCCCTTGACTGAGGAATGGCACTCCATGTTGGCATGGCTCTCTTCCATTGGGATGTTCCCTCCCCAAGAGGTCCTGGAACATCGGCTGTGCCCCTGAAATACCTGCTAGACCAACGCTGAGAGGTCAGCTGGGCTACTGCATCCACCTTCAGGGAGACCCGGGCTCAGCCGGCTCAGACAGCTCCAGTGCCTGTCCATGTTGGCCCTGCCTCAATCTTCTAGGACAGAGCCTGGTATCCAGTGAGTGCTTCCTGTGGACCAGCTTCACAGCTCTGTCCTCAAGTCTGTGCCCGCTCCAGGCAAAGTTGCAGGAGACCCTGTGCTGACCCTCTTCCTCCCCCGTTATCTCCTGTTCTTCTCTGAGAGGCTCTGACATTTGTTTACGCACTCCACCTGGGGGCAGGACCCAAGTGCCAAGCACTTGATTTCCAGCTTCTGCCTTGGGCTCCACAGGGGCCAAGAGGAAGCCACACCCACAGCACCCTGCCTGCCTGCAGCAAGGCCTTCCCTTCTCCACACTGCTCTCTGGGAAACTCTGTGGTGCTCCTCTGGGACCCAGCCACTGAGTCACTGTCTGCCCCACAAGGGGCCAAGGTGGCTCCGCCTCTCCAGGGCCTCGCTCTGAGGAAGGAAGGATGTTGGAAGGATCACTGATGACCCCCTCCCAGCCAAAGGAGGCTTTGCCACCACTGCTGGGGGTGTCACTGGGGAGACCCATAAAACAGACCTTCTTTGAGAGGCTGGGGGAGTGGGGAGGGGCAGGCCGGAAGATGGCATCCCCACACAAAGGGCTCGGTCTGCAAACCCAGCCCTGCACCTGCCCTGGTGCCCCACTCCGGCAAGCCAGGAGCCCTCTGGTGGAGCAGCCTGAGGGGCACGCAGTGAGGGGCCCAGTGGTCTGCAGCACTGAGAAACTCCCTCCTGCACCACAGGCAGAGGATGGGGTCGCTCCAGAACTGACTTAGAGGCTTCTCATGTGCAGGGCCATGGCGAGGCTCATGACAGGCAGCAGAGACCAGGTCTTGCCTGTTGTACTCAAAGGACTCCTCCTAAGAGCAGCTCTCTGCCCCTCTGAGGTAGCCAGTCCTCCACCAGAACTGGGAGTGGCCAGAGGCTGTCTGGGCCGTGCCACTGGCCAGCAACTGGAATTTGCACTCAGCAGCTCATGCAGGGCTGAGCTTCTAATCAGTGCCACCCCTGTGTCATCCTCAGAGTAGGCCTAGCCCAGGGCCTCAGAGGGAAGCTGGCCCATCTCTCCAGGCCCTCCCAACCCTCCCAATCCCAGGGCCTCTATCTCCAGGTAACCCCCAGGCTGCCCCTCAGACCCTTGAGAGAAGGTGAGGCCTGAGATGAATCTCTAGGAAAAAGAAGAAAGCCAACAGAGAAGGTGCACAAGACTGAAAGGTCCCCACAGGGGCTGGCAGGCTGGCAGTGGTGCCCAGCCTGGGTGTGCAGCACCCACCTATAGCAGCCTGCCCACTGCTTCCCTCTAATTGCTGTAAAGTTGAACTGATGGAGCTGGTTGTAAATGGTCTGGGGGTCTGGGAGGTACGGTCCTTGCTCTAGAAGCCAGCCACCCACCCTCCAACTCAAGTAGACATCAAGGCAGGGTGGAGCCCTCAGCCGCCAGGGCCTTAGCCAGTGTTCCCTGACCCAGGCCTAGCCAAGTTCCTGCCAGATCTGGGTCTGGACTAAGACCGGACAAGAAGGGGCCAAGCTCAAACCAGGGCATGTCCAACCACAGGATGGGACATCAGCAGGACTGACATGTGGGCTGAGACTGGCCCCCAGCTCTCATAGATGTGTGACATCCAAAACAGGTCCCGGACAGCCCCAGGCCCCCGGGCTATGGGGCCTGCTGGGCCTGGTGAATCCTCAGGCATCAGCTTCAGGTGCCTGTCCCAGTGCAGACCAGAGGCCTGGAGTAGCACCAGAGGTCACAGCCATTGTGCAAAGACTCCAACTCAATGCGATTATGACACATCTGTTTCCCACCAGCCAGGAGGCCCCCAAAGCAGGCCTGGGTTGACCCTCCCCTGGACGCTAGGAGGAGAAGGAGAGAGTAACTGACTTCCCCCAGCTCTAGGCAGAAGCACATGGTGGGCTTTGGCGTTCCAACAGTGCACAAGCCTCCAAGCCACCAGCACAGAGCCTGAGGTGTTCTGATGTTTCCTAAAGTCCCTTGAAGTCCCCCCTCACACACACCACTTGTCCAAAAGCACTGTACCTGGCCCAGCCCAGGGCCGGCCTTGCTCCTGGGTCCTGGAGGAGCTCCACAGCAGGGCTCAGGCAGCACTGCTCTGATCACCAACACAAGGTGTCCCTGCTGGCCTGCACACCCTCTGATTCACACCTTTGCTGGCCTGTCCCTGCTGTGGGGCCTCAAGGAGGGGACTGATCAGCTCAAGCCTGGCACAGACCCAAGCCTCAGGGCTTCCAGCATTAATTCCAGTGTCCAGTGTCTTACCCGCAAGCCTCCAGACTTCCCCTTGGAATATGAGCCCCTGTGGGCCCTGGAACCCTGTCCTCCCAGCCAAAGCTCATCAGGGTGCTCCAGGCTCAACAAGTCCTGTCTCAGTGGTGAAGGGGTGGGAGGAATTGGTGTGGTCTCTCCCTGAGTGCCAAGACCCCAGGGCCAGTGTCCCTCTGAGCTTGGCGTGGCAGTGTTGCTGCATCACCTGCACAAAGGGGAGGGTTCAGAGGAATATCTGAGGGGCTCTGTCCATAGGAAGTACTCAGTCCAACACACCCAGAACAGCTGCCTGTGCTCACAGTCTCACATACAGCACGTACCACACTGCCAGCATGCCATATACATTCACATGCGCATGCACATGCAGTCATCTGCAGCCCAATATCCCCCAGTCAGATGCCCAGGTCTGGCCTCAGGGGGGGGCAAGACAGAAGAGCCCTGAGCACACACCAAGCAGAACTTTCAGTTGGACGTTAGCACCTCAACACTGCTGCCAGGGTCTCATGACATCTCCCCAGTCTCCCCTCCCCAGAGCTAGCAGGAAATATTCAGACTCAGTTCAAGGCCTCTATGCAAACCCCTTGCACACACACATTCATCACTCACACACATGACATGTGCATGACACATGAATAATACACATATGCATGCTACTCACACACCATTTTCATAGATACGCATGCTCACATGTATATAATTGCACACATGCATGAGCACACATGTGTGTGCATGTGCATATTTATGTACCACTCATGTATGTACATATGTGCATGCACATACATGCCACACATGCAGAGATTTGTGGACACATATATGTACACAGGTACATGTGTAAATATATGCAGCATATACGCAACACTCACATGTACATAGGTATGGGCATACACACATGAGCTTTGCACAAAT
The DNA here is from genome assembly GCF_045843805.1 of Urocitellus parryii. Classification (NCBI taxonomy): domain Eukaryota; kingdom Metazoa; phylum Chordata; class Mammalia; order Rodentia; family Sciuridae; genus Urocitellus; species Urocitellus parryii. The sequence continues at coordinate 199,102,364 of NC_135536.1, read as the reverse complement.
ACATGTATGTGTGAACATGTACATATGTGGTATGTGCACAGATACACAGCATGTGCACATAAATATGCATGTTCTTGTGTGTGTGACCATGCACACATGAGCATATTTATGCCATGAGCCCATCATGTGTGCACTGCATATATATGCAAATGGCAGTGAATGAACTGAGGCACATCTGCTCACATCAACACCTTCGCGGCATGCACATGTCCACTTACCTAAACACATACTCTTGTGTACTCACACTACACTAACAAACATGCCCACGAAGGAGCTGGTGTTGCTGAGGACCCACAACCTGCATTCCAAAGCTCTGCCTCACCCATGAGGAGCCTGCTGTCTCATGAAAGGGCAGGCATGCAGAAACGTTCCACCCTGAGGCAGCCCTGCAACAGGGACCTAACATAACAAAGGCAGGCAAGGCTCAGCACTTGAGCCTTGCAAGTGCTTGAGTGGTGCAAGCTGGTGAGGAGCTCAGGGGAACACCGCCAATAAGCCACTGTCACAAGGGCTAGGAAGTGCTCCTGCCTGAGAGCGGAGGCTCCTGGCTTGCTGTTCCCTCCTGAAGCCCTGTCTGGTGGAGAGAATTGTGGAAACATTGGGCATGCTGATGGGGTGAAGGCAGGAGGATAGGGAGGCAAGGCCGCCAAGACTGAAAAATTTGGGAGCCAGAGGGAGAGTGGTCGGCGGCGCACAGCAGGTGCCATGCAGGCTGGGGCTAACCTGGAGGACAGCTGCAGGGAGTCCTCATAGCAGCAAGGCGGAAGCCAGGAGTGGAGAGAGGTAGCAGGATAATGAGCTGATTGGCAAACGAGTAAACAGCAATTGCTTGATGAAAAATGTTTACGGTGCAATTAGCAGCTGTGCCATAATAAAAGTCGAACCACATTTGTTGTGAACTGGTTGAGCCACGGAGCGGTTCTCCATGATTGAGCTAGCCTCTGAGACTTTGGAAACATCTCTCTGACACACGATTCAGCATCCTCTCTGCGCCCATCTACACTAGATCGCCAGCCTGCCCCTGACTCAGCACTCAACAAGGAGCCTGGTGGGACAGGAATTCACCCCTTCCTCTGCTACATGTTGCCTCTGCCGCCCACATCACATCACCACTGTGGGGGCGCAGGCGTGTGTCCCTTGCTGGGCTCCAGGTTCCCTGAAGTGCCCTTCTGACTCCACTGGACTCCTTCAGCAGCCGGCCTAATGAGAAAGCAGAGCTCCTGCCTTCTTGCCGTACTCACCCAGCTCTAGCCTTTCCCTGAAGCTCTTGCTCTTCCTACAGAATCCTGCTAGAGCCCTCAAATTCCTCCCCCTGCCCAGCCTAGCACCCAGGCTTCTCCCCTGCACCAGACATGACTATCCTTCCATAAACTGCCTTCTCACCTCACTCTCAAAATCTTCTGTTGTTTCGCTTTTAAGCAAGACAATGTTCAGACATGTGGAGGGGCATCCCTGAAACTGCTTCCACCATCTCTGCACATTTTCAGTTTTCGTTTCTGCATATACACCCAAGGATATGCATGACCTTTTTCGGTTTGCACTAATGTGATCATGTGATCATGTGATCATGCAGAACAAACCCGTTGCAAGTTGCATCTGCCATTCCATTCAACATTATTTTTAAGGTGTATGCAAGTTGATCTGGCCAATCCAAACCCACGTCATGTCTCACCTCCTGCTGCTGGTGTCTCAGACCAGGCTCTTCAGGCTCTCCTCCCACCACCTGAGGTTCACCAGTTCACACAGACTTGCTAGCATGTGAGGCATGCAAACTCCAGTGTTTCAGACTGGGGATGTAGCTCAGTTGGTAGAGTGCTTGCCTCACATGCACAAGGCCCTGGGATCAATCCCCAGCACAGAAAAAAAAAAAAAAATCCAGTGTTTCACAGTGACTTAGAACGCAGGGTGTCTTTTCATACACTGCAGTCTGGGGTGAGGTGACAGCCTGACAGAAAGGAAGCTTCCCATGCTCAGGCTTCCCATCTGGTGGCCCCAGACCTAGAGCTTCCACAGCAGGTGGACATGGCTCAGTTGATAGGGTGCTTGCCTTGCATGCACAAGCCCCTGGGTTCGATCCCCAGAACCACAAAGGAAAAGCGTGATGGGTTGCATCTGAGGTGCTCTGAGTGTCCCACTGAGGTGGCTATGTCCATCCCAGGGAGGGCCACAGACATCTAGGTCTCCAACTTTCCAGATGCAGCCCAGCTCCTATAGGACCACATCTTGGGAAAGGACACAGAACACAGCAGTCCCCAGAAAAGTTCCTGCCGTTTCTCTGCCCGTTTTGATTTTCCCATGTATTTGCGAGCACTTTTCCCCGTTTCTTGGAAGCTAGTCCCAGCCGGTCCACATCCAGCTCTTCCCTACTTCAGTTATGACCTTGACATCTTCTCCCCTGAACCTGCACCTGCTCCCAGAGCCCTGCCCCCTGGACAGCTGCCCCCCTGCTCCTGGTGGGCTCAGCCTCTTCCGGGATCTGCCCATCCCTGACACAGCCCCAGCAATCTGCTGCTTCACACTTTAGAACTCCTTTTCATCACAGATGGGTTAGGGTGACGTTGCTGGCTTGGAAAATGAGGGAAGAAAAGCACCTCTCAGGGCCCTGGTGTCTCTGCATGCCCCTCAAGGCAGCCAGCCACATGGCATAACCACAGATTGTACCATGTGTGCCATCTCCCTTGCCCAGCAGGCTGCCTGGAAGTGCAGAGGGTGAAGAGGGAGGAGGAGGAGGACCCGGGCCCAGACGGGTCTCAACTGTGATGTGTTGGAGGCCAAGAAAGGCCTCTGCCAATACCAACAGCCGAGTCCTGCTGGGAAGTCCAAGGGCAGGGCTTGGCTGACAGACAGGAGGTGCTGTGCAGGGGTGGGGAGGAGGAGGTCTGCACCTGCTCACGCCCCTGCTCTGCCCTGCTCCCCTGTGGGAGAGTGCTCGGGGCACTTGCACCCTCACTGGCCCACCCCAGGCCGTCGCTCTCCCTTTTCTACCTTCTTCTGTCCTTTCCCAGCTGATTCCTGCTGGATGTTGGGCTTTGTAAGTTCAGGGACTATGCCTGCTTATAAGAAAGTGCTCTGTCCCAGGGGCTATACTTGACCTCGGAAGCACCTGCCTCCCCTCTGCCTGAACTTCTCCAGGACCTGAGGTGGGGACAACCTCAGGAGTTGGGGACAGCCACTACCTCTTCATGCAGCCAAGTCCTGGGCCCAGCTTTGGGTTCCAAGCAGGCCCAGCAGGGGAACAGGGTTCTAGAAGTGGGGCCCATGGATCCTGAGGACTCTGGTGCCAGTGGCATCCTCTGGGCAGAGTTCAGCAAGGCCCTTACCCCTCTCTAATCCCAACATTCTGAATTCCAAAGAGAAGCCCATCCCGACATTGAAGTCAGACCCACAGCCCAAAACATCTGATGGCCCTCAAGAGCTCTGCCTCCGTTCACAGGAGGCCACGTCCACGACGAGCTCCAGCTGGAAGAAGAAAGGGGACAAGAAGGCCCTGGACGAGGAGCCCTCTCAACGGTCCCCTCCTCATCCTTCCCTGGAACAACGCTGTGCCCTGAGCTCGCAGGTGGAGCTTGAAGGAGCTGCTCTGCTCTTCTCCAGGCTTGGCTTTACTTCCTACCGACCCTCCCGGACGCCGACCCTGGAGCAGCAGGCAGCTCAAACATACGCAAAGGAGAGCCGTCCCTTTAATATCTTCCCAGGTAAAGCCTCCAGACTACAAAACAACATTTTAATTTAAATTCCAATTCCACATTCATGAAGCAGCAGCTCTGAGCAGGGACTTTATTAAAGGCTTGATAGATGTCATAGGGCTCATCACACTGGAAAGTGGTGGAGCACGCATGGTTTCCACTTCCAGGACTTCAAGGGCTCAGAGGGAACTTGCCTGTGAAATGGAGAGCCTGCTTTCCCAGGAAACCACAAGAAAATCAGGACCAGGCTGGCACAGGGAGCCAGGGTTCCAGGCCCGGGCCCAGCCCAGTGCTACAGGAGGAGGGAAGGCACCTCTCTATCTGCCCTCAGCTCCCTGGGTTTGGGGCAAGTGCCTGGGATCACAGTTTGCTCCTTGACCTGGACACAGGGGGTCAGTTGCTAATCAGCTGGGCCACACCAGGTACAAGACACACAGCAGAGGTGCAGTGTGTCAGCCGGGATAGTGGGCACAAGGCTGCACAAGCAGCAGCAGCCAGGTCCACCTCACAGGAGGGCCTCCTTGACACTACACTGCCTGCCCTTCCAGCCCCACAACATGTACCCAGGCCTCACAGACTCCCCAGAGTCAGCCCACCAGCAGCACAGCAGTCTCCACCCTCAGAACCAGGAGCTCAAGTTTTGCTGGGGGCCTGCTATGGACCCTGAGCCCTGACCTGTCCAGAGTAGGTACACTGACCCTTACCAGTACCCACCTGGACCTATGTCCACTGACTCTATGCCCTCCTAAACAGGTCCCTTCCCTTCTGCCAGATGCCCAGGAGGAGCTAATAGCCCTCTGGGCTCCCTACCCTGTCTGTACACCACATTGCACACTGCCCATACCCTACTCCTGGGCAGAGGGTGGCAGCCACACCCCTGACCTGGGCATCAGCTCCCCTTTTCATGCCGCCTAGGCACTGAATTTCTACATCAGAGCAAGTGTCGCAAGTCCATCAAAGCAGGGCACCAAGAGTAATTCCTTTTTTAAGAATTTGTCATTTTTTTCAAAAGCATTCAGTCATCATCCCAGGGGAAACACAATGTTTTTGGACTTTCTTACACTGGTTTTATAGTTTAATGTTGTTTTTATATTAGTTTTTTTCGATACCAGGGATTGAACCAGGGTTTCCCACACTAAGCCACATCCCCAGCCTTTTTCATTTTTTATTTTGAGACAGTGTTGTCCAGACTGGCCCCAAACTTGTTATCCTCCTGCCTCAGTCTCCCAAGTGCCAGGGATCACAGGAATGTGCCACCAAGCCCAGTTTTTATGTTAAATTTTTTTATCAAGGAGCATCCTAACTTTGGGGCAAGCACTGAATACAAATGTACTGAATGGATGGATGGGTGGTAGATAGATGGGTAAGTAGATGAATGGGTGGATGGATGGATGGGTGGATGGATGGATGGATGAATGAGTGGATGGATGGGTGGACGAATGAATAGTGGATAGGTAGGTGGATGGATGAATGGATGGATGGATGGATAGTGGATAGGTGGGTGAATGGATGGACAGATGGATGGGTGGATGGATGGATGGATGAATGAGTGGATGGATGGGTGGATGAATGAATAGTGGATAGGTAGGTGGATGGATGAATGGATGGATGGATGGATAGTGGATAGGTGGGTGAATGGATGGACAGATGGATGGGTGGATGGATGGATAAATGGATGGATGGATGGATGGATGGATGAACAGGTGGATGTATGGATGGATGGATGGATGAATAGTGGATAGGTGGGTGGATGGATGGATAGTGGATAGGTGGATGGGTGGATGGACAGATGGATGGGTGGATGGATGGATGGGTGAATGGATGGATGGATAAATGGATGGATGGATGGACAGGTGGACGGATGGATGGGTGAGTAGATGAACAAGTGGATAGGTGGGTGAATGGATGGATGGATAGCGAATAAGTGAATAGATGGATAGATGGATAGTGGATAGATGAGTGGAAGGATGGATGGATGGATGGGTGGATGGACGGGTGGTAGACAGACGAGTGGATAGATGGTGGATGCATGGTGGATGGATGTCGATAAATGGATGGATTGATACACAGGTGGATGGATGGTGGATGGATGGGTGTAATGGTTAATTTGAATTGTCAATTTAATTAGATTAAGAGATGCCAAAGATTAAGAGGCTTCTGGATGTGTCAAAGAGGGTATGTCTAGGAATGATAAGCTTGTGGGATAGCAAACTGAAGTGGAGACCCTTCCTAAGCACAGTCAGCTCCATCCAATAGGTTGGAGGCTTGGATGGAATAAAAGTCAGAAGAACAAGGAAGCAGCACCAGATGCAAGCTCAATTCTTAAACGGGTTCTTGATTGCTGCCATGATTGCCTGAGGACATCAGACTCTCTCTCCTTCCTCTTCCAAAGCAGACTCTGCCAGTGATTCTCCAGGGTGGATGCATGGTGAGTGAACTGATGGGTGGACGGACGGATATGTCAAAGGGTGGTGCCTCTAGCTCAGAACAAACTGCTCAACTGTCCTGTTGAGCCCATGAGCTCCCATCCACCCAGGGGAGGACGAGCTCCCTGAGGGGAGACAGCCCAACCTTCACCTCCTTCACTTCCCAGGGCTGCAGCACAACTGGGAAGAGGGCACTTGGGCCCCGGAGTGAGGCGATTCCAGATTCTCTACAGATTGTGAGCTGGCGACTTAACCTCACCAAGCCCCAGCCTCTAGATTAGGAGACCACTGTGAGCTCACAAAGGTAGACACAAGAGATCAGCACATCACATGTGGTCCTTCAAAAAGGCCACTGGGTCTGAGTCCAGGGCCTAGGATAGAGAAGGGTTCACCAGTGTCTGCTGACTAACTAGATGGACGAGGAATACCTGTGGGTCTCCATTCACATCAACCACCTTCCTCACACTCCCCCTCCCACAGGCCCCACTCCATCCACCCGGCACCCTGTGTCCACTGCAAGACCTCCAGATGCGGAGGTCCACACAGCCCTGGAGCCAGAGCGGGAGATCACAGCCTTAACCAGATCAGCTCGTGGTCAGCTAGGCCCACATCAGCTCTTTGGCCTCCACTGGGCCCTCCCACCTGCCCCTGGGACTGACCAACAGGGAGTGCCATCAGTGAGCAGAGGAGAATGGAACCACAGACCCATGTGTGCATGATCAGGAACACTGGAAAGGGTTGGTAAACGGACACAACATGGGTCAGTCCCACAGCATGATCACCAATTGCATTTTGCAGGGCTAAAATCCTTTGTGTTTCCATGAACAAGAATTATTAGTATTACTCTCAGTTTTCTACAATTACAGAGAAGAAAAATAGTTCAAAGTCAGTGAAAGTCTGGGTGAGCTGATACAACATCCAATCTTTTTTTTTTTTTTTGACACTTCAAATTTCTTTGTAATTTTTCCTGACATAAAATTTCAAACAAAAGAGTAAAAGGAATACAAGGAGAGGGCTGTGGTTGTGGCTCAGTGGCAGAGCACTTGCCTGGCATGTATGAGGCACTGGGCTTGATTCCCAGCTCCACATATAAATAAATGAATAAAGTAAAGACTCATCAACATTTTTTTAAGAGAGAGAGTTTTTTATTTATTTATTTGTTTGTTTATTTATTTATTTATTTATTTATTTTAGTTTTGGGGGGACACAACATCTTTGTTGGTATGTGGTGCTGAGGATGGAACCCGGGCCGCACACAGGCCAGGCGAGCGCGCTACCGCTTGAGCCACATCCCCAGCCCGATTCATCAACATTTTACAAAATATTTTTTTAAAAAAAGGATACAAAGAGGTCTATGAGTCCCTCATCCCACCACAGGGTCACTCTGGCCCATCCTGCTTCATCTGCCCACCACGCAACGAGACACAGTAGCGGGAAAGGGCTGCCACATCAGCCCCGCTGCTCCAGCTGCCACCAGAGGTGGCTAGAGCTAGAGCTGTCCCAGGGGAAGAGGGAGCTGCTCCAGGTGGACGCAGGGGACCCAGGGCTCCTGTGGGCTCCCCTGGGACTGGAGACAGCAGCTTTCTCTTGGCTCATCTCACAGAACAAATGCGTCCGTCGCACAGACCCTGTGGGGCCACACTTCTCAGATGTGGAGACAGAGGCACCGAGTAGGATGCAGGTTCTCCAGGGTGTGTGGGGTCAGGGTTTGAGCCTCGGACCCAGGTCCAGAATACAGGGTCCTGACTGCAGAGCAACAGTGGATTCAGGCTTCGCAGACTCTCAAAAGTCTGCAGCATGTGGACAGTGACTAAGTTAAAAGCAAGGAGAGGGGCTGGGGTTGTGGCTCAGCGGTAGAGAGCTCGCCTGTACAGGCGAAGCCCTGGGTTCGATCCTCAGCACCACAAGTAGATAAATAAAGGTGTTATGTCCAACTGCAACTAAAAAATAAATATTAAAAAAAGCAAGTGGAAATTTGATCCAATTTTAATGAAATTGCAAAAGAAACCCAGGGGGGCTGGGTCAGAGGGGCCTCAGGGATCCGAGAATCCCCTGAACCTGAATGGGGACGTCCCAAACCTTCATCAAGCTCTCCCTGTGTTGCCGCCCCCAAGGATGGAGAATCCCAGTGGGAGGCTCCTCAAGTGCAGAGGACTCCAGCCAAGACGATGGAAGCTTCTGCCCCCAAACAAGGCCAGCCACTCAACAGGTGGAGCTCAAGAACGGACGCCCGGCTCCTCCAGGGCCAAGCCTTCCAGAGCCTGGGCCGGGTGGTGAGGCCCAGCGCTGCAGCTCCTCTGTGGGTGATGCTGGGGACTGAGCCCAGGCCTGGTGCACGCCAGGCCAGTGCTCCACCACTGAGCCACATCCCCAGCCCCTTCAGGGCTTCTCAAAATGGCTCAGGTGATTCCGATGTACGTCCAGGGAGACTAGGAACATTAACATTCCTTCTATATCTTCACACAAGGTTCTAACAGAAGTTGAAGGTTGACCATTGCAGATATTTGCCCACTGTTGAAATCCGCATACATTTACCCTAATCTTAATGTGTTCTGCGGAATTGACTTCATTCTTTTACAAACTGCAGGCAAGATGAGAATGAACGGCTGCATTGAATTCTGGGGCTGTCATACTACTTGGGGTATAAGTTAACTTAATCAAGCTGCAGGATCAGTGTGCTGCCCTTAAACCAGCTCAAGGACAGCTCTGCCAAGTGTGTGCTGTGTGGCTCTTTCTGGCAACCAGAGGCAGAGCCCTCCCCAGGTTCCACGCCTTCTCTTCATGTCCACCTTACCCACCAGTTTGCCTGAGCTGGCCTTGGTGCCCCTCTATCCACATCTCTGCACTCTGCCCCAAGCCCAGACACAGGTGCCCACCAGCCTCTTCTGGATCCCCTGGGTGCTCTTCCCACACTCCTCAGAGTGCCTCTCTCCCCCCAGGTTCTGCCTCCACCTCCTGTTCTCCTCCCATCTCTCTCTCTCCACAACAACGTACTCACCAGCCCCAGAGCATTCATCATCACTCCTGGATCTCCAGGCCACATCTGCCAACAGAGGCTACACCATCTGGAGCTCACAACACCTAGCCTCAACACACCCCAAAAACAGTTGTCTTTCCCAGACCCTGCTGCCCTTCCAGCTTGAGTCCACAGCAAGCATCCCCAAGTGCTGACTTCAGCTTCCATCAACCATGGCTGCAGATGAGCATGCCCACTCCTCCATCTGGAGCTCCAGGGCCCCACTGCCAAGAGCTGAAGTGAAGCGCTTGGGCCCCAAGTCAGGTGGACGGTGAATAGATGTGTGGGTGGACGAGTTTATGGGTAGAGGATGAATGCATGGATCGGTAGATGGATGTGTGGGTGGGTGGATGAATGGATATATAAATTGATGGATGATGGATGGCTGAGGAGATAGATATATGGGTGGATGGATGCATTACTGTGTTCGGTTTTGTCACAGTAATCCAACACTTGACCAGAATAACTCAGAGGAAAAGTTTATTTGGGGCTCCCAGATTCAAAGGTCTTAGTTCTTGGTGGTCAGTTCCATCACTCTGAGCCTGAGTGAGGCGACCCACTATGGTAGAAGGGCATTGCAGATGAAAGATGCAGCCAGGAAGCAGAGCAACCCTACAAGGAGCCAGGGATAAAACAAAACCCAAAGACACACCCCCAGTACCCACTCCTGCCTTCAGTACCACCCGGTTAGTCCATTCAGATTATTGATCCATCAAATGATGAGTCTCCTGATTAGGTCCCAGCTCTCAAGATCTTCTAATTTTACCTCTGAACATTCCTGCATTAACCCAAGAGCTTTTGGGAGACACCTTACATTCAAACTGGGTAAATGAGTGGGTAAATTGATGGATGGATGAATAGATTGGTAGGTGAATGAATGGGCTGATGGATAGATGAGTGGATAGATGGGTAGGCTGGTGGATAAGTAAATGGATGAGTCATTAGATGAATGGATGGATGGATAGATCCTGTTTCTTAGTTTCCAAGGCACTCTGGCCCGCGAGTATCTCAAAAAAGCAAAGTTTTGTTTTCCGCATGGTGCAGATGTGAAATTGAGGTTCCAAGAAGAGAAGGGGCCTAGTCAACATTATGCAGCTGCCAATTAGCAGATGTGTGACTTCAACCCAGACATCCCACCCTCAGAGCTAACCATTCCCACGCCTTTTGTGTTGACATCCATAATTCCCTCCAAATAACACTCCAAGTGTCCCTCTCTACCCAGGCTCTGATCACCCCACCTCTTCACTGTACTGAGGTCTCAGAAGCTGCACTTTTGACTGGCCACCTGCTCTGTCCACCTTCCCTCCAGCAGTCAGATGCTTATTTTGAAATACACATATGGCCATGCCACATCTCTGCTTAAAATCCTCTGGGGTCCCCACTGTCCACCTCCTCACAATCCACCAGTCCATTAAACTCCACCTCCCTGACCCGTGCCCTCCACACTATGCCCCCACCAGCCTCGTGTGCTGCATTCCCTCTGTGACTCCCCTGCCCTCCCCAAGCACCCCTGATCTCCCTGGGCAGCTGGGCTCCAGGGACCCTGCCCTGATCCCACAGAGTGGAGCCATCACATTATAATCTCTAGTGTGATAAAGAACATGTCATATGCTTGGGCCTATCAACACCAGAATGGAGTTCCCTGGAGGCCCTCAAGGACTCGGTGCCCACCCACTCCCAGGACCACCCACCAGTGCATGCTGTATGTCCACACCTGAAGCTGTACCCAGGAGTCTCCCTTGAATGGGTCAGGCTATTCTTTAGGAGGGGCCCAAGGGTCTGGGACAGGACATGTCCCTGGCTATTCCAACTCCTCTGCACCAGAACTTGGAACTGGCCACTGGGGTCAGGGTTGGTCTGCATGGCACAAGATCTGCTCAGTCTAGAGCCAGAAGGGACTGTGCTCATCTGCTCAGCCCTGGGGAGAATGCTGCCTCTCCGAGGGACAGAGCTAGTCTGGGAGGACCTCCTGGAAGAGGGGACTGTGAGGTGCTTCCACTCCATGGCAGAGCCCACACCTTGGCCACAGGTGGCCACCTGGTCTCCCAACTGCCTGCACAGGCTGAGAATCCCCACACACACCTGCAAGAAGCACCCCCAGCATCCCGACCTACTCACAGCAGATGTGAGATCAGTGTTCCCTCCAGGCTGAAACACAGGCTAGGTCCAGAGCAGCAGGGGCAAGGGCCCCTCCTTCTAGCAGCATGCAAACACTGAGTGAGCCCTCAGCCAGTGCCCTTCAACCCCTGTACTTGGCTAAGGCAGGAAAATTACCTCAAATAAGGAGATGAGGGCTCAGAGAAGCTGAGTAACTCACTCCAGGACCACAGCAAGGAGAAAGCTGGTATGACACCTGTACTCCTGACCACTGCCTGGTCTGCCCCACAGGACAGACCGTGACAGCACCCTGACCAGCATGAGTCCATCAGGCTCTTCCCACAGCAGAGCCATCTCTGGCAGACCACAGCAGCACTGCACACTCCACCTGCCCTCGGGGCACACACAGTGTGTGGGGTGGAGGGCAAAGAGCTCTGCCCACGTCTCCGGTGTCCTGAGTCTGGGAGGGTTCTGCTCACCTCCACTGAGAGGCCAGAGGTGTGACAGTATCCACAGACAGGAAAGGTCATCTGGTGGTACACAACCTGTCCTCTGGTGGAATGACACACCCTTCCCCGGGGTAGCCACAGGCTCAGTATCTCCAGGGAGCCAGGCTGGAACCAGGGCCAGCTGCTGTGCCAGCTCCCGGGAAGCTAAGCTGTGTCCTGTGGCTCTAGGACCAGCAAGCATGTGACAGCACTACCTGCATCTGCACCAGGCACACCTGTGCCACAGCTCACCTGCACCAGGCGCAACTGTGCCACACCTTACCTGCACCACTCCTCACCTGTGCCATGCCTCACCTGAACCAGGCGCACCTGTGTCATACCTCACCTGCACCACTCCTCGCCTGTGCCACACCTCACCTGCACCAGGCACACCTGCGCCACACCTCACCTGCGCCACACCTCACCTGCCCACACCTCACCTGCACCAGGCACACCTGCGCCACACCTCACCTGTGCCACACCTCACCTGCACCAGGCACACCTGTGCCACACCTCACTAGCACCACAGCAACAGCCCAGAATCACCCAGGTGGCTCCCACACGTGGCCCACACGTGGCCATCCCATTATGTCCACCCAGCTTCAGCTGGGTGCTGCTACGCAACCTCAAGACCTAGAAAACCTGCTTTTGCCAGTTCTTCCTCTAGGACAAGGAAGCACATGGCACTACTTCCCTCCACCTTCTGTGCCTAGAGATGAAGGAGGGAAACCATCTGAGACGCCATCTGATACACACAAGTGGTCCCTTCCCTCCCTGAGCCCCCGGGCTGAGCCCACTGGGAAAGGAACAGGTGGATCCAGGACTCCATGAAGGGTGGTGCAGAGAAGACACGTGTCCTGTGGGCACACTGCCAAAAGGACCAGGACAAAGGAAGAAACTGAGGCCCCCACAGGTTTCTTTGCTTCCCAGACCTGAGGCCTCACTCTCATACCCTCACCCCAGTCCCTCAGTAGAAGGCCCCACTCCAGCTCTGGAAGAAGAGACCACCACTGCCTCCCCAAAGGATCTGAGCTGGTGTGTCTGCAGTTCTCAGCTGCGCCTGGGAGACCCCGCCTCAGTGCCTTCCCGGGCTTTTGCCAGGGTGGTAAGGGTCTCCTTTAAGCCAGCCCTTGACAGAAGCATCACCCCTACACCAGCCAGGTCCCAGTCCAGTGTAGACATCCAAATCAGGCCTAGGGCCTCACACACAGTGGGGACATGGGTGTCTGCTACCCAGGCCACAGAGGTACACAGGAGCAGAGGTACACAGGAGCAGAGGTACTCACTAGCAGAGAGTGCCTCCCCAAGTCCTGGCTTGTACCAGAACATGCCCACCTCTGAGCAGAGGTCAGTGTGCAGCCTCCCTGGCCTACACCCTCCCTCAGCTGCCCCAAGAGCCTAGCCCCAGACCCAGCCTGAGGACAGCTCCCCAGACCTTTCCGAGCATCAGGTTCTGCAGGATCCTCAGAACCCATGGGTCCCCTCCTATCTCCCCCATCCATTGCCTGCCTGAGATCTCACTGCAGCAGGACCTCTGGACGTGGCCAGAGGGGCCACAGGGGCCACAGAAAAGAATGTGCAGTGACGGAGCTGGCCCCTCCTGACACCCAGCACCCTTCCTAAAGCTCCTCAGCCAGGGCACACGCAGAGGACAGTGTCAGGGAGAGGCTCCCAGGGAAGAGGAGTCCCCAGGCTTGGAATCTTGTGGGAGAACCTCAGGACACATCCATGAGGCACACAAGCAGGAGCTGTGCCCCTGGGAGGGCAGGACTGCACGGTGAGGGCTGAGTGTGGACCTAAGCAGAGGCAACTGTGCCAGCAAAGGTGGGAAACATGCTGCAGAGTGAGCTGCCCTGGCCACAGGCATGAACCAGTGTGCATGGGGCGCAGGGAGCAAGTGTGGGACCAGGGATCACCAGGGCCCTGCCCCCGTGCCCGGCATCTGCCCTACCCCAGCCCCTGTCCAGGGAAACACTTTCTCTGTTCCAGTTGATCTGGAGAAGTTCTGCAAACACAGTGTGCAAGAGGGTGACGTGGACAGGTGTGCATGCTGTTTGGGACAGTGGCACCCATTGTCCTCTCAGGCAGCTGAAGCTCCTGCACAGGCTCAGGTCAGTGCCTGCCCTTTGAGCTGGAGGTTGGGGCCAAGCAAGTGGACAGCAGAGGAAACGGATGAGGCCAACAGCTCCCTGACCCCATGGAGCCCGTCACACCTGCCCTTCAGCCACCAAGCCATGCCGGTTCTCCCTGTCCTGGGGGTACCAGAGACCGGCGAGCCTCCCCAGCCTTCTCAATCCCAAGTCATCAGCCCACGGATAGCCTAGTCTAAAGTCCACCAGTCTGGCTACTGGAGCACCCAGAGCATTGCCCATACACCCAGGACCACAATCCAGCCAAGTGAGGGCATGAGCCTATGGGGACTGCCCGCAGGGTCATAGCTCTATAGCAACTAGTGAGCGAGCGAGAGCCTTGGGGCATCAAGCACAAATCAGCCCTGCCTGCCCTTTGTCAGGAATCACCAAACAGAAAGAGGCTGGGGTCCAGCTTTGGCTCCTGGATGTTCTGGGCCCATCTTGGGAGCTTGGGGCTCCCTGCCCTGCAGAATCAGGAGCAGCGAACCAGTACCATGTGTGTTTGCACACACTGACATGCCTGGGAGCCCCTCTCTGCAGACTTGAAGGCACCTGCATACTCCCTGCCCATTTTGCCTCCGCTGACAAGTGACCACAACTGCCCCTCAGCTAGGGACAGTGAGACCCCCCAGACCCCTCCTATCCAAGGAGGACTCTACATCTTCAGCAGTGCTGACCACCCCTTCCTGTGCACTAAGACCCTCAGAGACCTGCCCCAAGGAAGGACACAGGGCCCTTGGTGAAGCCCCCTGGGACTGAGCACCAGGCAAGTCTGGAAGCTGCTGGGAATCCCTGGGCAAGGACAGCTGTTCCAGGGTCTGTTTGGGGCCTGGGCTCCTGCCAAGCAGGTGTGGAAGATGGCCCTGGAGCTGTGGGCGTACTACCTCCCACCGCTTCTGTTTGGATGGGGCCTCTGGGGGCAGGGACTGGGAGCACTTCAGTGACTGACTTCTACAACCCCAGCAGGAGGCTAAGATGGGCCTGGGCCCTGGGGAGCAGTCAGCTCCTTCCTGTTTGTGCATTTGAGTCACAGTTTCGCAGCCAAGTTCTCTGAGCTGGGGATCTGCCACCTACATGACCCTGCAGGGTGGCAAGGGGAGGCAACATCTTCTCCCCCCCGCTCACCAGAGGACACTCGGGGGCTAAGGGGAGGCCTTGGTGTCCTCCTAGGCCAACCCCCCTCCCTCCTGACCTGTCACCTGTCTGTCCTCCCCAGCCTGCTCAGCTACCTGCCCCCAGAACCCCTGAGCTGAACACCAGGCAGGGGGCTCCACCTCCCTTGGACTCCCCACCTCCCCCCGGGCACTGCCTCCGCACCTTCTCCAGGTCTTGCTGTGGCTGGTCCTAAACCTAGGCTGCTTCTCCTCCTGGCCCCTGTGAAAACCCCACACACAACACCCCAGTACAGGCCACCGGCCCTGTCCCCTCCCTCCACCCCCAATACCTACACGTACCAAGCCTTGCCCCACCCCACCCAGGGACCTAGCACAGGGCTGCCTCACCCCTGACCTCTAATTGCCCCACCCAGAAGAAAGCTATTCCCTGCGCCTCAGGGTAGGAGCTGAGGGACACAGAGTGGCCCTGGAGCTCTTGGAAGGGGAAGAGGCGGCTGGAGCCCTGCACACCTGGCCCTCAGGCCAGATGACCAGCACTTACAGCGCCTCCCTGGGACCCTGGGCCTCCCCAGCCCAATGGGCCTGAGTGCCTAGCACTCACCCCTGGCACCCCTGGGCCTCCCAAACCCGTTCTGCCCCTCAACCCCACCTCCTCTTGTGAGCATGCTAGCCACTAATACAAACCAGACATTTGTGCCTTTCCACGGTGTCAGCTTCATTGAATAACAGTAAAGTCACGGGCTGTACCACTTTCCCACTCTGAAATTCACTGGGTATTCCTGGGTTACTTCATGGCCTTCAGCTGGACAATCATAGGTTCTTTTATTCCAACCCTAATTACTAATATCTATGACACTCAAGACACACCACACTTTACACAGTGATGCAGGTTACGGAAAGGCTAAGACAGGGTCAAGGTGGACCTAGGGTGTAGGAGGCTGCACCCAGAGAGAAGATCAAATGCAGAAGAGCCACTACGGTGGTCAGAAAGATGCTGGACCAACCCAGATGTAGAGTGTCAGGCAGCAGGGGAGTTTCTTACCACCGGGTGGTCTGGCAGGGCTGGTGCCACTGCCGGGCACCTCTCCTTTCTGGTGTTTCAGGTGAGGATCACACCCGGCGAGACCCACAAACTCACCAGGATTCCTGGTTTCTCTGCTCTGGGTTGGTACACCCCTGCATGCAGTCGCTTCTGGGGTTTTTTGTTGTTGTTGTTGTTGTTGGGTTTTTTTGGTACCAGGGATTGAACCCAGGGGCCCTTAACCACTGAGCCATATCCCCAGATCTTTTTTATATTTTACTTAGAGATGGGGTCTCACTGAGTTGCCAAGTGCCTCACTAAGTTGCTGAGGCTGGTTTTGAACTCACGATCCTCCTGCCTCAGCCTCCCAAGCCACAGGGATTACCGGCTTGGCCACCGCACCCAGCTTGTGCTTCTGTTTTCATTCTGCAAGTTCAAGTGGTCACTTTTTTCTAGTGTGATAATTTATCTATTGGTTTGTGCCTTATGACTGTGCTGAGCATGGGAGTTTCTCTTCCCATGACTTCTTCATGTCCAACTTCTGGTGGTCATCTGTTAGCCAAACAAGTCTCAGGCATGTCCAAAGTCTGGTGGTCATCTGTTAGCCAAACAAGTCACAGGCCATTCTGCCTTAGCATTTGCACTGAGAACGGAGTAGCTCGAGGCTAGGCACAGCCTGAAAGCTGCTGCTATACACAGCATTATAGAATAATAAACCCCATTATATTATGGAATGTGCAGAACACCTCCCTCCCAGCCCCCTTCTTCCTTCCCATCACCTCCCTCCCCATGCCTGTCCTTCCCATTGTCCCCCCCCCCATTGGATGTGATGGCCTTGGAGAGGGTCTGACTAGGACAAGTTGGAAGGCAGAGAGAGGGTGTGGAAGGGGCTCTGGCTGAGCCAAACACTAGTAGGATTGCTTTAGAGGAAGCAGGGGCGTGGTGGGAAGCCCTGAGGGAGAGTCTGAACCTAAAAACTGCCCTCTGTAGTAGGCTGTTCCCCTGTGGGCTGGAGGGCAGGCAGTCTAGAGCAGCCAGCTCTGGAGAAAGAACAGTCCTCTGGTGTGTGCAGAGGACAAGGAGCAAGAGGGTGCCCAGAAGTCCACCCATGCTGGTGCGCAAGGCAACACTGGCTCTGGTGCTGGGGGGACCAGCAGCACCCTGGATCAGGCCCAGCCTGGTCAGCCCCGCTCGAGGAGAGTACGTGCCCCCACCATGCACGCCTCCATTGCGCTGAGGCGGGGTCAATCCCTCACCCCAGTCAAGACCCTCACTGCCTGGCCAAGCCCATGCCCTTGGCAATGCCTGTGCCCCACAGCCAAGGAGGACACAGCCACCACTTACAGGCTGCCCCTTTCTCTGTCCTGTCTCTGGTTTCCAGGAGCTTTGAACAGACCCACCTAATACCCCAAAATCATGGTCTTTAGGCTTTTCCTGGGGATGATCCCTCTGGGCCCAGCCACGGGCCCTGCTGCCAGCCAGGCCCCCTTGGGACTCCATTTGCACATGGCACGTGGCAGGGAGCTAGGGGCCCATCTGCAGCGCCTATGGACATGGCCTCAGGCCTTGCAACTTCCAGGCACTCAGGGCTACCTCCCAGGCTCCTGTCCAGACCACCAGGGGACACAAGCACAAGCAGAAACGATGGAGCGACTTGCAGAAGAAACCATGAGCTGCAACCCAGAGGGCAGTGGACATTACTCTGATGGGCAGCCACAGGCCTCCTGCAGCCAGCCACACTGAGGAACCTCCTGAGGCTGCCACCTAAGCCTGCTCTGCCAGACTGCCCTGCTGTTCACCACTAGGCTGAGTGAGTCTGGGCACATCTAGCTCCAGGAGCCAAAGGTGGGGAGAAGGGAAGGACCTAAGGATCAGCCCAGAGAGAGTGCCACACTTGCCACCGCTGCATGAGCCACTGGGCCAGTGAGTGGACAGGAGCCGGCAGGGAGGCAGACCTCCTTTCCACCATCTCAGGGCCTGCCAGCTTCTGCTCCGTACATAAAAGACACAAGGAAGCCGTGTTGCCTGCAGCCAACAGGTTTCAACATGAGGACACATGGTCCCCAGGCCCGACCTTCGGCCAAAGACACCCAGACCCCTCGGACACAGTGTAGAGTCACCCACAGAAACCCCTGTGCACATGACAGGGACCCACATGCATGTGCCACGTGTCATGCACACCCAGGATCAGGCACAAGACACCCATGTACACAGGTAAGGCTTTCCAGGCCCATGGTGACCCACAGATGCTCTCGATGCCAGAGGCCCCTGCATGGCCCACCCTCCCAACACACATGTGCACGCACAGACCCAGACGCACATGCTGCTCAGCTGGCCCCTTGGGAGTCCCTAGCTGAGTGAGCGCCAAGGAGGCCCTGGATGGGTTGATTGCAGGCACCACTGCACTGTGGGGGGGCTGCCTCCTGGGGCTCACAGCGTCAGCAAGAGAGACCCGCCTCCCTCCCTGCCTGCGCATCAGCATTGCCACAGGGAGGAGAGCCTAGCTAGGAAACCCGGCAGCAGGCGGTGAGAGCTGACCAGGACCCCTGCCGGGAGTCTGTCAGGGGACAACCACCTCCCTTCTCCCTCCCAAGGCTATCTGAGCTCTGCTGCCACTCAGAGCTGAAGGTCACCAACTTCTGGCCCCAGGCACCTGACAGGTGAGTGAAGTCTGGCAGGGTCTGCAGTAGAGGTAGGGAGGAAGAGAGGATGCAGGCTGGGCACTTCTGCAGGAAGGTGCTGTGTTCTGATACTTTGGTACTTGGGATCTGGGGGCAGCTAGGACGCCCCTGGGAAGTGCATTTGCCGAAGGACAACAGTCCTGACCACTCTAATTGTGGACTGTGCTTGGGCAGAGTGGGGGCTGCTGGGAACAGCTCCAAGCATCTGCCTCCCAAGAGGGTGGTGTGGCTGACCTCGCAGAGCAGGAGCAGGGTCTGGGGAAGGTCACTGAGCTGCCCAATGTGCCTGCCATCCCAGAGGGGGCCCCCTCACCCAGTAGGTTCTTGCCTGCCTCAGGACCAGGATGGACAGAATGACTCCCAAGTGTTCTTGGCCTGGTGGAGTGGTGGCACCCTCTGCCAGAGAACTTGAGGTGGCCACTGTTCTGGTGGCCAGAACCCAAAGCTTCTGGCTATTTCTTTCCCAGAATCCAGCCCCAGGAGACCCCTGCCCAGAACCTGCCTCCAGCCCCAAGACAATGCAGTCAGCCAGGCACACAGAGGTCAATGGCAGTGGAAGTTCCTTCTTTGCTGCCACAGCGGGCACCAGCCTCTCCCAGGACAACGGCACCCAGCCCAACACCACCTTCCCCCAGCCGCTATGGGCACTCTACGTGCTGCTGCCGGCGGTGTACACCGTGATCTGTGTCGTGGGGATAGCCGGCAATGCAGCAGTCATCCTGGTGATCCTGAGGGCACCCAAGATGAAGACCGTGACCAACGTGCTTGTCCTGAACCTGGCCGTCGCAGACGGGCTCTTCGTGCTGGTGCTGCCTGCCAACATCGCAGAGCACCTGCTGCAACGCTGGCCGTTCGGGGAGCTGCTCTGCAAGCTCGTGCTGGCCATCGACCACTGCAACATCTTCTCCAGTATCTACTTTCTGGCCCTGATGAGCGTGGACCGCTACCTGGTGGTACTGGCCACCGTGCGGTCCCGCCGCGTGCCCCGGCGCACCCCACGGGTGGCAAAGGTGGCCAGCCTGTGTGTCTGGGTCGCTGTCACTGTCATGGTTGTGCCCTTCTTCTCCTTTGCTGGCGTCTACAGCAATGAGCTGCAGGTGCCCAGCTGTGGGCTGAGCTTCCCCAAGCCAGAGCGGGCCTGGTTCCAGGCCAGTCGCATCTACACCTTGGTGCTGGGCTTCGTGCTGCCTGTGTGCACCATCTGTGGGCTCTACGTGGACCTGCTGCGCAGGCTGCGGGCCGTGAGACTCCGCTCTGGCACCAAGGCTCTGGGCAAGGCCAAGCGGAAAGTGACTGCCCTGGTCCTCACTGTGCTGGCTGTCTGCCTCCTCTGCTGGACGCCCTTCCACCTGGCCTCCGTGGTGGCCCTGACCACCGACATGCCCCAGACATCCGTGGTCATCGGCATCTCCTACGCCATCACCAGCCTCAGCTACGCCAACTCGTGCCTCAATCCCTTCTTGTATGCCTTCCTGGACCATGGCTTCCGCCAGAATTTCCGCACCACATTCCTGTGCTGAGGGCCTTGGTGCCCAGGCCTTCCCTCTCCTCCCAGATGTAGCACCCCAGCCAGGGGTGTCCCTACTGTTCCCATCATCCCCCTGTGCTCTCCATACAGAAGACATCCACCCTGCACAGACAACCACAGAAAGACTATGCTTCTGGACAGCCCTGCATGGACAGAAGCAGAGACTCCGGTCCCGGCAGAAGGCACCCAAGCCTGGTCACACACAAAGGAGGGACCAGCAGATGGCCCCCAGATGGTCCCATCTGTGTCCTCTCTGGGAACAGCGATCAGTAGGGGAGGGACCCTGCACTATGAGTTTGTCCTGGAACCAGCACTGTATTCCCCTAGGCTCCACCCAAATGGGACTATGATGTGACCATACTGTGGGCACCTCAGGCAGCAGAGCCAAGTGTTGCTGCCAAGGCTGAGGACAAGGACATCAAAGGGAGCCACAAAAATCCACCTTGACCTGAAGCCCAGGGACATCCACCAGGAGGCCCATGCCCTCTGGAGGCCCTGGTGACCTCTGGACCCCCACAGTCTAGAGGCTGTATGCCCTTGGAGGAGCAGGTATCCAAAACTCCCTTCTCCCGGGTGGGCCTGGGTCCAGAGCTGGGTGCTGGATCTCCTCCAGGGTAGGGATGCACAGTTCAGGGGTCCAGAGGCCATGACTGCCCAAAGACTAGTCACTCTGGGCACCCTGGCTCTTGGCCTTACAGCATGGAGCATCATGCGGTGGGTTTCAGCCCTCACCACTTCCGAGGCACCCCAGAGAAGGTGCCCCCTCCCCCACTGGACCTAAGTCCAGAACAGTGCCAGCCCACCTCACTGTCCCCTCCCTGCCTCCATGAGCCCCAAACAACTTAACTGTAATCTCTACCTGGCATCTTCCCTACCCCAACATTGTATGTGATACCTATTGCTGTTTCTGCAAAACCCAGAGCTACAAAAAAAATCAATGTTGTTTTTGCTGCTCAGTGTCAGGAAGCAGGAGTGGCCTCTCTGGGTGGTTCTGGCTCTGTCTCCCTTGTTCAGTCGGGACGCGGTGGACTCAGGTCCTCTGGAGGCTGCACAGGGGCTGAGGATATGCATGGACCCTGCACAGACTGAGGGCCTCCAAGCTGGCCCCAGCCCCCCAGGGAGTTAATCCTAGAGCTCCAATAGGAAGCGTGGACATCTCTTATGTCTCTTCTCAGAAGTCACTTGTCACCGTCTCTGCCATACGCTGCATACTAGATAGGAATGTTCCTGGGGTCCTGGGCTACAGGCCTGACCAATTTTGGCCACTCACCCAAAAAACAAACAGAAAAGGTCATGGTGAAAAGCAGGAGATTTTAATCACTGTGGCCACATTGGGAAGGCAAAGTGAGGTCCAGCATCCCAAGCCTGTCTAACAGATGCTGACAGAAGCTTTAGATTTAAATGGAGGAAGAGCTGGGGCCAGGGCAAGAGGCCTGCGTAATCCAGCAGTCCTGGACAGGCTGTGGTCTGGCCCATAGTGATTTCAGTTCTGGTTTGGCAAGAGGGCTCCAGAGAAGTCCTGATCAATTTCTGCTTGCTGCTCAGGATGTGTGTCCATCAGACCTGTGGTCCTGTGCGGGAGCCATCAGCTCCCACGAGACAATCGCTCCTGCTCAGGGTGGGGGTGTCCCATTTGGGGTGCCATGCCTTCCTCCGATAGTGCCTGGAAGAGTTAGGACAGCACTAAAGACTTCCCGGGTCTGAAACAGGATGCTGCACCTCTTGCCTCAGTCTTGAAGGGGGACAGGATGGCTAGGGTAAGGTTAAGATTAAGAAACCTCATGTTACAGTGTTCAGATGAACACTCCTCAAATGATTGGCATGCCCGCGTGCACAGCGGAGCAGCGGCACCACCATGGGAACAGACACCGATGGAGACAGATGCCAGCTTCCTCGGCTCCCAGCCACCCGTGGGGCAACTGAGGCCTAGTGAAGAGTCACTGCTCTCAGCCTAAGCAGCTCCAGCCCCTCACCCTAAGGGGCTGAGGGTGCTTCTTAACCACCATCCACACCCACCTCTCCACAGAGAGAACGCGCTGAGCCTGGGCTGTCACACCTCGCCAACAGCCTAATTACCACTTGAAGCACGATGTTCCTAGGCCGGGAACTCCTCGGGACCCAGGCGGAGGCTGCATCTTGCTGTGGCAGCAGAACCAGGAGCACAGCACTGAATAATGAGCCTGGAGGAGAGGGTGAGTGGGTGCGAAGAGCAGGAGGCAGGCGCCCTGGAGAGCTGCCAGGCTTGGGGAGGGCCACGAAGAAGAACAGGCCCCATCACATTTTGTTTATGGCTCCTGCCCCCATCCACAGCCCAACAAAGGGAGCTGCCTCCCCTTCCCTCCTCAGCTCCTCGGGAGCACCATGGGGACCAAGAGATAGACACAGCCAGGGCCCAGTGATACCAAAGACAGACTCATCAGGGTCCTGCCCAAGCCAGCCCCATTCCTCCCACCAGAGACTCCTACTATTGGGTAGGGGGCCACCCTGAACAGCTCACTCCTCCAAATCCCCACATTCCGGCTCTTGGTCCCAGGGAGAGCCTCACCAGGGGAAAAGTGCCCAAATCTCACTACCCTCATGACCTCAGGGCCTCAAGGCCTTGCCTTGGTCGGCCATGTGACCACAGCACCCCCTGGTGGAAGAGTCTGAAACAACTCTTGTGCCCAGGCTTTCCTGACTGAGCCCCACGTACACACCAGCCCTACCCACAGCCCCACCAGGATGGTTCTATGTTTCCCTTTGCACAAAAGAAAAAACCAAGCTCATGGAAGCTGGATTTGTCCCCATCCAGGGACAGGATAAAGGTGCAGGCAGGCGTGCTGTGGGGCTGGGTGGACCTTGGGAAGGGCACAATCCTAGAGAGCCATGGAGCCCCAGCCTTCCCCCTGTGGCCTCACCCTGCTAGCCAGGCTCCTGGCAGACCCCGGTGGGTGCTTGCCCAGGACATACGCCCCACCAGAAGGGTGGGTCAGCAGCCCAGGACCCCTCACAGGAGCCCCTCCAGCAGGACCACACCATCTCCTGGGCATTACAACACTGTCCCTTGGCAGGGCCTATTCCTCCCACGTTTCCCTTGATGCTGGACCTCTGTTGAAGAGCAATGTGTGAGAACTCTAACTCCCAAATTCATACGCTGTAGTCCTAAACATGTTGGTGTCAGGGGTGAATCTTTGGGAGGTGAGCAGGCTGTGAAAGTGGAACCCTGTGGTGCTGCTAGTTCCTTATTAATGGGACAACCAAGCTCTGGAGCCCTCTTTCCGTCATGTCACAATGAGGTCCAGCACCCTGTCCATGGGCTTTCCGCCTCTGGAACTATGAGAACTCAACTGTGGTGCACAAGCTGCCTGTCCAAAGTGCCTGCTACACGGCCCGAGGCTGTCCATCATGAAAACCTGCACAAAACAGTGTCAGCCCACCTGCCCACCCTGGAAACCCTGAGCCCACCAGTGTGCCGCCAGGCCTCTCCGACAGGGTCCCCTCTGCCAGTCAACTCAGGAGCCAAGAGCAAGTCTATGGTTCAGGGTGCAGGGCCACTCTGAGGCTGCTCTGCATGTTTCCACTCACAGAAGGGGAACTGAGCAGAGTGAGGGTCTGCACATACAATGGGGTGAAGAGACCCCTGCAGCCCTGGGAGGAGGGGCATCCACCATAGCCCAGGGCGCCAGGTGCACTATTTGTATCAAAGGGAAGCCCTGGAACATGTCAGGAACTAGTTTCCTCTCACCAGGCCAACTTCCTAGGGACAGGGCTGACCTGTGGGCTTCACAGAGGCCAGAGGACACACCAGCCCCACAGCCCTCTCCCGCTCATGTGCTAAGCCCGACACCAGTCCCCAGGTGGATGGAGTCGGAAACACCTGTCTAAGGAGGGCATCCAGCCAGAGAGCAGGTGTTTATCTGGCCTCCTTCATGACCTTCGTGATCACAGGGCCTCCAGGCCTTGCCTTGGTCTGCCATGGACCACAGCACCCCCTGGTGGAAGAGTCTGAAACAGGACACAGGCGCAGGGCTGGCTACACACACAAGGAATGACACTGGTCACAGGCATAAATACACAGGTAATGTCACAGGTGGCATTGCAACAGCACAGAGTCAAAGTTCTCAGCCGTGGCAAGAAAGCACTACAGCCAGGTGGTTCCTGCCGAAGGCCTCACAGAGTGTGCCCGGGTCTCCCCAGGATCAGCCCTGCAGCCAAGGCTCCCCAGGGCAGGGAGAACCAGCCCAAGACTGACCGAGGTCTGGGGAAGAAGAGACTCTTTTCAATGTTGCAGGTATTTCAAAAATTCACCTGCAGGAAGAGTGTTCGCAAAGCTGCCTGATTCTCTGGGTGATCACAGCAGGGTTTCCCCAAGGGACAGAGTCCCCAAAGCTCAGAGTCCTTACAGGTTAGCCCAAGCAAACCTTGCACAGCAGCTCTGCCTGTGAGGCCAACCTCACATTTGACAGCAGGCTCAGGCCTTACCCAGAGACACTCTGAGGCCTGCGACTAAACAGGGAGCACTGGGTATGCAAAGCAAAACCCAGCCCAGCCATACCTCCCCAGGCCTCGGGCCCCTTCCATCTGCACAGCCACTGACCCAACTTCAAGCAAAGGAGACTGTGGGAGAACCCCCCAGAAGGTGGTAGGGCCCTCCGGGCTGAGCATGCTGTTCTGACTAAACACTTTGCAAGCCATAGAGCCACCGATGGTGTCCTGCAGCACCCCTCCCTGAGCCACCTCCCACACCTGCAGAGGAGCACTGGCTGAACAACAGTGCACAACAGGCTTCTGGAGGGCAAGAGCCCCTGAAAAACTTCTGGGATCAAGCCTCCTGTTCGCCTCAGAAAGGGAAGTGGGAGTCAGGCCCAGGGCAGGGCCACCATCGGGAAGAGCAGAGAGCGGCAGCACTGAGGCAGGTCCAATCCACAGGACACTGCAACACAAGAACATTGAGAAAGGGATTGGGCCAGGACCCACACGAAGCCTCCAGCTTGCTGCATACCCTCCTAGGGTAGCCCTGGCAGCTCAGATGGAGTCAGAAAGGGTTCCAGGTGGGAGCTCTGGGCTCAGGGCCAGTCCCTCCACAGAGAAATGCTGCCCACTACACTCCTGGGCAACACCAAGACAGTCCAGTGGCCCTGGGTAGACACTGCAAGGTCAGAGGCAGTCAGAGCCCTGCCACACAAATAGCACACAGCATGTGGGGTGCAGGTGACTACAGAGCCGCGGCTCCACCTGGGCATGAGCCCACCTGCAGTATCGAGGCTCCCCTGACTCGGCCTGGGAGAGGTGGAGGAGGAGTCACAGGAGCATGGCTGCTGAGCAGCAGCTCCTCTCAAAGGTGTCCACAGAGCAGTGGACACTTGCAGGCAGTGTCCTGGCATCCCTCTGGCCCTGCATCAGGAGTGCAGTTTAGTCTTATAGAGGCCGCAGCGGGAGAGGCAGCCACAGTCCACTGCCCCATGATGTCATTCAGGTCCTCCTCTGGGACTGAGCATCATGGGCCAAAGGGAAAAGCCATCTACAGCTCCAGACGCTTGGGATCAGCCTACAGAGCAGTGACCTGTGTGAGCTCCGTGTTGGGCGTGGATGGGCTCTGTGGGCTGACGGGCACCATGGGCAGGTCCACGCCTAGTCATGCGGGCCGCGGCACTGTCTCAGAAGTCTTGCAAGCCAGGGCCACATCCTTGGCGATGCTCCGCACTCGGTCAGATACCTGCATCTCCCGATGCAAGGCCGATGCACAGCAGAACTTGCGGAAGCAGGCCTTGAAGTTCTCATCCAGGAAGGCATAGAGGATGGGGTTGAGACAACTGTTGACATAGCCCAGGGCTGTGCAGAAGCGCAGGATGGCCACAGCCGTCTCACTGCCTGGCTGGACACCCAGCCCTTGAACCAGAACAAAGACCTGCACAGGCGTCCAGCAGCCCACAAATACAGCCACCACCACCAGCACCAGCCGGGTGATTCGCCGCAGGTTCCGGTCCTTCTCTCGGGAGCCCGAGAGCAGACGAACACCACGCAGCCTCCGGATCATGAGGCTATAGCAGACAGAGATGATGAGCACGGGAATGATGAAGGAGAAGAGAAAGATGCAGACAGCAAACACGGGGCCCCAGTAGTCCTGGGGGGCAGGGATCTCCACCAGACACTCGATCTCTGCAGGGAGAAAAACGAGATCAGAAGGGGCTGCTGGGAACCATGGGGAACCTGGTACAGAGAGGAGGGCCACCCACTGACCTTCATCCTCCACCTGTGCTGAGCCCATGATGGCAACAGGAACGCCAACCACGGAGGCCAGGGCCCATATGGCCACATTGACAGCCTGAGCCTTGCTGGACGTCCGGACATCAAGGGCACGGATCGGGTGGCAGATGGCTACGTAGCGGTCTACACTCATGGCCGTCAGGGTGAAGGTGCTGGTGAACATGTTGTAGTAGTCAATGGCAATGACCGTCTTGCACAGGGCATTCCCAAATGGCCAGAAGCCCAGTAGGATGTCTGTGCCCTGGAAGGGCAGGGTCAACAGGACCAGGGTGTCTGCCAGAGCCAGGTTAAAAATGTATATGTTGGTAGCTGTCTTCATCTTGGTGTGCCTGAAGAGAGGACAGGGAGAAGAAAGGTTCCACTGGCCACTTAGACTAGCCCTGGCAGGAAAGGCAAGGAATTGGTCCTGGACCCCATCCTAGGCCCACCGAGCCCATCTGGGGAATGGAGCCTGGAAACCCACATTGTAACAGGGTGACTCGGAGTTCAGAGGCAGCTTCAGGAAGGGATTCTGACACCTACAGAGAGCTCCAGACCCTAAAGACTGTGGGGTGCAGAGCACATGCCTGAATCGTAAGAGAAAGACCTGCCTGTCCCCCGGGTTTCCCTCAAGACTCCTCACGGACTCAACTCCTAACCCTTCAGCTACCAGAGGTGTGTAAGAGCTCCAAAGTATGTAAAATCACATCAAAGACCTCCTAGTCCACACTACTGTCTAGCAATGGAAACAGGAAGTGGTGACAGGGACAGGAGGGGTGCTCACAGGGTCCAACTGTATCCAGGCACCTGGAACAGGGCTGCAAAAATTGCAAATTAGTAATAAACACTTGTTGAATGAATAAGTGGTTGTGATAGTGGTGGGGAGAATGGTTGTGGGGGCGGCGATGGTGGTGATGATGGTAATGGTGGTGATGGTGGTGACGATGATCATGGCGATGACAGTGAAGTGGAGATATGAGGCTGGTGTTGGTGTTGGTAGTGATAATGATGATGGTAAGGATGATGGTGGTGGTGGTGGCAGTTAAAGCACCAGAGGTGACAATATTCCATGTCGATTTAGTTGCCATAAAATAACCTGGGGTTTAGTTCTGTTTATTAGAGATCAAGAATAAGCACAAAGATGGGGGCTGGGGTAGAGCACTTGCCTGGCATGTGTGAGGCCAGGGTCTGATCCTCAGCACCACATAAAAATAAATAAACAAAATAAAGGCATTGTGTCCATCTACTACTAAAAATATTGGGGGGTGGGAGCAGCAGCACAAAGACGGCCAGTGCAGTGGTGCATGCCTCGATCCCACGGCTCAAGAGGGTGAGGCAGGGGGACGCTGAGCTCAGAGGCAGCTTCAGAAACGTGGAAAGGCCCTAGGAATCTCAGAGAGATCCTGTTTCTAAATAAAATATTAAAAAGGGTTTGGGATATAGCTCACGAGTTAACTGCCCTGGTTTCAATTCCTGGCACCAAAAGAAAAAGAATAAGCACAAAGAGGCCTAGTTGCAACCTCAATGCGAACAACAGTGACAATGATGGTACCTCCCTGTGTCAAGCTCCTCCATGGATTTCATCTCATTGAAGATTCACAGAGATGCGATTGGATTCCCGCCGTATGGGGGAGAGAACTAAAGCTCAGATGCCCTAAGTAGCTTGCTTTCTTTTTCCTTTTTTTTTTTTTCTTGGTACTGGTGAGTTAATCTAGGGGTACTCTATCACTGAGTGCATCCCAGCCCTTTATTTTTCAAGACAGGGTCTCACTAAGTTGTCCAGGTTGGCCTCCAACTCACAGTTCTCCTGCCTCAGCCTCCTGAGCTGGGATTACAGCCATGTGCCACCATACCCAGTCTATGAAACTTGTTAAGGCCTTGGAGCTGATAAAAAGCGAGTGGGGCTTGGAACCAGGTGTTTTAACTCCTGGAAGCCACCCCAGTCTGGTGGCTCAAAACGCACTCTGTGCCACCACTTGAGTGGTGTGGACATGGCAGCTCCTCAGCATGTCTTTCTGAGGACACTGGGGGTCAAGAAGGCCTCCATGTCTACTCTCATCCAGGAAGTGGCTGCAATGCCCCAGTACCAGGGGACACAGGGAGGTGCTGTCAGCAGGAAGGTGGTCAGGGTACATGGCTGCCCCGGGCGGCTGCACTTCTGGCCGCAGAGGCCTGTGGGTCATGCAGGACCCTCCCTAGGGTCCTCCCTAGAGGTCAGTACTGTGAAGGGCAAAGCTGCTCTTCCCCTGATCCAACCCTGCATCTCTCTCTCTCTCACACACACACACCAGACACATACACGTGGCTCTGAGGCCTGTCCTTCCCACTTTCTGGATGGAGAAACAAGGCTCACAGAGAAATGGGGTTTGTCAGGGATGCTCAGAGGACAGTTGGGGAGTCAGGGACTGGACACTCCACCGTCCTGTTCTGCCTCCACCGACACCACTGCTACCCAGCAGCTTCCTGGGAGCCTGTGAGGCCCTATGGAGGGACGCTGGCTTCAGAGCCCTGAGCATGTCTTCAGAATCACCTCTTTCTGGGTCAGAGAGAACACCCTGGGCCAGTAAAAACTCACTGGTTTCTTGTTTTCCTGCTCAAGTCTCCCAAGGCTCCTTTCAAGACCCACTCACTGTCTGCAGTGCACTCGACTCTCTCCCATCCAGAGGAACACAGGGTCCCTCATCTCCCCAGCCCAGAAATCCCTCCCCTTCTGCCACATGTGCCCAGGGTATGTGCCACGTGAAGGGCTCCTCACCCACCTCACAGTGGCCCCCACAATGCCCCCACAGTGCCCCCATGGCCACCCAGCTGTGCCACCATCCTAACCACCTGGCACTAGCATCTCCTCTGGTCCCCAAGCTCTCCCATCTCTGAGCACCAGCAGATCCAGGCTCAGAGGAGAGGGCCTCAGGGAGGCCTGTCCCTGTGGGAGAGGTTGGCAAGCCCTGAGGAGGGCCAACTCCTAGGGTCCCTATGGAGCCCACGAGGTCACTCACAGTCAGCTCAGCACAGCTCAAACCAGGGTCTAGGGAGGTGACGTCACTACCTGGACAGACAGGCTGGGGGAAGGACTAAGCATCCAGGGCCTCAGGATAGATCCCGCTCCCTGGACAGGGAGAAAAGGAACTTAATGGAAGCAGCAAGATATCTCCATCTGCTCAGGTCCATCCCAAACAGCCTCCTGTCTCAGTCTCCCATCTGTGGCTGTATGGGACTCACAGAGAAACGGGGCCCCGCCTACCTGAGGATGACGTACATGACGAGGCAATTCCCCAGCAGCCCCCCGATGCACACGGCCAGGTAAAGCCCCACGATGGTGACCTTGAGCCCAAGGGGCAGGAAAGAGCCATGGCTGGCATTGAGCAGCAGGTGGGGGGGCATCACACTGTGGTTGGAACTCAGGAGGGACAGGTTGCCCTGAAGGTGGCTGCTGTAGAGGACCTCCCAGAGTGGGGCAGGAAAGAGGGACTCCATTCTGCTGCCCTGAAAAATCAGTCTGTATAGGACCTGGGACAGGGCACAGAAACAAGTGACCATGTTGCAAGGCACACACCCACACAGGACGCAGAGCACAGCAGGCGCAGCCCAAACAGGCATGCAGACACCAAAGCACACATGCAGGACAAAGCACACACGTGAGGACACAGGCTGTGCTTAGACACAGACACACATGGAGACACAAGGGTGTGTGCAAGAGAGGGACACAGAACACAGAGACACTCATGCCCACCAAGGTACCTCGCGTTTGGTTGACAGACTCCAACGTGGACTGCAAGGAGACAGTTACACAAGGACACACATCCACCCACAGGGACTCGGAACACAGCCACGTATGTTCAAAGGAGATGTGATGCACACATATGAACACAAAAATGCCCAAACCACCCCCATGCACACACAGAACAGACGCTAGCGCCCCTCAGACATGCCCAGGAACAGCCGGGCACAGCCTCTCCCGCCCCTCCCAGCCCTGCAGAGCAGGGCCCCCCACTTACCTCTAGCACCTCAGGCCCTATCTCCACGACTTCTTTGGGAATGGGGACTGAGGAGACCCCAGCCCTGGGCAGATGGATGGAGAGGCTGAAGCAGAGTGGGGCTAGGTGGCTCGCTCCTTGTCTCAGCGCAGGGTCTGGATGGGGCTGCCGCGTAGCTGCTGCTTCCCAGCAGACGCCAGACTAGACGCAGTGGCGAGTGCAGCAAGTGCGGCAGCTGGGGGAGGGGGAGGGGGAGGAGGCTGCTGCTCCAGAGCAGGAGGGGCTGCGCAGGCTGGAGGAGGGGTCTATGGAAGGAGGACCCATACCACATGGAAACAGACATGAGATCAGGGCACACATAAAGAGATGGACCCACAGACCCAACAGACCCACACACAGGCCAGGACACATGACATGGATGTGCACAGACACAGATGCAGACACAGACCAGAACTCAGACACCTTTGAGGACACAGGCTCAGACAACAGAGTCCCAGGAACAGGAACTCAGGGAGAACCATACAGACAGACCCACTCGGGCAGACATGGGCCCCCAACCCATGCAGTCACAGCCTTGGACAGCCTGGTCCAGACCAGCCTTGGATGGCCTCCCTGCCTACAACAGCACCCCTCGGCCAGGCTCCACAGCTGGCAGAGCCTCAGTGGGCAGGCAGATAGCAACGTCCAGCCCAGCCAGTTCTCAGAGCTCAGAGCCTTGTTGTAAACAAGCAGGAGGGTGCTGAACCCAGCACCCAGCACAGGAACCACACCTACTGTGTGCTGCTTGTGCCTACTGTACACCATGCCTGAACAAACAAGCACATTCCCCAGCACACACGGCTGCTGCCATGCACATCTCTCCAACAGATGAGAATGTGAAACCTCAGAGGGGTAAAGACCCCTGTCCACCTGGCAGGCTGGGAAGGCCCAGGTCTGCTTGTCACATGGAGCCACACCAAGGGCATCTGCACAGTTGGGCCCCAGAGAAGGGCCCTGGCATTCACACAGCTGAATCACTCCCATGGATCTGCCTCCTTGCCAGCACAGAGGTCATCAGCACACTGAAATGAAAGGTTACAAGTCAAGGCCATGTGGGTGACCCCTGCACTGAACAGTCATAGGGTTGCTCTTCCTACACAGGATGTGAAGGAGAGCTAGACCTCCCCCCACACAGCCAGACCCTGCTTCTTTTCCAAGGATGGGGATCTGGTTGCTAGGCAACTGACAACAGTGTTGCTAGGATACCTGTCAAATCAGGAGAGGCCAGAGCAATCAGATGCCCCAGGACTCAGCATCCCCAGCTGTCCCCCAGGATTTGTCTCTGCATCTTCACTGCAGCTGAGACTCAGGAATACATGGACATTTGGGGAACACAGACCAGCAAACATGTACATAGATGCCTAGACAAGCATGGGATAAATACACAGAGACACAGGTACATGCTTAGGGATGCACACCAGAGCCACATACATGCAAACCATTACAAGGTGTACACAGGCATGTTGGCAGACTCAGAGAAAGCACAGATGCCCGTGGGAATAGGCAAACACCAGCCGAGGCTCTCTAACACCCAGGAGACACACACTCTCACACATACTCTCCAGACAAGGCTGACCCCAGACCTCTGGGCCAGGGGAGGCTCAGATTCCTGCAGCTCCTTCCCTAGGTGAGCCCAGAGTTCCCACTCCAGCTGCCCCTTCCTGCCTGCCCATCTTCAGAGCCTCATTTCCTAATGGCCTTTGCTGCCTCCCAGCCCAGACCCTGTCCTGGAGAAGGGGATGCCGTAGGTACTGTGAGGGTCGGCAGAGCAGAGCCACAGGACACACCAGTCTGATTATCTCACATGTCCCTGGGGCTGCCACACCCACATGGGTCCTGCCCCAGGGGGCTCCTGTCCTGCCCCTCCAGGGAGCCCTCCCTGCCTTGCCCCTGACCCCAGCCCTGGAGCCCTCGGCCCACCACAGGGTCTCCACACCAACTGCTGCAGTGCTGCAGGCAGGCCTGTGAGCTCTCTCAGCGGACACCTGTGAAAGTCTCCATGGAGGTTGGCACAAAGGCCAGACGAAGGAGGCCTCTTGGCCCCTCATAGATACAATCACAGGTGGGAGGACAGGCTTGTCATCTGATGGTTGGTGACCAGGATGAGATGCAGACTACCTTCCCACAGAGGGGGACTGGCAGTACAGAAGAAATGGCAGACTTCTCTTACCCTGACCAGAACTCAGTGAGCCCTCAAGAGGGGTGCAGGCAGAGCCTGGGCCTGACCAGAACATACGAGTCACACAAAGATCATCAGGGGACATGTTATGTGCACATGCCATACACAGGCAAAACAAGGCATGCAAGGAAATCAGGGATGGCCCAGACATGAATGTCACACATGAAAGGAGCACATGCCCACAAGTCGCAGTGGAGCCAACAGGGCCATGTGGGACGTCACCTGCATCTGGGCAGAGTTGGTGCCAGAATGAACACAGCATCTGCAAAGGGCGCACCCACCCCCATGCCTCCCTGGTGCCAGCCCTGGCGCCCAGCCCCAGTGCAGGGGCAGGGAGTCCTCCTGCTCCTCCTCTTCCCCTCCCTGCATCAATGCTTCTTATTTATACCAAGGGAAAGCTACAAGTCCCTTCTGACAGGACAGAACTCTCTCCAGCTCCCTGTGACCCCATCCCAGAAGGACCACGGTAAAACCTCCCCACCCCCTGTGTGCAGCGCCTTCCCAGACAGTGCTGATGCCCAAGCACACACAGGAGGGGGTCAGCATCAGGAAGGCCCTGGGATGCTCAGTGACCGGCCCCTCAGCCAGGAAGCTGCACCTGTAGAGTTCTGGCTCTGAACTCCAGAAGGTACCATCTGCCTACCTAGGAACAAGGTATGATAGGATTGGGAAGTAATGCAGACCGGAATACACTATGATTAAATCTGCACTAATCTTAGTCTAACTAAACTGTGGAATGAGTATGTGAATATGATATGTGCATGAATCATTACAGAATTAATAAACTGAGAAACTAAAATTGTCATTGTATCATAAAATTAATAAATGACAAATAGATTATGAAAATCTAGGACCGGGCTGGTATGTAGCTCAGTGGCAAAGCATTGGGTTCGATCCCCAGTTCCAAAAAAGACAAAAAAAAAAAAAAAAAAAAAGAACCCCACCAAAAATCTAGGACCAATCACCCAGGGGTAGGATGAGGGGCCCTGAATTCTGTCCCAGTGCCTCATGGGCACTGATGGGAAAGGATCTCAGCCTTAAAAGTATGGTTGCAGTTAGGCCCAAAGCCCTCTCCCGCGCCCAGATGGTGAGTCCGTGGCCCCCAAAATGGTGCGCCGGTATGTACAGCACAGCGGTCACTTCAGCCTGAGGGGCCGCCCCGCCCCCACCCGGTTGGAGGTGGGGCAGGGCTCGGGTTGCCCGGCAACCGCATCAACAAGCACCGAAGATTCCCACAGAGAACCGTCTAAAAGTAAACTGGGGTGCGTGCGTGGGAAGGTCCGGCGAGTGGGCGCGGGTGGGAAACTGAAATTTGGAGGCGGGCCGGCGGTCCCCGGCTCTGCTCCTGACCCACGGTGAGCAGGATCTGGCCCGAGGGTGAGATGGGGCGACTGGGACCAGAAGGACGCTGGGCGTTCCCCTCTTCTCTGAGCTCTGCTCCCCTTGCCTCAGCCCAGCAGGAGTCAAGCCAAGATGATGGCGACCGCCCTAAAGCAGTTGACTCAGAGCCTCCATCCACTCACATGCAGCCATACACACACAGAGCCACAAAGATACCCCCCACAGAAAAATGTACACCTACACAGGCGTGCACACCCATCTAGGCCTGGCGGGGTCATCCCCAAACCACAAGACCAGTCCCCGGGGTTCTAGTGGGATGCTGACAGGTGACCGCAGAAATGGGGGTCAATAGGCCTCACCCAGGGAAGTCCCTTGTGGTCTCTATCCCTGGGTAGGCCTGAGATCGCCTGGTTGGGGCAGGGGGTGTCTCAGCATTTTCTCAGTTCAATCCTTCTGTAGGGCAGAAAGGGCAATTTCTAAAACTGAATGGATCAGGAAGTCCTCGCTGACTGCCCGAGGCAGTGGGTCAACCACCCGGCTGAGCGCATTGGCCTCGACCTGTGTTCAAAAAGGCCAAAGGTTCGCCAGTGAAGTCTGCCGCGACAAATCCAGCGGGGGGGGGGGGGGAAGCTGGACCGCGCGGTGGGACCGGTTTAAGGTTGGACAGCAAACGGGGTGTCCCTTTCCCTCCTCAGGCCAGAGGATGCCGCCGCCCGCAGGGAAATGCTCGAGTGAGCAGGTGGGGAAGAGCGCGTCAGGAAGCGGGCCTCGTGAGGAGCGCGCCAAGCGGGTGCCCGCGACCAAGCCAGGCTGGACGCTGACGCTGGAGGGGCTGGCCGCCATGAGCCCCACGCAGCGACACCGCCACCTGCTTTTCGGCGACCTGCTCCAGGACGTGGGTGCAGCCGCCTCCATCTTTCCGCGCGAGTCGGTAGAGCTGGAGTACCTCATGCCCGACCCCCGCGCCTGGACGCAGTGCGAACTACCCACCGAGCGCTGGAACCGGCTGCTGGGCGTCCTCAAGGCAGCGGAGGCTCGCGGGCGAGTCCGCGCCCTGCGACTGCGCTACACCCGAATGCGGGTGGGCCTGGAATCAAGGGCGGGGGCACCACCCATAGGGAAGACCACCTGCTCGCAGGGGTGGGCAGAGGGTGGGTACAGCTGAGGCTCGGCGCCGCTCAGCCGGCTTTGGCCCGCAGGCAGAGGAAATTGCGCTCCTGATCCAGCGGCAGGACTCGGCGCGCGCCGCCATCAGACTGGAGACATTCCTGCCGCCACAGCTGAAACCCACACGGATTCCGGATCCCCTGGATCGACAAGAGGTTCTGGCAAGCCCTGGGTGGGTGGGAGGACCCCTCGCCTCCTCCCACACCGACCCCAGCCCCTCTCCTTGCAGCGGAGGCGCGTGGAGACCATTCTGGAAGAGGCGGTGGATGGCAGCATCTTCCCACGGTGACAGTGACCCAAGTGTGCCCCCACACCCTCCCCTTACATAAAGTTCTTCTCTGAGGGCTCTCTGGTCTTTCTGGACCCCCACAGGGAAGGGGCGAATATAAATGCTGTCTCTCCCAACATTTGCAGTTAGACATCATGGTATAGGAGTGGGCCCCCCAAAACAAGTAAAATGTGAGTTGGCAGGAGTCAAAGTAAGGGAATATTCAGATCCCCCACTCCCAGCCTGCCCCCATCAGGCAACCAGTGCCATGGTGGCAGACATGAGAGGCCCCCAGACTGGAGGGCAAGAGAAAGAGCCTGTCTCAACACCAGCACCCCATCAACCAGGGCTGCCTTCAGTGCTGGTCATCCCATGGAGGGGTGCATTCTGCAAGGGTGAGTGACCACAAACCAAAGCCAGCCATGCCCAGAGACTGTGGAAGATACCCCCAGGGCGTCCTACCTTCTGGAACAGAAAATCTACCCTCTAGCCTTCTCTCACCCTGAACAGTACCCCCACACACACACCCTGCTTCCTTCCCCCAGCCCCCCCCCACACACACACACACCAAGCACAGTAAGGAAATCACCCCAGCCCATTTTGACAAACAAGCCCAAGTCCTATAAGACCTCTGCCCAGTTTCTTGACAGCTCTTACTTGTATCCTTGATGGGTTCTGCAGAACCTGGGGCTCCTCTTGGTCTCCTCTCCCCTGTCCCTCCTGCCCAGAGGACTACACAGAGTTGGGAACTATAAGGAACCAGAAGATACCAGGGGGCTCCCACTGGCTCTGCCTGGAGCAGAGAACAGATCTGGAGGGAAGGCAGAGGTCAGAGCTAAGGTTCTGCAAGGAAATCTGCTCACTGGCAGTCAATCCCTAGCCCCATGGGGACCTGTGTCCAATATCCCCTCAGCACCTTATCCTTCACCTATTCTGGGTCTTTGCTGCCCTGGGCCTTGACCCATGCCCACATTCTGCAGAGCTCACAAGTCAGCAGGCCTCCTAGGAAGAGCAAAGAGAAAGAAAGGGGAGGAGTCAGGAGGAAGGACAAAGGGGAGCAGGGAGATGGTGGGCTTGGGCAGAGGCAAATAAATAGGGACGTGCCTCAGAAGACAATCTGTGTCTCGGGATGACAACCAGCCCTGGGATCCTCCAGTCAAGCTCCCTGCAGTTTGTACGCCAGGATTTTGTCTCTAGGGACGTACTGAGTGACCAGGAGGATCTTGTCTGGTTAATAAAGTCACGCATCATTTCATCACTTCTCTGCCCTTCATGCCTTCATGTTTAAGATGAACACCATGGGGCTACTCAGGGACTCAGGGCAGTGCCCAAAATGACAAGTGTAGAGGCATGTGAGGACCAGAGACAAAGCTTTGCACCCTAAGAAGACCTGCAAGAAAGGGGCCAGAGACAGCTCTGTGCCAGGCACCCCTTGATCCTCATGCCTGAGAAGAGCTGGGTCTGCAGAGGCAACTAGGGAAGAAGACACTTCTACCAGCAGAAGCTCTACAGGGGAGCAAAGCCTGCAGGCTAAGGCCCAATGTACTGTGGTCTGTGAGGGGGTCTGGAGCAGAGGGCCCTGGCTTTAAGTCCCACCCCCATCACCACATGCCTTCCCTCACTGTTGGGTTCCTCCCTCACTTAAGGGGATGCTCTGTGCAGGCCAAGGGAGTGGAGAGCAGGCCTGAGGGGTCAGAGGACATGGAGGAAGAGGGGATACAAAGTAACATGAGAGGGTGGAAAGTATTTGGGCCCCCACCCACTGTCAGCTCCCCACACCTGCATTTCCCTACAGTGGAAAGGCAATGACAACCACTTCGGGATCAGCCAGTTAGGTGGCCTTCACCAGGTGCTGGACATCTCTTTTGGGCCTGCTGGTCCTCACCTGTACCTTCCCCTCAAAACTGGTGTCTAGGCTAAAGCAACAGCTGCTTCCATCCAAATTGGCTTCCTTGCCTCTGTCCTGTTTTTACTAGCCCATTAACAGGACAGCCAGAGCATACTTCTGTTAAATCACCAGGCCCTGGGCACACAGCACTGCAGGCAGCATGGCCACCCAGCTGTTCTCAGCTCAGCCAGGCGTGAGCACTATGCAGTGCCCTGCCCTCAGCCCTCCCACCTCTCACCCAACCATTTCTTGTCTGCTCCCCACCCCCTATCTCAGATAACAGCCATTAGGTCCAAGCTGGTGTATCTGGCTCACTGCCTGGCATTCGGAGGACCCCAGATACTTCCAATGGAATGAAGAGCTTTTGTGAAGTCTCCAGTTTGCTTCTCGGAGTTCTATACAACTACTTGTGCAATTAGAAGGCATTTGTGCAGAGGACCCCAACACCTGGAGCTGGCCAGGTTGCCTACCTACACTGGGCAGGGCAGGAGCCTGGCAGCCCAGGGAGACCAAAGGCATTCCGCAGACCATTTCCAGGGCAGGGTAAGGGCTAATCTGACACAGGGCCAAAGCATGCTGGGATAACAAATAACCCACATCTGTACTCACTTATAAAAGGGCCAGAAGAGTTGGCCAAAGGGACAGGCATTGGTGGCAAAGGGGACAGTGGGGCTTTAAACTTTAGTATATCTTGGGGCAGCTTGAAGGAGAAACAGGGAGGGACTCAGCCAGACCCTACCAAACATTGTATTCACACTGGATGCAAGAACTTGCACCCCGGTACCCATCCTGCAGTACAGGAATCTCCTTTCTTGAGAAGTTCCACCAAAGGTGACAGGCTCTTGACCCCATTTTACAAGAGATTCAGGCGAGGGGTTGGCCAAGCAGGACAGAAGTACTCCCAGGGACCAAGGCGCACATAGGGCCCAGGCTCTCCTGCCCTGCGTTGGATGCCCGCATGAATGAAAAGGCCAGAAGGGCCACGCTAAGCAAAGTGGGGTGCCCGCTCCGGCCGCGTTCCACGCGCCTCAAGGCCCGGGCCACTCAGCTCCTCGGGGCGGGCGGATGGGGCACGGGGCCCTGGGCGGGGCGCAGCGAGCTGGGCGGGCCGGCGCCTACCCGCTCAAGGAAGTCCCGGCCCCTGGCTTTGGGGAAGTGCCGCCAGGCGCCTGCGCACTGCTCCTGCGCCCCCTCCCCGCGGCCCGCCGGACTTCGGAGCGCACGGGCCGCAGAGGCGGGGAAGCGCGGGAGCGCGGCGGTGGGTGCGCGCGCATCGCAGGACGGCGGACAGGCTGTGGGGGAGCGGGCAGGAGCCTCAGAGCCGGCGCCGGGCACTGCCCTTTCTCGCGCACGTGGACCTGGGCTGCAGTGAGACCCGAGCCCAGCCCCCGCGCGTGGGGGAGGGGGCATCACTGGAGAGTTCCCCTTTTTCTGCAGTTCAGAGCCGGGGGAAGTGATTGCTCAAAGGTGGGGGCCGGAAGAACCCAGGTTTCCGCGTCTCCCGCCCCCCGAGCCTGGTGGGGAGGGGCAGGGCGGGACACGACACGACACCCAGTCCTCGTCTGCCCCACCCGTTGGGTCCAGCAGCCCTCCGCTGGGCAAGCCGCAGGGGAGGCGCTGCGCCCCCCGGCCCTCGCCAAGCGAGGCTCCGCGCCAGCCTCCCTCCTGGAACGCCGCAGGAGTACCTCCTGCCGTCTGACTGAGTCCCCACTACAGCAGAGCACGCCCCTTCGACAGCCAGGGTGGGGCCAGACCGAATCCGGCCCTCCCGCCCCCACCCGCCTTTGGGTCGCCGGTGAGTGGGGTGCCAGGGAGACTTCTTTAATTTAAGGGAGGGTGGGGGCGTCAGAGGCTGGATGAAGGGGCCCTGAGGAGGAGATAGGTTCCTCCAGACAACCCCACCGGCAGAGGCTAGGCAAGGGAGGTGGGTAGGGAGTGAGGGTCACTAGGGGCTGGGAGGCCTGGCCTGCCTTGTAGGAGACCAGTTGGGATAGCAGCAGATAGGAAGGGTACTAGGCAAAGTATGGGGCTCTGTTAGCCCCCTCCCAAAGGTTACGACATTGTTTTCTGAGATTGTCACTTTTTTATTCTTTTTTTGGCCTGGGCTGGCTGCAGACGTTCTTCTTCCTTCTGTGGAGCAGAACAGCAGCCACTCCCTAGGGATCCTCTGTCCCCAGAGACCAGACTTGTGCCTGCCT
Organism: Urocitellus parryii; assembly: GCF_045843805.1. Lineage (NCBI taxonomy): Eukaryota > Metazoa > Chordata > Mammalia > Rodentia > Sciuridae > Urocitellus > Urocitellus parryii. The sequence continues at coordinate 199,062,895 of NC_135536.1, read as the reverse complement.
GGCCTCTCCTAGCCCAGGCTTGGGGATCAAAGCCTGGGGGGCTGGGGAAGAGGGAGGAGGCCCCCAATGCCAGGATGAGAGGCCAGAAGACCCTGATTCAGACCGGGTGCCCCACCAGAAGGAAAGGCAGTGGTCCAGGGCACCTAGGCATTCTGGGGTATGTGTGGTTCCTGCTGGGTGGCCGAGGGAGCCAGGTCCAGTGTCTGCCTGGGAGGAAAGGGCTTGCTCCCACCTCTGCACCAAACCAGGTCCCCAGCACCCAGGCTGGACACCACAGACACCCCCTTCTACCCCACTCTGAGTGGAGCCTCTGAGGACATCTGCAGGGAGAATCTGGAGGAGGAAGAGAGAGCTCTGGGTGCCACCAGACCTCCGGTGGCTGTGCCCCTTCCTTTCCCTAGAAATTTGGCCCCTGGAGGAGCCCTGCTGCAACTATTCTGTGTCCCTATCAGCTCGAGGGAGCCCGTGGGACCAGGATCTCAGAGGAAGCCAGGCGGGTAGTGAGGGGCCAAGGCCCCCTAAGTGTGTAGATCTCAGGTATTGTCCCCTCTTGTCAGCACATTCAGGGAGGGCCCTGGAAGGCTCAAAGAGGCCAAACAGGCAGAAACAGGGTTAAAAGGCCACAGCCTGGGGGAGGAGCAGCAGGTGGATAGAAAGTAATGAGAAAATTAAGTGGGATGGATTCTGAGCCTCTTGGCCTCTAAAAGGGAGGGTGGTGGATATGAAGAGCTGGAGGCCTTGCAGGCCCTGACCTGAACACAGGTGGGCACAGGCAAATGGGGGTAAGGCTTTCAAAACTTCCTCCAGGGCTCTCATTGGCCACCTTGCTCCATTGTCCCTGGAGACATTGGGATTGCATTTGGCTTTAGTGAGGGGGATGAGCTCCCTGTACATCTCACTGGTGGTCCAGGGACACTGAGGCTCCAACTGGGGAGCTACCCCCGCCTCCTTCCCTGACTCGAACACCCTGCAGTTTCTGGAGGTGTTGGGCAGGGAGGGAAGGGGAGCCCACAGTGTTGGAGGGAAGGTGTAAGAGGCATTGAGGACCAAGGAACCTTGTTTCCCCATACACGTTCCTCCTCACCAGTGCATGCTCCACTCCCCACACCCTCAGGAAGTCCTTCCTCAAGTCCCACTCACGTCCTCAATGCTGCAGGCCTAGCTGCCCCTCTGACCAAGTCCCAGGTGAGTAGTCAGAGTTCTCTGGGTCCCTTTTGGTGGGGAGCACCTCTGCCCACACTCTAACCCCATAGTCTAGGTAGAAAGACCCTAGGGGTAAGAAATAGGTCCAAGTGTCTGACACCCCCACATACCATACACCAGCCTCAAGCCCCAGCCCCCTTGGGAGGGGCTACGAGCCGGAAACCAAGAAAGAGGAACCCAGGCTTCCGGCTTCCCAGGGACTGAGCGGATGGGGGTGTCCTGGAACCTCCTGTGGGTGCCTCATTTGGGGCCCAGTCTAGAGTGAGAAGCCAAAGGTTGCTGCAGCCCCTTCCTCACTGACCTGGGTCTGCCCCCTGGCCCTAGTGTAAACTAAGGCTGGAGGCAAAAACTCTGGAAGGGGCATCTCTTCTAGGACCTAGAGAATAGGCAGGGGCCAGAGTCATAGGTGCTTAGTGAGCTTGACCCCCTTCCCCAGGCTGTGGTGAAGGTCCTGGAGTTGGCACCACAGAACCTGGGCAGTCCCCTCCACTCACCCATGCCCACCCCGCATGAGGCTGAGAAGCAGGTAAGCCACTTCCTCCTCACCTCTGCCCCAGGGAGGGTGGGGGGCAAGCAGGGAGAGGAGCTGGGAGAATCTCCAGGGTATCTGGGGGCTGAGGGTCATGCCCTTGGGAGCATAGCCAGATGCCGGGTCCAGTGGGCTCTGCCCTAGAGGCTAAGGCAGCCCCATCTTTTCCAGCACACAGGGCCAGAGGAGGCGGACAGGCCCCCCCCAATGTCCAGCCATGATGTGGTCCCCCCGGCGGCCCCCAGCCGCAACCCCTGCTGTTTGTGCTGGTGTTGCTGCTGCAGCTGCTCCTGGTATGTGGGCCTGGGGGGCATAGTTCACTGAGAGGGGCCAAACCCAGGGACTCTAGGGACTCATGGGTGGCTCCATGGCATCACCTGTGGGCAGTTGGCCCTTTCCACCTCAAAGCATTGTCCTGTCCCAGGACTGCTGGGCCCTGGTGGCCAGCACCCTCGCCCCCTGGAGGACTTTATGTGACTCCTGTGCCTGGTGTACTGAGGGCTCCCCATGTGCAAGGACCAGGCCTGCTGCATGCACACGGGAGCATACTGCACACACCCATCAATGCCTCTGTGAGCCAGCCCAGGCAACACCCTAGGAGCCCAGAGGAACACAAGAGGCCCAGACCCTGCAGTAGGGCACATTTGAGCAGAGACCCAGCTGAGGGAACAGCAGTCCTAGCACCCAAGGTATCTGCACAAGGGAAGCAGTGAAGCCTCCAGGTGGTGACAGGATTCCCTTAGGTATGTAGGGAAGCGGAGGATCATGGGCCTTGCAGAAGCCTGGCCCTCCTCAGGGTTGGGGACCCAATGGAGTCTACTAAACAGTAACAACAAGGCCTGAGCCCAGGCAAGGGGCTCAGCCATGAATTCAAGGGACAGAACAGGGTGGGGACTGTGTCTACCGAGAAACAGGATGTGGCAGGAACACAGTGTATCTAGACCTTTGGGCTTTAGATGTCTGTCCCCCAACGTAGCAGTTGGCTGGGCATAGACTTGGGGCCAGCACTGACAGAACAAGTTTCCACTGGAGCCAGGGTCAGGATCCAGGACCAGACAGATGTAAACACACAGACTGAAGGTTCTGACCCTGCATCAACCAGCAGTTCCAATTATTGATATCAGGCCTGCAGTGTGGGCCTGTGAGTAGCCTCTTCAGAAAGAGACAAACAGAGGTCAGGCTGAGAAGCCCTAGATCCTGCCCATTAAGCCAGGGAAGGGGAGAAGCTGAGGAGCCACAGAAGCACAGATGGTCAAACTACTGACCAGGAAGAAGTACTATGGGTACCAGGAAGGAGTACTGGGTACTATGGCCAGGACATCAGCCTGTATAAGTGGATTCAGTAAGGGCCCCAGAAAGTGTGGAAAGATCCAGTGCTCAGGACCATGCTCCTTACACATGTGCCAGGCACAGATCACGTTTGCTCACATGCCAAGGCCACATGAGGCTATGGCAGCACCTGTGGAAGTCCCAGGTGCCCAGGGCAGAGCCACCTTCCTCTCTGCTGCCAGGAACCAAGAGCGGCGGCGAGCATGGCAGGCCTCACAGGAGAGCAAGCTGCAGCCCCTCCCCAGCTGTGATGCCTGGTGAGTTCTGCCGCCAGGGGCATCTGTGTCAAGGGGCAGGAGGGGACAGGCCTAATGTGCTCTGTCCCTGCCTTCAGCACCCCCCCAAGCCCTGAGGAGGTACAGAGCTGGGCACAGTCCTTCGACAAGCTGATGCACAGCCCCGCGGGCCGCAGTGTGTTCCGCGCCTTCCTGCGGACAGAGTACAGCGAGGAGAACATGCTCTTCTGGCTGGCCTGCGAGGAGCTGAAGGCAGAGGCCAACCAGCACGTGGTGGATGAGAAGGCGCGGCTCATCTATGAGGACTACGTGTCCATCCTGTCCCCCAAGGAGGTGCGCCAGCTGCTGACACGGGTTGGGGTGGCCTGGGGAGGATGCCTCTGACCTCGGTGCCCCGTCCCACAGGTGAGCCTGGACTCCCGAGTGCGGGAGGGCATCAACAGGAAGATGCAGGAGCCGTCCGCGCACACATTTGATGATGCACAGCTGCAGATCTACACGCTCATGCACAGGGACTCGTACCCTCGCTTCCTCAGCTCCCCGGCCTACCGCACCCTGCTGCTCCGGGGGTCCCCACAGTCCTCTTCGGAGGCCTAGGCTCCAAAGGGCTCAGGAACCCCACCCTCTGGTGGGCAGACTCAGGGCTCACACTAGTGGCCCCCACGTGGCTGGCCCAGGATCTCCACCCCTGGAAGCAGCCCAGGCCCAGGGGGAAGTGCCACACCCATGACTCCACCCCTCACCAGCCTGCTGCTGCCCAGGACATGTCTCTTGTTGGTAGCAGGAGACCCTCCTACTTGAGCTGTCTGCACTGCAGAACCAGACCCAGAACCAGGTTCAAGTGACAGGACCTGAATATATTTTACATATTCATGAACTCTAATCCTGGAAACATCTCCTTACTGTATGTTTTACCAAGAAAGAAAAAAAAGTTTTCATATTTATCTCCATTCCTACACCCCCAAAATGAGATCTTATTCTTGAAGGTGTAGTTGAAACAGAAGCCTATATTTATGCCCGCTTTGTGGGGGGAGACAGGAAAATGAGGAATCATCCTTGACTGCTCCCAGACCCTCCCCACAGCAGTGGCCTCTGGAAGCTGAACTCAGCCTCACCCAGGTGGGCTCCAGACCTGGTGTCTGCCTCCTGAGCCCTGAAGCAGGATCAGGCTTGAGCTGACACAGACTGCAGGAGTCCCTGGTAGGTATTATACCTCCCAGAGGGGTGGCCACTAAGGAGGCAACCTTCCCAAGAGTCCCTTGGTGCTGTCACAATGTTGTCTTCATCACAGGCTCCATAAGGCATCATCTCATTCCTCTGAATTTCTGGGAGCTTCAATGACTTCAAGCAGGAATTGGCCAAGGGCCAGGACCCCACTCCCTTGGGGCAAACTGCATTCTGCCTCCCTCAGTGGAGGCAGGATGAGGCAGGCTGTCCTAAAGAGGGGGCTGAGCCCTGGCTGCCCATCCCATGGGTGGGTGCTGAGCAGGTTGTCTGTATATACAAAGCCCCTTCCCCACCTGCCCTCAGCCAAGTCGGTAGGGCCTGCCCCATGGCACACTCAGGAGAGGCAGCGCCACCCCATCATCCTAGCCTCATGGCACAGGTGATCTCTCCAAAAGTCGCCTAAGCTCTTGCCTCTGAAGCTGCCCTGCTAGGGCTAAGCCCAAGAGTTGGGTGTCCACAGCAGCAGAGAAGAAACAGATAGGCTCAGTTGAAGCCTGTGTACAGCCCACCAGGAGCAAAGCCCAAGGATGGCAAACAAAACATTTAATAACAGGGCAAAGGGCAGAAAGGTGCACACCAGGCAGCTGGGGCAGGGCATGCCGCCTACTGGGGGTCTCCAGAGAAGCTGTGTCCACCAAGAATGCAGGAGGGGCAGCATGGCCAGGACCTGGGGCTATAGCGCAACTGCACAAGTGCTCAGCAGAACTGCAGGGAAGCAGTGAGGTGACCAAGCCATGGTTTCAGGACCTCCAGGGCTGGGGTCTCCACCCACCCCTACCATCCCTGAAATGACTAGGAGGCAGGCTGGGCATGGCCATCCCTGGTTCAGACCACAGACCCTACGGAAGCCAAGGTACCCACTTACAGAGAATAGGGTTGGGGGTTGTCCTGAGCCCACCCACCTACCTTCCAGCGGTTTCCACATTCATTGCAAACAACAAAGGTGGTCATGGGCTCATCAGAGCTGCGGGTCTGCACCTGTAGGGCAGGTGGAGCCCAGGGTCACCACCAATCTCTGCAAAGGGTGTCCCTTGACCTAAGCAGTGCTGGCCTCAGCCCCTGGGGCAGCCTGGGTGACCTGATCTGAGAATGCCCAGTCTTCCAGAGCTGAGCCTGTTGGTACATGAGCCGCCAATGGGGAAGTCCTTGTATGGGTCCGAAGGGCCTAGCAAAGCTAAGACTGTCAGCTGAGAATAGGAGGGACCCCATATTGGGGTGACTAGCAGGGATGCCAGTGACCATAGCCACCTTCCAGGAGGCACAAGGGCAAGCTTCATCCCACAGGACCATGGGAAACCAAGACAGCCCTGCACAGACCAAGGCCCCTTGCAGGGCTGGGGCCTTGTTTCCACAGGGAAACAGCAGTTTTCACTGGCCTCCGCAGCCTCACCAGACTTATAACCTCTACCTTCTTCCCAAGCTCCCACCATCACTTGTCTCCCCAGACACTTCGGCATCCACTTCCACAGCAGGGTCAGGATCCTGCCTGCACTGACACCCTCATGTCTCCTGTACTAGGCAGGACAGCCCTCCAGCTTCTGTACCCCAGATCAAGTGGGACTCCCACCTGAGACACTACTTTCTAGGCTGGGAGTCCTGGGAAAATGAGGGCCCTGAAAATGCAGAAGTCCACACTTGGGCCTCTGCCCTGGCCTAAGTCCAGGCATGAGAGCAGCCCCCACCCAGCCAGGCGGTGACAGGTGTGGGCTCCAAGGAGAGTATGAATGCCCAAAGACATGGGCTCAGGAAGTGGCAGCCACTCGCCTGCGTGTAGGTACAGTTCTTCTTCCTGCACTTGCCACAGGTGAACAGGTCTGTCTGAGTGCCACCTGTGCGTGCCATCTGGTGCTCGCGGATGGCCTCCTTGGTCATGGCCTTGCGGATCTCCTTCAGCTCGTCACTGGCCATCTCCTGGGGTGAGGGGCCAAGTGCTCAGCCTGCAGCCCCACAGAAGCAGCCCCCAGCCCCTGCAGTGGGGCTCACCTCTGATGTCATCACTGCAATCTGCTGGGGGGTTATGGCACCGCACAGCACATTCCGCCGGAGGTCAGGGTTCTTGGCATCCTTCAGGTTGGCAATGCGACTGCGCACACGGTTCTTGTATTTCATGTCTGTGTTTCCCACATCCCGGAAGATGCGTGCGGGCATTTAAGGACCCATGAGGCCATTGTGCTCCACCTGCCCTGCTGGGGGCTATGTGGGGATGTTCTGCCCAGATACACAGGAGCACTCTACCCACCCAGCCTGGTGAGGAGCTGAGGGGCCACAGTGCTGCACCTCCCCCAGACACATTCCTAACTGAGACCTAGGCCCCACCAGCAGGCCATGCCAGCCTCTTGGCTCCTCCAGGGAGGGCCCTCCCAGGGCTAGCCACCCCATGATCCAGAGAGGCACAGGGCAGCCCAGCAATGGTATCCCCCAGCCACCAAGGGGACCTTGGGCCAGTAGCCTATAGACCACCAGAAGCCCTGGGCCCCAAAATCCCTGCACAAAGGATATATTCCTCAATCTGGGCCGACAGTCGCTCACAGTCTGCACCAACAGCCGCATGGTCATCTGCAAGAGGGAGCCCTCACTTGCCACCCACTTGCTTTTCTGCCTGCACCAAACCCTGGCAGCGAGGAGATACACTCACATCCCTGGGGTCACTGCCCAGGATCCAGGTTCTCTGGTAACCCCAAACACCTCCTGCCTCCTCCAGGGTCACAACAGATTGGGGGAAGAGAACCACATCCCTGAAGCAGGTCTCTACAGCAGGCAGGGGCAGGCCACCCTGTGAGTCTGGGTGCATATCCAGCCAGGACCTGCCAGGCACTCACGGTCTGTTTGCAGGGCAGTGGTCAGCATCTCCCGGCACTTGTTGCGCACAGCATCACAGGTAACAGGCACTGGGGGAAACGTGGTAATCCTTGGGGTGGACAGCATCCTGGGCAGCTCCGGCCTCTTGCGGCTGGAGAGACAGGGTTAGACTTAAGGCCACAAGCACCCTAGTAGGATGCTGGTCCCCAGAAAAGTAAATGTCATGGCACCATCCCCACCTTCAAAGCCAATCTGCTGTACCCTGACAGGCCCTGGCAATGGCCTATCCTGCCCAGCTGCCCAGAGGAAGAAGTAGACTGTAAAGTCCCTAGTGATCAGGGCTCACTCCCCAAATGGGGACAGAATGCTGGATTCTTTTCCCAGAATGATCTGTGCAGCATCCCCAGCTGCTCAAAATGAGCTGGGGATTTCCTGACACCTCTAAAGTGTTCCCCTTGCAGAGGACCCAACCATGGGCCACTTTACAAACACCTCTCTCTGTTGATGGCAAACCAAGGACAGGGAGTGACCTATAGCTGCCTGGAGGAAAGATGACGTAGGAGCTGCCCAAAGTTCAGCCTGTCCTGACCAGGGCCCAGCCTGCATTCACTTACTGCCCAGACTGGTCAAGGGCAAAGCGACCCTCAACCACAGCCTGTCACCAGCAGAATTCCCAGTCTCCATAGCAACAGGAACCTGACTTCCCTCCTGGGGACAGTGATGGCCACATATACTTTCAGGACAGGAGAGGGGAATCAGACACCCTGCTTCTGATTCTGAGCAGGATCTTGTAGAAGGGGTTCCAGCCTCAAGTGACACCAGGCTGAAGGGGACATCCAGAGCAGGCCAGTGAGAACTAGACCAGGACAGGGTCTTGAGGAAGCAGGCAGAGGGTTCCTACAGAGGATCAGATGTATAGCAGCTCTCTGCTGAGGAAGATGTATGTCAGGGGTCTCACTGACCTCTGGGAAGACATGGCCACCCACCTCAGATGGCTAGGGCAGGGAGTCTCAGCTGTGAGACACAGTGCCCAGCAGGAGGCTGACAAACATCCTTAGAGAAAGCCCCTCCTTCAGTGCAGTGCCTAAGCACATGAGCATCAGCACCCTTTTTCTGCTGAGGCAGGAGGGTGTACACCTGAATTCAGGTATGCTACCTGGGATCCATGGCCTCTGAGCCATCCTTTGAGGATGATGTGGGCAGAGGTGTGCCCTTCCCCCGGTTCCTGGTTTTGGCATCAGAAGCATCTGCCATTGTCAGAAAAGAGAGGGACAGACTGGTCAGGGGCAGGCCACCATCAAGGTTCAGTTCATCACCACCAGCCCTTGTCCAACAAAGTGCCAGGAGGCTACCAGGTCTTCCTGCCAGTGGTCCTCTCTCCCCCATCAAGCCCATCTACCTCCCCTCACATTTCCCCACTCAAGCAGCTCACTGTGAGGCCCCTCCAGGGCCCCCTCCTGCCCATCCAGGGCCTGCCTTGGGGACTAGGACATGAATATGGTACTCCCAAAGGCCACACAACTGGAAAGTCTCAAGAGATGATGGTCATCTCTCAAGGGTGTGGACAGAACTCAGGAGAGGCTTGGTCCTTCCCAGGTCCAGAAACAAGGCTACCTCCCTACCCCATGGGGGATCTGTGCCGCCCAGGCATCCTGTCCCCAGGAGGAGACCATCTTCCCTCAACCCAACTTTCTCTAGTGGTAGCTCCATCTCCTCCTTCTCCATCACTGGGAACCTGGAGCATCCTGGCCTTACTCTTCTCCTCTGTGTGATCTAAAACAGCCCAACTCCCTCCTTCTAGGGCTCCTGGATGTCCTCAATGTTCAGTCCAGGTTCTGCACTTGACTCTGCTCTCTACCTGTTCTATATGGAAATCACTCCCCAACACACACCTTTGTTCCAATAGTCATGCCCTACAGACTATCCCACCCATCACTGATGGGCACCCATTGGTCCACTTCCACCCTGAGCTTGGCTCCAGACTTCCTGTAGCCCACTTCCAGGAGGCCAGCTCAGGGTAGCACAGCCAGCAAGAGGCCAAGTGTCCCCTGAACCAGCATGTGGCCTGACCCACACCCAGGAGCTTCTTCCAGGACTTGATGAGGGACTTGGCCAGCGCAATGACCTCCTCGTCCGAGCTCTGTTTCCGCAGGGCGTTGACAGACATCCCAACACGGGTGGACTGCAAGGCAAGTGGCCTAGGTTGGGAGATGGTGGAGATCCATCCCAGGAGTCAAACCCTCTTAGCAGACCCTTGGTGGCTTCTATAAGACAGGGTCTGGGGACCAGTCATGAGGAAGTAGACACCTCTCTTAGTGGCTCTTGTCCCACGTGGAACCCAGGACATGGGTTATTCTCAGATGTACCCTCCCTGCCTCATCAAGCATTAGAGAAAGGCAGGGACCCTCTCCTCAAAACTGGTGTTTGTGCCAACCAAACCCTAGGGTGGGGGTAGGCATAGGAAGCCCTGCCACATGCCGGCGGCATGGCTATTCCTGGAACTGTGCTGGGCTGCAGCAGGCAGGGCCTACCTGGAGCAGGTGTAGAGTGATAGGCATGGCCTTCAGCTCCCGCAGCAGGTCCATGGCTCCCTCCTGGAAGGAGAAAGGACCTTCATAAAGGGACTTTAGACCTCAGCAGACAATCTTACCTCCTGCCCATGAGGGAAAACACAAGGCAGTAACAATTTGGAGATCAGAAGGAAACCATAATTATTCCACCAGGAGATGCTCAGAGCTCTGCACCAAGAGAGTTTCTGCCCCATGGCAGGGGGCCTTTATTGCCCCTATCTCAGGGTAGGAGAAGGAAGGGCTTTGTAGTCTCACTCCTCACAGGTAACATGGCTTCCCAACCCACATCCCTGGCAATGACCTCCCTGACCTCACTCAACATCAGGTCATTGACCAAACAAGAAGAGTAGAAGGGCCACAGCTCCTTCCCAGTAGTAAGGAACACACCCAGATGAAGGTATACCCTAAGTTCCTTGGCCCCCTGTCCCATCCAGGCCCTGGTGGGTAGGATAGCCTCTCCTTATAGTGCTCAGAAGGCCAAACCCTTAGGGAACCCTCACTCTGGTTACACCACAACTAGCACCCACAAGGCTCACAGTCCCACTCCTCATGCATCCCGCCAGGACAGCCCCCATCCCTCCTCTGGACCTTGCAACAAATCCCCTGGTCTCCCTCCTCTGCTCCATCCCTGCCCAAGATCTTTATTTCCTTAAAATCCTCATCACACTTCCACAGCAGACAGGCTCCTCCATATTCCCTAAGGGTGCCACCCCAGGACCCTTGCTCCTGAAGATGCTCTGCCCAATACCCCCCCACCACCACATTGACAGATTTCATGCCCCCCAGCTTGTTCAAACACCTTCTCCTACTTAGGACTCACCTCATGTAATACCCTACCCTGCCCCTGCCTTGCTGTCCTCCACAAACCACATCACTTTATCCTGCTGTATGTTCACATTGTGTCTCCCCACACTACAAGGGGGCCAAGACAACCCACAGCCACTCAGGTAGAGAAGCTGGCCTGCCCCAGTATGTGTGACTTCTATGCTAAGGCACCCCCTATTTACCCCACCAAGGTAGATCCTACCCCTCTGGCCCTGCAAAGACCAGCCCTGAGGTGACCTCTGGGAGGACAGGTGATCCCCCAGAGGCAAAGGCAGTCCTCCCCTGCAGCTATGTGCACCAGGTGACACAGCTCCAGAGAGTCATAAAAACCACACTAAAGCCACAAGTCCCCAAGGGTCCTCTCAAGTGCTGCAAGAACCCTGGAGGCCCCTCCTTTGCATCCTCTCATGCTGTGCTTCCACCAGCCATCCATGCCCTGTCACCCCTCCTGCCAGCTCATGTGTTGCCATCAGAAGCATCTGCCATTGTCAGAAAAGAGAGGGACAGACTGGTCAGGGGCAGGTCACCATCATGGTTCAGTTCATCACCACCAGCCCTTGTCCAACAAAGTGCCAGGAGGCCACCAGGTCTTCCTGCCAGTGGTCCTCTCTCCCCCATCAAGCCCATCTACCTCCCCTCACATCACATCTCAGCCCCCTCCCACTTAGGGTTCCTTCAAGGAACAAAACACCTTTCTACGGTCAGCAGGTTGTTGTTCACTCCCTCTCTGCTGTCCACCATAACCCAGAGGTAAGTAAGCACAGTCTTGGCGGGGTTGTTTCCAGCTTAAACACATGTGTGGGAGCCTGCCCCCTTCCTGGTGTACACCCTAGGCCCGACCATGGCCAACGGGAGCCCAGGCCCAACCCTGCTTGTTCCAAATAGCTACCCCGACCCACACTGAAGTCACAGCCCTGGGCAGGCTACGCAGGCCTGAAAAGCCCGTGACTCAGCCGCCTTCACCACCCGGAGTTGTCCCGTGGGGGCGCGGTCCCATTCAGTGCGCTGGCGGGCTCCTTCCAGACCCCTCCCCAACCGAGCCAGGCAGGATGCAGGATGCGCAAAGGATGCTCCCTGGAGGCTGCACGGGTTGCCAACGTATGAAGCTGGGCTGGACCCTGGAGGCCTCGCACGCCTCCTATGAGGCTCAGCATCCGCAGTCAGGCGGTCTGGCTGCAGGGGCAGAGCCGGCCCTACTCCGCTCTCCACCACCTGCCCACACCGCTGGCTGCTGGCTGAGGCCCGGCTAAGGGAGGGAGAGAATTTATTAGAGGAACCTCGTTCTTAAGGGTTGTGACAGACAAGGAGAAGCCGGGCCAGGACAGGAACGCCTCCCGCCGCCTACGGGCGGGAGGGCCGGCAGGGCGGGGCGGCGTCTAATCCAGAGCCGTGGTCCGGGGACGAGGTGGAGGGCGGGCCCGGGGCGGGGGTCTGGGCCAGGGCGACATCTCGTCCCGCCTGCGGTGGGCACGATGGGGTCTCGGCGGGACTTGGGACCCGGGGTCCTGGCGGCCCGCGCCCCTCACCGCGCTCTTTCTGGTCACCATCTTGTCCAACCTCCGGGCGATCCGCGCAATTTCCTCCTCCTTGCCCATCATCGCCTCGGGGCCAGCACCCTGCTCAGCTCAGCAACCCAGCCCGGCCGGACCAGGGCCGCAGCCGCCGCGACCCTCGGCCCAAACCCCCCCGATCGGCGGCTGCGCACTGCATGATGGGACGCGGAGTCCCCGCCCCACGGACTACAACTCCCAGAAGCTCCAGCGGCGCACACAGCTTCCTGGGAAAAGTAGTCCTGACAAGGCCTCCAGCGGATGACCCAGCCCACAATACCCTGCGCAGAGGACGAGAGGGCGGGGCGGGGAAGGAGTGGGAGGAGGGAAGGGCGGGGCACTCAGGGCGGAGCGGAGTGGGGGCGGGGCTAGGATGAAAAGAGGAGCGGCGAACAGGGAGCAGGGCAACAGGCGGCGAGGGACTAAGGTGAAAAGGAGGAGCGACGGGCGGGGCGGAAGGAGCCAGGAGGAGGAGGCGTGGGCGGGGAGGGGAGGGACTAGGGGAGGAGGAGGAGTGGGCGGGGGGGAGGGACTAGGGGAGGAGGAGTGGGCGGGGCGGGGAGGGACTAGGGAAGGAGGAGGAGCGACAGGCGGGGAAGGGAGGGACTAGGGGAGCAGGACGACAGGCGGGGAAGGGAGGGGCTACGGGAGGAGGAGGCGCGGGCGGGGTGGGGAGGGGCTACGGGAGGAGGAGGAGTGGGCGGGGGGGAGGGACTAGGGGAGGAGGAGGAGTGGGCGGGGGGGAGGGACTAGGGGAGGAGGAGTGGGCGGGGGGGAGGGACTAGGGGAGGAGGAGGAGCGACAGGCGGGGAAGGAAGGGACTAGGGGAGCAGGAGCGACAGGCGGGGAAGGGAGGGGCTACGGGAGGAGGAGGCACGGGCGGGGTGGGGAGGGGCTACGAGAGGAGGAGGAGTGGGCGGGGGGGAGGGACTAGGGAAGGAGGAGGAGCGACTGGCGGGGAAGGGAGGGACTAGGGGAGCAGGAGCGACAGGCGGGGAAGGAGGGGCTACGGGAGGAGGAGTGGGCGGGGTGGGGAGGGGCTACGGGAGGAGGAGGAGTGGGCGGGGGGGAGGGACTAGGGAAGGAGGAGGAGCGACAGGCGGGGAAGGGAGGGACTAGGGGAGCAGGACGACAGGCGGGGAAGGGAGGGGCTACGGGAGGAGGAGGCGCGGGCGGGGTGGGGAGGGGCTACGGGAGGAGGAGGAGTGGGCGGGGGGGAGGGACTAGGGGAGGAGGAGGAGTGGGCGGGGGGGAGGGACTAGGGGAGGAGGAGTGGGCGGGGTGGGGAGGGACTAGGGGAGGAGGAGGAGCGACAGGCGGGGAAGGGAGGGACTAGGGGAGCAGGACGACAGGCGGGGAAGGGAGGGGCTACGGGAGGAGGAGGCGCGGGCGGGGTGGGGAGGGGCTACGGGAGGAGGAGGAGTGGGCGGGGGGGAGGGACTAGGGGAGGAGGAGGAGTGGGCGGGGGGGAGGGACTAGGGGAGGAGGAGTGGGCGGGGGGGAGGGACTAGGGGAGGAGGAGGAGCGACAGGCGGGGAAGGGAGGGACTAGGGGAGCAGGAGCGACAGGCGGGGAAGGGAGGGGCTACGGGAGGAGGAGGCACGGGCGGGGTGGGGAGGGGCTACGAGAGGAGGAGGAGTGGGCGGGGGGGAGGGACTAGGGAAGGAGGAGGAGCGACAGGCGGGGAAGGGAGGGACTAGGGGAGCAGGAGCGACAGGCGGGGAAGGAGGGGCTACGGGAGGAGGAGTGGGCGGGGTGGGGAGGGGCTACGGGAGGAGGAGGAGTGGGCGGGGGGGAGGGACTAGGGAAGGAGGAGGAGCGACAGGCGGGGAAGGGAGGGGCTACGGGAGGAGGAGGAGTGGGCGGGGGGGAGGGACTAGGGGAGGAGGAGGAGTGGGCGGGGGGGAGGGACTAGGGGAGGAGGAGTGGGCGGGGGGGAGGGACTAGGGGAGGAGGAGGAGCGACAGGCGGGGAAGGGAGGGACTAGGGGAGCAGGAGCGACAGGCGGGGAAGGGAGGGGCTACGGGAGGAGGAGGCACGGGCGGGGTGGGGAGGGGCTACGAGAGGAGGAGGAGTGGGCGGGGGGAGGGACTAGGGAAGGAGGAGGAGCGACAGGCGGGGAAGGGAGGGACTAGGGGAGCAGGAGCGACAGGCGGGGAAGGAGGGGCTACGGGAGGAGGAGTGGGCGGGGTGGGGAGGGGCTACGGGAGGAGGAGGAGTGGGCGGGGGGGAGGGACTAGGGAAGGAGGAGGAGCGACAGGCGGGGAAGGGAGGGACTAGGGGAACAGGACGACAGGCGGGGAAGGAGGGGCTACGGGAGGAGGAGTGGGCGGGGTGGGGAGGGGCTACGGGAGGAGGAGTGGGCGGGGTGGGGAGGGGCTACGGGAGGAGGAGGAGTGGGCGGGGTGGGGAGGGGCTACGGGAGGAGGAGGCACGGGCGGGGTGGGGAGGGGCTACGAGAGGAGGAGGAGTGGGCGGGGGGAGGGACTAGGGAAGGAGGAGGAGCGACAGGCGGGGAAGGGAGGGACTAGGGGAACAGGACGACAGGCGGGGAAGGAGGGGCTACGGGAGGAGGAGTGGGCGGGGTGGGGAGGGGCTACGGGAGGAGGAGGAGTGGGCGGGGTGGGGAGGGGCTACGAGAGGAGGAGGAGTGGGCGGGGGGAGGGACTAGGGAAGGAGGAGGAGCGACAGGCGGGGAAGGGAGGGACTAGGGGAACAGGACGACAGGCGGGGAAGGGAGGGGCTACGGGAGGAGGAGTGGGCGGGGTGGGGAGGGGCTACGGGAGGAGGAGGAGTGGGCGGGGGGAGGGACTAGGGAAGGAGGAGGAGCGACAGGCGGGGAAGGGAGGGACTAGGGGAACAGGACGACAGGCGGGGAAGGAGGGGCTACGGGAGGAGGAGTGGGCGGGGTGGGGAGGGGCTACGGGAGGAGGAGGAGTGGGCGGGGGGAGGGACTAGGGAAGGAGGAGGAGCGACAGGCGGGGAAGGGAGGGGCTACGGGAGGAGGAGGCGCGGGCGGGGGGGAGGGACTAGGGGAGGAGGAGGAGCGACAGGCGGGGAAGGGAGGGACTAGGGAAGGAGGAGGAGTGGGCGGGGGGAGGGACTAGGGGAACAGGACGACAGGCGGGGAAGGGAGGGGCTACGGGAGGAGGAGGCACGGGCGCGGTGGGGAGGGGCTACGGGAGGAGGAGGAGTGGGCGGGGGGAGGGACTAGGGGGAGGAGGAGGAGCGACAGGCGGGGAAGGGAGGGACTAGGGAAGGAGGAGGAGCGACAGGCGGGGAAGGGAGGGACTAGGGGAACAGGACGACAGGCGGGGAAGGGAGGGGCTACGGGAGGAGGAGTGGGCGGGGTGGGGAGGGGCTACGGGAGGAGGAGGAGTGGGCGGGGTGGGGAGGGGCTACGAGAGGAGGAGGAGTGGGCGGGGGGAGGGACTAGGGAAGGAGGAGGAGCGACAGGCGGGGAAGGGAGGGACTAGGGGAACAGGACGACAGGCGGGGAAGGAGGGGCTACGGGAGGAGGAGTGGGCGGGGTGGGGAGGGGCTACGGGAGGAGGAGGAGTGGGCGGGGGGGAGGGACTAGGGAAGGAGGAGGAGCGACAGGCGGGGAAGGGAGGGGCTACGGGAGGAGGAGGCGCGGGCGGGGGGGAGGGACTAGGAGGCAGGACGACAGGCGGAGGGGAGGGGCTACGGGAGGAGGAGGCGGCGGGGGGGGGGGAGGAGGAGGAGAGGGGCGGGGGGGACTAGGGAGGAGGAGGAGTGGGCGGGGGGAGGGACTAGGGAGGGAGGAGGAGCGACAGGCGGGGAAGGGAGGGGCTACGGGAGGAGGAGGAGGCGGCGGGGGGGAGGGGACTAGGGGAGGAGGAGGAGTGGGCGGGGGGAGGGACTAGGGGAGGAGGAGGAGTGGGCGGGGGGGAGGACTAGGGGAGAGAGGGCGGGGGAGGGGAGGGCCTAGGGAGGAGGAGGAGTGGGCGGGGAAGGGAGGGCCTAGGGGACAGGCGACAGGCGGGGAGGGAGGGGACGAGACGGCGCGGTGGGGAGGGGCTACGAGAGGAGGAGGAGTGGGCGGGGGGAGGGACTAGGGGAGGAGGAGGAGCGACAGGCGGGGAAGGGAGGGACTAGGGGAACAGGACGACAGGCGGGGAAGGAGGGGCTACGGGAGGAGGCGCGGGCGGGGTGGGGAGGGGCTACGGGAGGAGGAGGAGTGGGCGGGGAAGGGAGGGGCTACGGGAGGAGGAGGAGTGGGCGGGGTGGGGAGGGGCTACGGGAGGAGGAGGCGTGGGCGGGGGGAGGGACTACGGGAACAGGAGGCGTGGGCGGG
Organism: Urocitellus parryii; assembly: GCF_045843805.1. Lineage (NCBI taxonomy): Eukaryota > Metazoa > Chordata > Mammalia > Rodentia > Sciuridae > Urocitellus > Urocitellus parryii. The sequence continues at coordinate 199,046,309 of NC_135536.1, read as the reverse complement.
GGGAGGGACTAGGGGAGCAGGAGCGACAGGCGGGGAAGGGAGGGGCTACGGGAGGAGGAGGAGTGGGCGGGGGGGAGGGACTAGGGGAGCAGGAGGAGTGGGCGGGGTGGGGAGGGGCTAGGGGAGGAGGAGGAGTGACAGGCCGGGAAGGGAGGCGCTACGGGAGGAGGAGGAGTGGGAGGGAGGGGAAGGGCTAGGGGAGCAGGAGGCGCGGGCGGGGTGGGGAGGGACTAGGGGAGGAGGAGGAGTGACAGGCCGGGAAGGGAGGGGCTACGGGAGGAGGAGGAGTGGGCGGGGCTGGGAGGGACTAGGGGAGGAGGAGGAGCGACAGGCGGGGAAGGGAGGGGCTACGGGAGGAGGAGGAGTGGGAGGGAGGGGAAGGGCTAGGGGAGCAGGAGGCGCGGGCGGGGTGGGGAGGGACTAGGGGAGGAGGAGGGGCGACGGACGGGACTGGGAGGGGCTAGGGAAGGAGGAGGCGCTGGGCCGGCCACAATGACGTCTTTACGTTGGTTCCCTGTCGCTCCCACTTTCCAGATGTTCTCGTGGTTCCCGGAGCCAGAACCTGAGGCTCCGTTACCCTTTTCCCTGTCCTGTGGCTCCGCTGACCCCTGCACTCGTCGTCCTAGGGCATAGTTTGAATTGTTCATGCCTCTGGTAGAGGTTCCTCCATCAAGAAGCCTGCGGGCATTGGGCGGTGTGAGGGGCAGTAGCCACAAGTGGGGCCTGGAAGGATGCCGGCCCCTTGAGGAAGACGCCCTGGAATCCTGGAGAGGCTGTGAGGACAAGTCCAGCCTCCGAAGTCAGCCTACCAGGGCACACAACCCAAGCTCTGCACATTGACTGCTTTTTCCTCAGTCTCCCCACCTGTGACTTGGGACTATAGAGTCCCCTCACAGCACTACTGTCAGGATGATGTGCATTGACTCATACTGGGAACAGAGCAGGGCGGTTAGCTCTCATGGCATGGCCACGGAGGTTTCCAGGAAGGGTCAGATTGCCTTCAGCCAGAGGCTGCCAGGTCAGAGAGAGAAGAGGCACAGGGCCAGCATCTCCACCACTGTCTGCCACCTGCTCAGGATGCAGATGCTGGGTGGTGTACTGGAGGGGCACAAATCTGGGGGAGAGTCCAGGCCAAGGGTCTGGTGACTATATTCTTATGGGGCCTACTGTTACTGAAATTAAAGCCAAAGAACCATGAGGCCAGGTGGCAGGTTGGCTGACCAGATACCCTGGGCTGACCAGCCCTGGGCTCTCAGTGTCATTAATTAGATATGATTGAGCTCCCAGGAGTTATTGTGCAAATTCATGGTCAGTTATGAGATTCATCTTCTTTAATATTTATTTTTTACTTGTAGTTGGACACAATACCTTTATTTCATTTACTTATTTTTATGTGGTGCTGAGGATTGAACCCAGGGCCTCCGCACATGCTAGGTGAGCGCTCTACCGCTGAGCCTCAATCCCAGCCTGAGAGTCACCTTTATCACTAGGAAAAAGCATGGGATTCCTTATAGGTAACAGTATTTACAAATGTTCACCCATGATGGGTGAACACAGCCATCCCAGCTTCCACATGGACTAATTTTGCCCCTTTTTGTGAGCCAGGTCTATTTTTCATCCCAGCCTAACCAAGCTAGTCCTCTGTGGCCAGTATCCTGTGTGCAGGAGTCAAGGCTAAGTGTCTAGCCACACCATGAGCTCCAAGAGAGGCTGGAACCACATGCTCTTCAACCACCTTCTGAATAGCTGATACCAAACATACCAACGAGCTGTCAGGATCCCATAAAACCAGTTCTGGGGCTACCCTTGTGTAAGAACCCCAGAAGAATGGCTTCAGAGCTCCAGGCTGTGAGGGCTGCACAGTTGGCTCCCCGCCATCCATGGTGTCAGGTCCATGCACACTGCCCAGCCAGCCCTTGGAGACACAGGTTTCTCAGGGCAGAATTGACTTGAAGGCTATCTGAAGGAAGCCCATACCCTAGCTGAGGGACCCTCTGACTACCAGGATTCATCATCACGTCACCCCACATGCTCTGTGTACTGTTGCTGGGAACCCCAATGGTCACTTCACCCAGGAGTGAACCTTGCCCTTCAGTGAGTCAGGAAAGCAGCACTTGAGTTTTAAGGGTGACAATTGTGGGGAGATGCTTCATAGCTGTGTGCTGATACGATCGATCAGTTTCCTTTACAGTCCCGTGTGTTTTACTCAGATACTGTCGTGTTGCATGGCACTAACACAAGGACAGGGAGCTGAGGAGCTTCCAGCCAAGCACCAGGGCTACTTGCTGATCAGAGTGCTGTGCTGGGCTGCATGCCTTGGGCCCACTTCCCTCCTCCAGAAGAGGCCAGATAGCTTCCCTCCTTGGGCTGCAGTAGGGCCATATGAGATGGCTCAAAGGAATCTGCCATATCTAGGGGGTCTCCCCTGGGCTCCCTCGGTGTAGCCCTTGAGGAAGAAGGCTGGGAGGCTGGGTCTCTGTGCAGAAGGTGTCTCCTGAGTGGGTCCAGCCTGTGGGCTGAATCAGGGTACAGTCTGAGAAGCATGATAGCCTGGCTCATAGCAGGAACAGGTGAGGAAAGGAAGGAGTAGAGCAGGCAGATGGGGTGTTAGAGGCTTCCATCTGGGTGGGTCCCACTGAGGCTGGAAGTGGCCCATGATATGAGCAGCAACAGCCTGTAGGTGGCAGGAGTGAACCACAGACCTGCCTGGACATTTCATCCTCCCTTAGGGAGGTCCAGCAAGCTCCCAGCAAGAGCCACACTGTCCAGACAGGACCACTAAGCAACCAGGATGAGAATGTGGCCCATCCTGAATGGCTCTTGCTTATAAGGTTGTGGCACCGACCAACTCCAACACTCCTAATCCCAGTCTTAGAATCCCTGTTCCCAGGCCCCTTCTGTGATCCTAACCTCTATGCCCTTGCTCAGAGGCCCCCCTGGGCTGGGCCTCATCAATCTGGGAAACTTCTTCTCTGGAGCATATTACCCCCAAAACTTCCTGGGCCCCTAGACCTCCAGGCCCTCAGGAAGCCACAACCAGGTATGACATCAGGACAGGAGGATTCTCCTGGGGATGTTTGCCCCAACAGGGCCCTGTGTCCCCCAGGCCTCACCTTAGCTCAGCACAGGGGGAGGGGAGGGACGTCACACTACCCAGGTTGCCAGAACCTAGGAACCAGGACAAGAACATCGTGTCACACAAGTAGAGTGTTCCTGGTAGGAGCCTGGCTTACCCTCCCAGCCCAGCCACCACAGGAGGCCCCCACTCCACTTCCCATGATGCCCAGACTCAGATTCACCCCACCAGGAGCCCCTGCAGAGGTCCACACCTGCCCCCCACTCCCTGAGGTTGAGCCCCCAGCTTCCTTAGGGATTCTCCCCCTTCCTGCAAGGTATCTTTCATACTTGGTGCCTTTCAAGAGAGACACACCTAGATCTACCCTCAGGACCCCTTGGTGGGCAACCAGCACTATCCTGGGGCCTCTAAGGGGGATATATCCCAGCTTGGAGTTCTAAGGGGTGGCCATGGCCCTAAGGAGGCCTAGGAATATCCCCCAGGGTCTGCCCTACCAGGTCTGCAGCACATTTGGCCCCCAGCCTACCCCTCCCCCTCCTCAGGCCAGGAAACAGCGGAAGCTCAGGCCATTTATTTTTCTATTTGTGTCCCCCCACCTCCTCCGCTGCCTCCCCCAAAGCCGGCCATGACCCCAGTGACCAACACAGTGCTTCCCTCTTGACTGAGGCAGGGCGGTGGTGGGAAGTCTCCTACTGCCAAACTCACATGGAGCCCCCCTTTATTTCCCATCACCAGGAAGTGGGGGGGATGATGCAGCCTCAGGAGCCCTACCCCTCTGTTACCCTGGAGTAGGGGCTGCATTCCAGTCCATAAGACCCTCCAGCCTACTGTGGGGCTTCAGGGTCTCTGCCACAGGGCTCTATGGAGCTGTGACCCCAGCCAATCCCACCTAAGCCTCCCTTGGATGCTGGCCTCTGAAGTCAAACAGGACAGAGACCAGAACTGACATGCAGCTAGTCTCCCACCCCTGCTGCTGCTGGCTTTGCTGATGCAGGTCCTAGCCATCTGGCCTCAGTCTCCCAGTCTGCAGAATGGGAAGAATCACCAGCTCAGGACAGTATCTCCTGGAAAGTCCCCAGCCAGCCCATAACCTGGCCAAGGGCCCAGCTCCCTCCCCCAGAGACAGCATGGGGGGAGGCAAGAGGCATCCCCCAGAGGCCAGTGTCAGCCCTGGCTGCCTGCAGCAGGCTCACTCTAACAATGCACTTCCCCCACACAATTCCCAGAAATGCCGCCCTCCTGCCTTGCCAGCCCGCCAGCCTGGCGGCCACTCCACCCTCCTCCTCCCCAGGGGCCCTAGACGGCCACAGGGTCAGGGGCAATGGGTGAAGCATGGAGGTCTGAGTCCCTGCAGCAAACCCAAGGAGTCCTGAGGCAGCCTGCCCTGCCCTCCTGCAGAGACCAGTGAGACTCCTGGGCCAGCCAGAGCATGGCCCTGGGTAAGGGCAGCCATGGCCAGGCCCCCTACAGGAACAGAGCCCCTGGCCTTTCAGCTGTGCTGAGGCTGTGGGAAGCTGTCAGATCACACCCTTGCTCAAACCCTCAAGTCCCCAAGGCTCATTCAGAGAAACTGGCAAGACCCTCCCAGACCCCGCTGGGCCCTGGCCCTCTGTACTCCCTGCCTTTCCACACTGCAGCCCCTTCCCCAGGGCCTCTTCAGGCTCCTGTGTCTCCTTCACACATTTCCTTCAGGTTTTCAGATGTTGGCTCAAAAGTCACCTCATGAAAAGAGAAACTTGTCATGCCAACACAGCCCTCCTCAGGCCTGACACCCTAAATTGTGATGTTTAGGGTTTTGTTGATTTTCCGTCTCTCCACACTAGAATACAATATTCCCAAGCAGGGAGTTGGGTCTTTTTGTTGTCTACTAAATTCCCACCTCTTAGAGTATGGCCTGGTACCAGCTGGACTCAATACCCCAGAAGTGGACACAGCCATTCCTGTCTATGACCAAAGAGGGTGGGCAGTCCCCTGGGCCCACGTGCAGCCCTGCTGGTTTTCCACCAAAGCCATTTACAAAGCCAGGAGAAGCCACAGAGAAACAGATTCAGGTGTCCAGTGGCTAGAAAGGCAGTGTTCTTCCTCTCTGTTCCTGGCCTCCCTTTCTCCCGTCTCCCAGTCTGGCAGGGGAAGGCAGGGCAGCCAGGTTGGACTCTGCCCTCCAGGGACCCAGGGGAACCAGCCCACTTATGCCTCCACAAAAACACCAAACAGACCAGGGCACATACTGGTACAGGACCAGCAATGCCCACAGACAGGTCCTGGACACAGAGCCCAATAAATGCAGTCGCAGACGCACAGGGGGCCACAGGAGGCTTGGGGCAAAGCCAGGGTGAAGCCAGCAGCCACCAGCAGGGGCCTGGGCGCTGGGCAGAACGTCTGGCGCCGGCTCAGCCCAGGCGGCCCTCCACTCCCTGCTCCGCCACACTGAGGCCGGCCAGCCTTCCTTCCTGAGTGGGTTTCCTGGCCCCGCCCTACAGTTGCCACGGAAACCCGGAGCAGCCCAGTCCAGGCTGGTTCCCACGGAGCCCCTGCGGAGCCGCCTTGCTGCCTTGCTGGGGAGGCCCACACACCACGCCGCAACACTCAGGAGGACACACACATCCATGCAGCCCCCAGGGCAGAACACCCCTGGAGGGTTGCCCAGCAGCACCCCCCAAGCGTGCGCAGCATGGGACACCCCTGGAAGTGGGCACAAGCTGGGATAGCACCCTCCGCACCTGCATGCCCTCCACAGCACAGCACCCCAAACTCTGGAGCAGTCTTCAGACATCACCGGGACCCTGGACGCACCCTGTTGCTTGTGACCTGCTCACTGACTCCATAGGACATGTTCCAGGCTGCCTTTGGCTTTCACACCCCCAGCTCATGAAAAGACAGACATGGACACCCCAACACAGCCTGTGCCCCGCAACACAGAAAAGTCCCCACCCTGTCTGGCTTGCCCTGGAGCACCCAGGGGAGGTAAGATGCACCCCACACAACAGTCTGAGTGTCACTCCTTAGACTACAACAGCACCCACTGGTCTCGCATCGCGCACTAGCAGGCCCCACATAACCACACCCTCACTGCCCCACCAGTCCAACACCCCACAAGCATATCCCAGTGCCCACACCACCATCTAGCACTTATGCAACTGAGTCCACTTAATGTGGTGAATTGTGCACTGAACCCTGACCCCAACCCAGCCTTTTAAAGCATTTGTACCCACTTGGGTCTGTTTGCACCCTCATGCCAGGTGTGCCCAGGCTGCTTCTGCCTGCCTCACTTGCCCTTCCAGGACTGAAAGCAAGGCACAGAGCAGAAAGTTACACTGTCCTCAGAAAAGGCTGAGTGTCCACCTGACCCAGACCTGTCACTGGCAGAGTCACACACACCCACTGGTTCTGAGACATCAGGCCCTGACCACAGGAGAGAGGTCAAGGATGACCCCATTCTCACATTCTCCCTGCTGCATCTTCTGGAGGCTGGACCTGGAGCCCAGAAAGGCAGAGGTGGGCAGCTGGCTCCAAAGCCAAGGTATCAGAGGACCAGAGGCACTCTCCACCTGGAGCCCCATCCAACAGGGACCCACCCCATCCTCTGGGAGTGGAAGTCTAATTGGTCCCAGCCTCACTGTTCCTGAATCAGCCAGGGCCCGGCTGGTGGGAGTCTGGGAGGTCTGTGCCCAGGCAGCGCCTGGGAGGTCCCTTACCCCCAGCCCAGAGCTGAGCTGATCCCCCACCCAGAACCACTGAAGGGAGTACCCAGCATCCTCTGCAGGCTTCCCAGCAGCCAGGATCCAGTCCAGACTGAGGGAGAGGAGCAGGTAAAGGGCAGGGAGGATAGGGTCCACTGGATGTCTACCTTGGCTCCACTCTTGCAGAGAAATGTTGCCCCTCATTCCCCATTTCTGTGGGCTGGGGCTAGAAAAAGGGTTCCCATTAGGGTGGGCAGCAGCAAACCAGGCCAGGCCAGGCTGAGGTGGGCTCTAAAGATAAATGTGCCCTCATTTGGAGACAGAGCTAGGACCGCAGCTCAGGGAATTGAGGGCCATATTTTCCTCAGCAGGACCCCTGGTCTTCAACCCACAAGTCTTCATCTTCTTATGGGAGAGTCCAGCTTGTCCGGCTCTCCAGACCCTGGGTAGCCTCCAGCACTAGGGTCCACCTCACCTCACAGCCAGGCGGATAGGCACCACGCAGACCACACACAGACAGCAGTCTCTCCACCAGATGCCACTCCCCCGGCACAGCCAGCCACACCTACACCAGCCCTCCTACAGCCCTGGGGAGTCCCTCCAACCCGAGGCTCCAGGGTCAGGGCCACCCAGCTGACGGCAGTGCCCTCCCCCATTGTTGTCCCATCTGGACAGTGGGCGGGGCTGCCATCCTCACCCCTGCCAGGCAGCACAGAGAGGGCAGCCCGACCCTGCAGAAGGAAGGTAGCACCCCACCAGGCTCCCGGAGCCCAACAGACAGGACATGACAGCCGGACACCTGAGTCTCACAGCTCAGCCAAGAAGGTCACTGGCTGGCGCCAGGGGAGGTGACTACTGGAGGGACATGTGCAGGGTGGAGGAGGGGGTGATGAGGTAATGCCGGACACAGCAGGCCACTATGTTCGGAGCACTCGGATGACTCTGGGTCCTTAGGGGCTGCAGAGTGTCTGGCAGAGCCCCAAGGGAACTCTAAATCCACCCAGTGTTGGGGGGGCCTACTACAAAGGACCCTGGAGACCATCTTCAGGAGCCCCAGGGACCATCACTGCAGACCACTCTCTGCCCCTGCTGAGTCAAGCCCTGGCAACCCCAGCCTTCCCTGGTGACCCCAGGCTGCACCAGCTCTGGGTAGAGAGAGCCTCTGTCCAGCACTTCCCAGTGGGAGACCAGGGTGGCCCTGACTCTTTGGACCCGTTCCCCAACCTGGAATACTAGAAAAGCTTTCCATCCTCCACTATGCCCCCTACTGGCTGCCCAGTCCACCTACCCGCAATGAGACCTGGCCAAGAGAGTTGGCACCACTATAGAGCCCTGTGGTTTGGTCCACCTCCATGCCCACCACCACTGCCTATCTCGTGAGAAATGCCAGAAGCCCCCCTCCTGGGGCCCCAACTGCTCCTCATGCAGGAGGTACTAGGGCCAGTGATGGACTGGGGAGATCTAGAAAGCAGCCTGGGAAACCCAGTCTTTTATTGGCCTATGTGACAATCTGTGAAGCAGGGATGATGGACATGGGACAGTCCTCAGGCTGAAAGACCCTTGGGGTTCCAGCCTCTCCCTGGGACAGGAGTGCCCTGGGGACAGCTCAGGAACAGCCACCAGGGATTCATACAGGACCTACCCCATTCCTCAGGAGATACTGCCTGTGGTCTAGAAAACCACCAGAGACTACACATGCCTGGAGTGCCTGACTTCTGTGGCCTCAAATCATGGTGCTCAGCGGGAGGGGTACTCTGGCATGATAAGGGGAGGTGTAGAACATCCAGGTGGATGTTAGGATGGAGATCCTGACCCCAGCTGGGCTGCCCACAACAGTCCACCTTCCCTAATAGAACCATACTTGGAGCCAGGTGTGGTGGCCATCCTGTAATCCCAGAGGCTCAGGAGGCTGAGGCAGGAGGATCACAAATTCAAGGCCAGCCTCAGCAACTTAGCAAGACCCTGTATCTAAATAAAATTTTTAAAAATGTCTGGAGATGTGGCTCAGTGGTTAAATGCCCCTGGGTTCAATCCCTGGTGGAAGGAAGGAAGGAAGGAAGGAAGGAAGGAAGGAAGGAAGGAAGGAAGGAAGGAAGGAAGGAAGGAAGGGGGAAGTTCCCTGGATGAGAGCCAGCAGCTTCTGGAGCTCAAACCCTTCCTGATGTGCATCAATGGACATAGGGAACATTAGCCAAGCTGGAGGTTCTTCTGGAACGGCCCCACAGGCTTGTGGGCCCAAGGGAGGAAACCTCAAAGAAGACCCCAGTGCTCCCCTGCCTCCCTGGCCCCACCTGGTCCAGCCTCCTTGCTCTGTCTGTCCTGCTGGCCCCTGCAGGGCAGGGGAGCTAGATGCCATGGGTTCCAGCTCCACCACGCAAGAGTTGGAGAGTGGGGATGCGGCCAGGGTCCCTGCACACCCAGACTCCCTGCTTCTTGGGGTCCCTGTAGGGTTAGCCTTGCTCCACAGTGGAGGGTTTGGGAGTGAAGGAGGGAAAAATAGGCCCATCTTCTCCTCTAATCCCTGGGACAGGCTTGGAGTTGAAAGTCCCCAATGCTAAATTCCAATTGCAAGCGCTGGAGGGTTGGGGGGAAAGGAACACCTCAAAACACAGGCGCTTTTCCCACGGTGATTGACTAGGGAAGGCGGCCTCCCAAGAACTTTGTGCTAAAATAAATCTGCCTCTTTCCAACGCAACCTCATGGCACTGCCCACTCCCCCACTTACTGCCTGGGGGTCTTTCTCCGTGGGTGGGGCGGCGGCAACTCGGCTCCGAAAGCCTTACAACCTCAGGAGGACTCCCTCCTTCCAAACCCCACCCCAAACCAGCGGCCTTCTCCTACTGGGGGTCTCTCCTTCAGAGACAGTGCGGGGGGGGGGGGCTCTGCGCACGGGAGGCCTTGGCGGGATCCGGCCCAGCCCAAGAAGAAAGGGAGCCCCCGGGGGAGGGGGCGGCCCTGGACCCGGCCTGCCCCGCCCCAGCCTGCCAGACCCGCAGCCGATTGGCCCCTCGCCGCTATATCTGGGCGCCCGCCCGGCACAAGGCCACCAACATCCCCACCGTTGCCCGCCGGCTGCAGGTCTGTCCTCCGCGTCCTGCCCCACAGTGCCCACCATCCTTCCTCTGCGCTTCCGCGCTGCGTTCTGCCCAGGCCGCGCCCAGCTGGAATGCAGAGATCGCCGCCCGGCTACGGCGCAGACGACCCGCCCGCCCGCCGCGACTGTGCATGGGCCCCGGGCCCCGGGGCCGCCGCTGAGCCGCGCGGTCTCCCCACCGCGCCCGTCGTGCCCGCCGCGCCCGCTTCGCCACCCAGCCCGCCACGCAGTCCGCCACGCAGCCCCGAGCCGGGGCGCTATGGCCTCGACCCGGCCGGCCGCGGGGAACGCCAGACTGCCGACGAGTCGCGCATCCGGCGGCCCATGAACGCTTTCATGGTGTGGGCGAAGGACGAGCGCAAGCGGCTGGCTCAGCAGAACCCGGACCTGCACAACGCGGTGCTCAGCAAGATGCTGGGTAAGCGGCGGAGCAGGGGAGGGGAGGGAGTAGGAGGGCTGGGGGACTTGGGCTGGGGCGCTGGAGATTCGGGCCCGGGCAGAGGGGTCCGAGTCATACCCTCGCAGCTTGCCCAGGTGGCACGCTGGGTCCGATGGGCCGTGCACCCGACGGCAGTCAACTCACCTGTGTGCGCGGCCCGCAGGCAAAGCGTGGAAGGAGCTGAACGCAGCAGAGAAGCGGCCCTTCGTGGAGGAGGCCGAAAGGCTGCGTGTGCAGCATTTGCGCGACCACCCCAACTACAAGTACCGACCCCGACGGAAAAAGCAGGCGCGCAAGGCCCGAAGGCTGGAACCTGGCCTCCTGCTCCCAGGCTTGGCGCCGCCGCCGCCGCCGCCACCGCCGCCTCCTGAGCCCTTCCCGGTGGCGCCTGGCTCCGCGCGAGCCTTCCGCGAGCTGCCCCCACTGGGTGCCGAGTTCGACGGCCTGGGGCTGCCCACACCCGAGCGCTCACCGCTGGACGGCCTGGAGCCCGGCGAGGCCGCCTTCTTTCCGCCGCCTGCGGTGCCAGAAGACTGCACGCTGCGGGCCTTCCGTGCGCCCTATGCCCCGGAGTTGGCCCGGGACCCCAGCAGCTGCTTTGGGGCGCCCCTGGCCGAGGCGCTCAGGACCGCGCCGCCCGCCACACCCCTCGCTGGCCTCTACTACGGTGCCCTGGGCACGCCGGGCCCATACCCCAGCCCGTTGTCGCCGCCGCCGGAGGCCCCACCGTTGGAGGGAGCTGAGCCACTGGGGCCCGCCGCTGACCTCTGGGCAGACGTGGACCTCACCGAGTTCGACCAGTACCTCAACTGCAGCCGGACTCGGCCTGACGCCTCTGCGCTCCCATACCACGTGGCTCTGGCCAAATTGGGTCCACGCACCATGACCTGCCCAGAGGAGAGCAGCCTGATCTCAGCGCTGTCAGATGCTAGCAGCGCTGTCTACTACAGCGCCTGCATCTCGGGCTAAGCCGCTGCCTGCTTCCTCCTGTAGCCACTGCCCTCTCCTTCTTGCAGATATATGTTTTGACTATGCCACAGCCTCAGGACGCTGGCAGCTTGCTGCCTGTCTTCCTGCCACCATCCTGACTCTGGGGGTCTTGAGGGCCTCTCCCAGGAGTTGGGGCTTTTGCAGGAGCCGCAGCCTCGGACCTGCTGGCTGGCCCTGCCTGGGTTCAGCTTTTCAAAGCACTTAGTTCTTTCCCTGCAATGTATCTTCTAGAACCAGATTTTTTTTTTACTTTCCCTTTTTTTATATACATAATACAATATATTTAATTTTTAATTAAACTTTTTTTTCCAAGGGGTTTCAGTGATCACCAGCAATTATGTAGCAAGGGCTTTTAAAAACAAGGAATAACAATGTTGGTTTGCTGTAAAAGAGGGAACAGGATCTGGGTTCCCCTGGCTCAGGGGCCACAAATAAAGTGTGGGGCCTTCCCTCTGCATACCTGTGTGTTGGTTGTTGGGGCAGGAAGAGTATCATCCGCAAGAGTCCTCCACCTGCCTTCCTCCTGATCTCCCTAGGGAGCTGACCCCAGATGAGCCCCATGGGTCCAGGGCAGCAGCCCCTTGACAGCAGTCACAGGTCACCCTCCCAGCCTGCTCTAACTTGCCCCAACCCCACTGTGACTCAAAGGACTGAGTTGGACAAGCCAGCAATCCCCCAGGCCCTTACCCCATCATGCTCATCTGCTTCCTAAAACTGTCAAGCCCAGGGGTTGGCTGCCCAGAACAGCATCCCTCGCCCAGTGCCACCACAGGCCTGACACCTATGGACAGACACAGCACCCCAGGGCCCCTGCAGGAGTTCCCACTCACCCCCACATCCCAAAGAAAGGCAGCACCCACCCAGGCTGTGCCCACCCTGCTCCCCACAGTGAACTATCCGGCCTCTGCTTGCACAGTGTTGATGACCAGTCAAAGAGCCCCAGACATCAAGCCTCAAGCTCTCCAACTGTGGAACCCCAATCATACTATCCCTGGGCCCCTCCCAGGAGGTCTGGACCCCACTTTCCATACCACCTCCTTGGGCCTCCCAAGTCCTTTCAAAGCCTCTCACTGAATGAGGTCTCCTTTAGGGAAGGGTACAACAATCACCCCCAGAGGGGATCCTGATTATTCATACCCCCAAGACCTCCCAGTTCTTCTCAGCCTAGAGGAGGGGTCCTATTTTCCCTACCTGGGGAAGGAGCCTGTCTTACCCCAGTGCCCCCATGGCATACACCAGGGGTTGTGCAGATGGACTTTAAGAGTCATCACAGCTTGGTGTCAGATGTGGGGTGTGAGCACACAGCCTGGGAGTGGGACAGACTCTCAGTATGGCCCCCACCCACTATCTGTTGGAGAGCACAGAGAACTCAGAAACAGGACAGAGACACACAGAGGGGACAGAAACAGACAAGCTGGGGGAGAAGGAGAAGGAGGGTTCAGCTTGTCCTCTGTTTGAACTCACTGAAAGGTGCCCAAGTGCCTCCCTGTTTGGGGTGGGGCATGTTCCCAAGGAACTCACCCCAGCCACACCTGTAAACACACAGAAGTGATGAACAGACATGCTGCAGCAGGCCAGAGTGACATTCATCCCCCCCAGAAGGGCTGCTCCTCTAGGTCAATGGGGTGGCAGTTTAGCCCACAGTCTGTGTGAGGAGATCGCAGATCTCCAGTGTCAGGGTCCCTGTTTGGGGCAAGTCCTAGGGGCTTGTAACATTGACAGTAGAATCGTGCCCACCAAGGGCAGCTCCAACAGTGGCTCCTCAGCAGCCTTGGGTGGCCTCCCGGCAGGACCCTCTTCCCAGCACCTCTTCCCTCTCCCTCAAGGATGGAGCTACCCTCCAGCTGGACCCCAGACCATGGCTAGTCTTTCCCTCCTTGCTCTATAGGTCTCCTTCCTGGGGGGGGGGTGTTCTGATCTCCCTCTCCTTCTCCATGTTCAGAACCAGGCTCTCCCTCACTTGGATGAAGTGTCGAACCTCTTCAACAAGGAAAGGGGTGCTGAGAGAAGATAAGGTGCACTTCTGTCCCCAGCAGGCATGCTTATTACCTTGAGCACCCTAAGGACACCAACACATGCCACCTGAAGATACACATTGGGGCAGACAAGGGGGGCAGGTGTGTTTGGAGTCTATGTCCTCCTCCTCCTCCACTCACCTGGACACTAGAAAACTCGACCACTTAACTTACATTCTACAAAACCTACACAAACATTTTATCTTGTGATGCTGGGGATTGAACCCATGGGTGCTCTACCACTGAGCTACATACCCAGCCCTTTTTATTTATTTCGAGACAGGGTTTCTGAGGCTGGTCTCAGAGTTGCAGTCCTCCTGCCTCGGCCCTGCAAGTCACTGGGATTATAGGTGTGCACCACTGAGCCCAGCCTACATGACATATTCATAGAGTTGTGAACCATTATGAGGGTCTCATTTTAGAGCTTTTTCATCACCCCCCCACCCCCATAAGAAACCCAACATTCTCCATTTTTCCCATGCCCTGCCCCTAAACAATTCTAACCTGCTTTTCATCTTATGGATTTGCTCATTCTGGACATTTCATACACACGACTCCCCTTATCCACCCAATCACTTTTTGTTACTTAAGATTAACAAGAAGAGGGTAGCACAGCATGAGGTATCTTGAGAGAAGACATTCACACACTTTTCTTACAGCCATGTTGAGTTGTTCTATATTATCAGTTGTCGGTCTCAATGTGCTTAATTTGTGAATTAACCCTGATCATAGGTCCCTGTCTAGAGAAAGCAGTGCACAGGACTCAGTATTGGGCTGAAGACTCAGGCAGCCCTGGGGTCTTGGAAGTGTGCCCTATAAGGGGCGGCTGTATGTGGAATCAGGGTGCGGGGCACCGCCCGTGTAGTAGCATGCGACTGAATGTCATTCCTTCTCGCTGCTCATAGTCTGCGTGGTGCCACTTTACCTATTCCCCAGCGGTTTTATCCTCTGGCTGTTGTAACCCTGCTGCGAACCAGTCCACGGAGGAGGGCCCAGGAGGAGAACCTGGGAGGGGTTCCGGGCCCAGCCTGTGCTCAGGGTAGGCAAGAGGGCACCGCGCACCCCTTCGCGCGGCTCTCCCGGGGTGTCCCTTCCCTGGGACCCCGCCTCTCGGCGCGCCCCGTCTCCCACGACCCCTCCGCCGGCGTGAGAAAACAGGAAGCGTCGCGCGGCGGCGCTGGGAGCGAGGGCAGGAAGCGGTGCTTATCTCGGGCCGCAGCCTCGACCCCTGGCCTCACGCCGGGCAGGGGGCGCCTGGGGCAGCTCAAGGACAGGGCTATTCGTTTGGCAGGGAGCCTTGGCGGCCTCTCCCCAGCGCCACAACTAGGCCATGCGGGGGTCAGGGAGCGACAAGGTGGAAACTGCTGTCAAGGAGCCCCCCAGGGCACTTCGGACTGAAGTCCCTCCGCAGATAGGAGCAGAGTCCAGTCAACACGGTCAGGAGATGTCCCCAGGAGACGCCTCTGACCCCACGGTGTCCCACCACCAGCCCCTGAGGGCCTGACCGTTTAATTTCCCCCAAGCAAGGACTCACTTCCCACAGCAGGTGCGACCTCCTTGCTGGTTCTTCCGGATTTTAATGGAGGGAATGGTTGTTTCTGTGTTTACAAAACTGAGTCTTTTCCTGGGGAGGGGCAGGATGGCAGCTTTCCCTGGGCCTCCCCCAAGGTCCTGAAGGCCACTGGCAGGGACAATGGGTCTCAGCACCTGGCACTGGCCCCCAGTGAGTATGTGCTTCCTGGGGTGGGGGTTGTTTGTTTCCAAGTCCACCACAGCTGGAGCAGGCAGCCTCCTTGCACACCTGCAGGTCTTGGGACCCCACACTCACACTCACACGAAAGGGCCAAGAGCCCACAAAGCCAGGCATCTTCCAGGTCTGGGAGCAGGTGTTTCCTCCCTGGTCTCCCTGCCTGGGCTGCAGCCCTGAGCCCATTCGGCACCCACACCAGGCATGCAGCAGAGCTTATTTGCCCAGAGTCTGCTTGGCTGAGTCTCCATGCAAAGGGGTCACAGAGAAGACAGCCCTCATCTTTCCCATCCCTCCCTTCTTCAGCTCAGCAACACTCCTGGGCTGGGTGGTGGGTAGTGGGATGCGGGGGAAGGTGCTGCCCCAGTCCACAAGAGGCTGCAGCTGTCACCCCGGTAGAGGTAGAGGTGGGAGGTGGGGCTGGGTGGGGAACACACAAGTGGCAAAGTCAGGATTAACTTTTGGTTTTGCAAATCCAGAGACTGGCTTGCCTGTCACCCAAGTTCCAGATGTTCTTTCAAAGGCTCCCAGTCTGGGAGGCCATGGAACCCAGGCTCCCTTCAAAGCCTGCCAGGCCCCCTCCTCCCAGTGCTGCACATGGGGGGCCTTGCTCCTGGGCTGCAGGAAATTGCACAATCCTAGCCAGTGCCCTGCAGGCCCCATCTGCCACCCTGGCACAGCCCCCTCCTTTGGGGCCATACCTCCTACATCCCTGGAAACAGCTGAGCCTTGAGAAGGCATGCATGGGACAGAGCAAGACTGTCTGCAGACTCCAGCCCCATACATGGTAGAGTCCCTGCGTCTCTGGGCTGGTTCTGGTTAATTCCAGCCAGCAAATGTCTATGGAAGAGCTCCTGCTGCTGGTCTGTGCCAGATGAGAGTGAGGACAACATGACCTGTCCTCTCAGAGCTACAAAGAGACCACAGGGAAGCTGCCCCTGGGGTCCCCATGGTGAGATTGAAGAGCTCAGCTTCTCAGGGTCTAAGCAGGCACTTAGCTTCTCCTCTGGTCTCCATGTCTTGGCAGCTGAGTCTTGGTGTGCCTGTGCACCTGGTCTTGCTCTAAAAGAAAAAGACCCTACAGTGGGTTGAAGCCCCTCTCCCCCAGGTTGATGCTGGCATGCCCCCTACAGAGGAACTATGGGCCTGGGCTTCTCTCCCATTGGCCCAAGAACTCAGGCATCAACCTGTGTCACCAAAACTCTGAGGTTTCTGCCTGTCCTCCAGCCAGCCCCCAGAACACTGTGGTTTGTTTCATCTTTCCTCAATCACAAGGGCCAGGAGCTGCCCTGCTGCCCACCCACCTTCCCAGCCAGATTGCTCTGAACAGGGGGTCACTGTGGGCAGGTAGAAGCAATGGTGGAACACTCAGAGGTGACTCCCAGCTGTTTATTACAGCAGTGCTCTTGCTTTCCCCAGGGTGGGAAAAAATGGGTCCAAGAGAGTCCTGGTTAAGCCTGTTCATCCTGTCCCTGCACTCAGCCCAGACACACCTCCCAGTTCCTGCTGACCTTCTCCAAACCCCCACTTAACTGCCCTGGTCATGCTGCACTACACCCTATGCTCCAACAAACTGGAACTTTTTCTCCCCACCTGGACTTGGCCACACTTGATTATGTAAAGCAGAGGTCACTGAAGGGAGTCACATTCAGCCCAGGTTCATGCTGCTGAATTCCCTCCACTTCCCCGCTATCGTCCCCAATGCAAGAGGAAGCTTTCCTCCATGTCCTGGGATCCCAGGGTCTTCTTCATGTCTTCTCCTTCATTACCCCTTCATGTCTGGCACCCATCTACACACAGGCCCCGTCTAAGGTGCAGGAAGCCCCAGGTAGGTTCCAGCACTTGGGCCATGCCTGGCATCCCCACCTCAACACCTCTAGCACTTGCCCACACTACCCCCCATGGAGCACACAATGCAGAAAGCAGGTCTGGGCTGTTCTGTACTCGTGCTCAGAGGTGGCCTGGAAGACTGTCAACAGGTCAGAATCTGAAGTCCAGGAAGCCCCGCCCCCTGTCCACAGTGCTTTGGTGGGGTAGAGCCAGCTCTTACAGTTCCTGTGTGATTTGGGCCCCAGCTTCCCCACCCGTGAAGCAGGGACAACAGCTCCCTTTGGGAAGACCCAATGTGTGTGATGGGGAGCCGGTGGGGATGGGATTCGTGGCTGATTGCCTCAACCAAGGCCAGTCTCTCCATGTCCTACAGGCACGGGGCAAGGTCTGCCTCCACTCCTCCTGTTCCAGAGCAAAGGCAGGTGCCCAGCCCATGGGCATTACCTCTCTTTCCCATGGGCTAGGGGCGGTACTAGGGACCAGCCAGGCGGTCCGCGGACAGGGCTGGGGCAGTCTCTGGAGGCCCCCCGCAGTGACCACCCCCCTGAGGCCGCAGGAAATGGCCTGGCCAAGCTCGCGGCCAGGGGCGGCAGTGCTGGTTTCCCTTCAGACCTGTTTCCTTTATCCGGTTGTTTTGCTCCAAACTCACCAAGCTTAGCTTCCCCTCCCCTCCATTTCCACCTCCCGCCTCCGGTCCAGAAAGGAGCAGGACGGATATTTGACGTTTTAGAGCCCCAACGGGCTGCAAGTGCCCCACCCCGCAGCTCGGCTCACAGGGAGCCAAGTCCAGTGCCCCGCTTGCGCCCCCTGCCGCCCGCGCCCAGGTATGGAGGGAAGCTCAAGTCCCTTGGCCCTGCCACGGAGGAGCAGACCCTGGGTGGCCCAGGGCCCACAGCCTGACCAGCGAAAGAAGACTCAGACCCGTAGCACCAACTCTATTTATTGAGGCCTCGCTCGGTTCTTGGGGGCGGGCCACCTCTGGGACCCGCCATGGTTTGCTTCTCCAAGTCCCTGGCCCTCGGGGAGGGCAGGCTGGTTGAGCGAGCAGAAGAGGCTGCCATCGGGACATCAATCAAAGGAGGCTTGTTGCCAGATTCCGCCGCGGATCCCCAAGTTTTTTGCTGGGTGTGGGGGGGCAGGGCGGGCGGACTAGGATTCCCCGGTGGCCCTGGCGCGTAGCGCGAAGAGTTTCTCCCAGCAGGTGGCGACGGTGTCCAGGGCACGTAGCAGGAGCCGCCTCCGACCACCGCGGCGCTGGACAGGACGCATCCTGGGGCGCCGGCTCTGCTGTCCAAGACCCATGGTCAGTGAAGGCACCCCGACCATGCGCCCGCCCAGTGGGCCGGAAGTGAGCCTCCAGCTGGGAGAGCCATGGACCGCAGGGCAGCTCTGTGGCTGGGAGGGGCATGCACTAGGGACACACACCTGGCGAGGCTTCCAGCAGTGGCGCCTCATCACCGCCTCGGTGCGTAGGGCCACAGTCCATGCAGCTTTCTCCAGGGAACCACGGCGGCCCCCAGTCACTGCCCGGAGCAGAGTCTGGCCCAGGGACTCAATGGACAGAAGGATACTGTGCTCCTGGGGAGGGAAGGAAAGCTGGGGCCAGGGAGTCCTAGGGGAGGTCCCGAGGGAAGGTGTAGGTGGGCGAGGGAAGGTGGATGGGTACATACTCCATACCTTCTGGGCACTGCAGGAGACATTAGGTCGTCTCCGCCCTCCGCCCATTCCAGTTAGGTTTTTCTCAAGGAGATGGTGGTATCCTGAGCCTGGCTCTGGCCCCAACTGTCTCACTGCGGCCTGCAGATCCTCGAAGATGACTGCGCGATAGTGGCGGAGCACCTCTGGGACGCTGCAGGCACTGGGCTTAGCCCAGTCAGGAACCAACCACAGCAGTGCCAGCAGGAGGGCGCAGAGTGTGGGCTTGGAGGGCACCTGGAGGGGACACCAGGTCTGGGCTTGGGATGTGAGTCTATGGAGTGCCTTCTAGTACAAGGGGCATCCTTTTAGGCACTTTGGGCCACCAGAGAAGGTGTACCCCTGCCCCAATCTGAGCTGGTATAAAACAGATGTCATTGTCCAACAAAGCCTCTGGACACAGGGCTGAAAGGATAAGTCCCTGTCTCAAGGATGGAGAAACTAGACAGGCCTGCAAACCAGATAGCTCTGTGCAAAGATCTTGGGGTATATGTGGGGTGGGGTGGGGCACCTTTCACTGATCCCTGAAGGACCAAGAAAATAAAGGAGCTGTTCCAAAACAGGGCCAAATGCTGTGGTTATCTGGGAAAGACAGAGGATGATGGACCCCCTGCAAGGCTGGAGGGCAGGGTCTAGGGGCTCTGCACAGCAGGGGCACAGCGTTTAATTGCACCAGTATAGCCTCACCCCCTGGCCAGGGTCAGGACCATACCCACCAGCTACAATCTACCACTTGGATCAGGCTTTCCTCTTGCCAAGTTCCCCACCTCATCCCCTCTGGATGCCCACAGAATAGGCACCACTTGAAGCTCTGCCATCCCAGAGGGTGGAGTAGAACCACTCTGCCCTGTGTGACGTGGTGGCTCCCACCCTCTACCCATGGCTGTGCTTTAACCAGCTCACAGAGCCATGAGAACTAGGGTCCTCACACACACACCCCAAGTCAACCCAGAGAGGGGCAGACTCAGAGCTGCAAACTACACCTCATTGGAAAGGGAAAGGCTGGAGAAACCCCCAAAGATGGGCTGGGGATGCGGCTCAAGTGGTAGCGCGCTCGCCTAGCATGTGTGCGGCCCGGGTTCTTACTCAGCACCACATACAAAAAACAAAGATGTTGTGTCTGCTGAGAACTAAAAAAAAATAGATATGAAAAAAAAAGAACCCCCCAAAGATGATGGAGAGAAAGGGGGCCACCATATCATACTGCAAGCAGTCAGCCAACAGGCCCCTTCCTACCCAGAACAGGGGTGGGAACTGGCTCTCAGGGGAAACCCAAGCATCAAGAAGACAATCCATGGTTCCCAGGTCCTCAGGCTAGAGTCAAGACAGCCGACTCGGGCTGGAAAGTCAATCATGTGAACCCAGCCGGACCACAGGACTCGACTCTGCTTCCCAGCCCCAGCAGGGGAGTCTGACTGCACGTACCCAAACCTCATCTAAAGCAGGGGCGGGGGGGGGGCCTCCTATCCACGGCACCAAGCAGCAATCAGAAGAGCAGACAGTTCACTGTACCCTTTCCTGAGGCCCACCACACACCATGGTCAACTGTTTGAGGGCTTAAACCTTCAATGGACTGCAGTCACAGTGTAGCACATCTAATTCAGGACAGGCCAGTGGGAGGTGCTGAAGGGGCAGGCTGGCTACCCAGGGAGTCGCAGGCTTAGCCTAGCATGGGAGGAAAGGGTTCTAGGAAGGCTGTGGTGCATGCACTCAAAGCTGGTCCCAATGCTGTGATCTGCTGGGAACCACTAGTGGCTTCTTCCCAGGCCTATGCGCACTCCAGCCCGCCCCCCCGCCCACACCAGCCACCCCCCATGCCCAGCTGCTCACCATTGGTCAATCAGGGTCTTGCCCTGCCTCACTCCCTCCAGCGGACCACGCACATGGTCCTGGGTCTATGGTGGTAAGTGCAGCTGGCACTTGGCAGTTGCTCCAGGTCCAACACCAGCCTACGGGGCTCCCTGGACAGGACTGCCTTGCTGCAGGGCAGGCGGAGAGGCTTTTGAAGTTGGCTCCTCCAGCAGAGGAGGGAGGAGACAGGTGAGGGAAAGAGAGGCCCACAGCCAGCCTGCCCCTCCCTCTCCCAGCCTCTACCCGGCTGCTTCAGTCAGTCTGACCCTGGAGCCCACTGTGGCCTGTCCTGCAGGCCAGGGTTGCTCAGAGACTGAGGGTACTGGTTTGACCCACAGGGAGTTGTCAGCCCCAGAGACTTTGCACTTTGTCAAGGAGTGAGGGTGCTTAGTGAGCAGGGCCCAGCTGTGGGCAAGGCTGACTGGGGTCCCCCTCAGTGGTCACCAAGTGCTGCCCCTCCCAGGAACTGGCTGACAGAATCTGATGTACAGGACTCAACTCCCTGCCCCATGACCACAAGCCCTTGTACCAACTCCCAGGAAGTCCTGCCCTCGCAGGTCAAGATCTGGGACTTCCCAGACTTCCATGCTGCTGGCCCAGCCTGCTCCTCCTGGACTGAAGGGGCCTCTCATGGGCAGGGGCTGCTGCTCTGCCTCTGGAACATGGCTTACCTTCAGTCTGGGCTAAAAACCTTCAGCTGAAGAAAAGGTACATTAAGCCTCCCAGGGAGGGAAGCTGGTGACACGTGAGAAAGCCACCCCCTTGCAGGTGAGAAGAGGCACCTCTGGACATGCAGGTGTTCTGGAACCTTCCAAGGGCCTTGTATGTAGTTTCATGCCAATCACTCTTCCCCGGAGGAACCAAAGGGACAGGCCACTCAAAGTAGAGGCCACCTTGCCCCTTCCCACCAATAAAGGAGGCTGCTTACAGTGAATCCAAGGCTGCCTCTGAAGTTCCCAGCAAAACAAGAAGAAGCTCTGTGGCCACCCCTCAGGACAGGGCAGCAACAACTGACCACAACCTCACAGGTCACAGGTCAGCTGGCACATCCATATGACTGCCTGGTACCAAACAACCAGCATCTCTGGTTCCACCCTGAAGATGGTCCCTGCCTGCTATCCTCGAGTTGGGCCCATGGCTTCCACAGCATGGCCTCATCCACCCCAGATGCCCACAGTTGAAGCCGAGGTCCTGTGGCCAGCACTCCTTAGGGCTCTCTGTTCTCACCTGGGAGGAGGGGAAGAGGCACCCCAAGCCAGTAGGGCCCTGTCTGCAGGAAGGCTGAGCTGTGCTGTGACTACCACTGCAGGCCTTGCTACAGGCACAAGAGATGTGGAGCCCCCCCGGGTGCATCACTTAAGACTGGAGAACAGCTGTTCTACAGGAAGTAGGTGTCAGAGGCTGTCCTTCACCATCCCCAGAGGCACTTTATCTTCTTGCTGGGCCAAAGTGGAAGACGTCCATTGCCCTCCAGAACAGCCATTTTCTCTAGCCAGCCACCTGGCATGGGCTACACACCACTCCTGAGAGCTATTTCTCAACTGAATGTGCACACACATACACACACACACACACACACACACACACAGAGATTCAAGGTCCAAGAATTTTTTTTTTTTTATCCCCACAAAGCAGAAAGGCTGAAAGAAGTCACATCTCTGCAATACAAAATTCCATCTATCAATGAGGACAGGCACAGTGCTTCAGGATAAAACTGCTAATCATGAACTAGCAAAAGCAGACTTTCCTGCAAAACAAGGCAAGCTCCTATGGGGGACATCTCCACAGGGCCTGGCCAGCACGGAGAGGCCTGGACACAGCCAGGTTCTGCTGGGTACACTCAGCACTCCAGGAGGCCCCAGCTGGGAAAGTCTCTGTCCATATGGATGTGACCATGGGGGCTCCTGTAAGTGTTTCCCCCTACTCATAGCTCAGTCCCTATGTGGCCTCCACCTGTGCTACAGACTAGTGACCGAGTGTCTCCACTTTTTGCAGAGTCTTGACTCCACTACCTTCTCCACAAAACCTCAACAAGCCCTGGCACCCCACCATGCTTCCTCTGTAGGATACAGGTGTCTGCAAGAGGCCTTGCCCCAACCAGAGGAACTAGGACCACCCCGTACCTGTGTGGGAGGCTGGTGGGGCTGCAAAAGCACAAGACAGCAGGCCCCACCCTTACCCACGACATGAAGATCTTTAATGAACGTTGGGCAGATAGTCAACCCTGCCCATGTGTATCCATGAGCCACCTATGGTCCCACCCCTGCCCCAGACTGGGTCATCAGAAGGTGTTCTTGATGCGGGCAGCCACCAGCACCAGGATCTCTCCAATCTTCCTCTGCCAGTTGGCGATGTCCTTGGACACGGTGCACCACAGCTCCCCGTGCCGGGGCTCTGCGTTTTCACAGCGCTTCCTCACCTCCTCCTGCTGCTCCTGCAGGAGGGGACACAAAGCACTCAGGCATGGCTCCTCCTGGGACATCTCAAGCCTTGCCTGCCCCACACCTACCCCCTTTGCAGACTTGGACCCAGCTTGTGGGCAGGGCAGGTACCCATGTGGCTCCAGGATAAGCAGGGTGAGCCTTCAGATGGGCCCCTCAAGACAGCCTCTCCCCACTGTTAGAAGCCCAGAGCCAGCCAACGTGGTTGTGTGCCGACCTAAGTCAGGCTCTTGGTCCACTGTCTGAATAAGGCAAAGTAGTCTGCCTGCTACCTCTGGGGAAGACCCCAGGACACCCTGTGACCACCCCATGGATATGGCTCTGATAAGGCTTGGCTGGGGAGGGGCTGCTGCCTAGGCTCCCCTGGAATACCACCCCTGGATTAGGCCCAAGAGGACAAACCAATTCCAGTCTCATTTCTAAGGATGTAGACTCCAAGCCCCACCAATCACCAAACAACTCAAAATATGCTAATAGGGCCAATCTTAGTGGCACATGCCTATGATGGGGTGGGAAGACCAAGTTCCAGGCCAACCTCAACAACTCAGCAAGACTCTCAGCAACATATCTCAAAATAAAAAATAAAGAATGGGGAATGCAGTTCTGTGGTAAACTGCCTTTGGGCTTAATCCCCAGAACCAAAACAAAACAAAATAACAGACCACTTAAAATGAACTAAGCAAATAAATTTCAGGCTATAATAAGAAAACACTGTGATCAGTTAATCACTGTGCCCCAACCCTACTCTCCAGACCCAGGACTGAGGGGTGCTGGCGGAGCTCCCTAGAGTACCAGAAGGTTGGGGACAGACAAGAAGGCAGGGCACACTGGTTGGCTTGTGTGCCTCACCTCGGTGCCATGCTGCAGCTCGAACTTGTAGAAGAAGGCCCAAGCGTCCCCCAGGTCGGAGTCAATCTTCACCGTGCGGTGGAACCACTCCCGAGCCTTGGTGATCTTCCGCTCACTCCAGAAGAGCCTGTGGCAGGAGGGAGGGTACACCCCAGCGCAGGCAGTGACTGGCAGTGTGAGCCCAGGCTCCCCTACCCATCTGCACCCACATTGGCATATGGTCCTGGACTGCCTAGGCAGCATCTGGGTCATCAACCACAACTGTCCTGAAGCATCTAATCACACTGCTCCTTCAACACTCCCAACTCTTGAAAACTTCCTTTCCTCCAGGTCAAACAAAGATGAAGTGTCAGGATGACAGGGAAAACTGTCATCTCAGCCGGATATCTGCTGCCTGTCCAGCTCCAGGCAGCAAACTAAGCAAGTACTATGAAAGCAGGCTTCCAGTCAGCACCAGGGACCAGCCTGCTGGGGCTGTAGCCCCCAGCCCCAGGACTACAGCACAGTGGCTGCTGTGTCTGCCAGGCATGCAGACACCAAGAGCCAGGCCGAACAGGGTCCACACATGTGGATCCTCAAAAGCCAAATCAGGGTCTTCATGAGCACCCTCCTCCTTCCCACTGGTGCAGGGCATGCTAGATGGTGGGCACTCTGGCAGGCCCAGGACTCGGGGCTGCTCCCACCACCCCTCAGCTTAGCACCCACAGGCACCAAGCAGCTGCCAGCACAGTGGCCTCCACTCCACTACCGTCTGGGCCAGTCTCAGGTACCATACGGAGTCACTTCACATTGATAACCTGATTGTTTTTTAAGCCGTGTGGCACTCTTAATTGCTTGGTGTTAGATAAACTGTGATTTAAAGAGTGCAAACTCAGATATCAGAACAGCAAGGAGTGACTTATTTACTTTAGCAAAGCCTTTATAAGGTTTTTATGGCTGCCCTATCTGAGGACCACATGTAAGTCACTCTGGGAGGAGGAAGCCCAGGCAAGTACTAGCCAGGCTTTGAGAAGCCTCCGTTGTCAGCAGGGGCCCAGGAGCTCAAGAGGGGCACAGGTAAAGGGCCGCCACATCAGACCCTGGAGACCGTTGCCACCTGGAGCAGAGTAAAGGCCAGTCTCAAGAAGGCTCTGCCTCTAAGCATCACTACAGGGTTGAAGAAGGACTGGGGATACAGCTCAGTTGGTAGAGTGCTTGCCTTGCATGCACAAGGCTCTTGGATCCCCAGAACAAAAAAAAAAAAAAAAAAAAAAAAAAAAACCAGGGTTGGAGAACACAAAACACCTCCCTGGGGCAGCTACAATCCTCCCTGAAGACCCTCTTCAGTCCCATCTGCACAGTCACCTGCTGGCCTTTCGGCCACACCCAGCCCAATCCTTTCTAGAAGGAAGCAGAGGGCCTGTGGGGTCAGGATGGCTCTCAAGGCACAGCACTTCCTGACCATAACCTGGTGCCATCATCCTGAGGTCCTTCAGGCTCCAGTCGCCTCCTCCAAGGCGCAGCCTCTGACCTAGCATCACATATCGGCGTCGACCACGTGTTGAGGTCCCTCCCTGACTCCTTCTTCCCCTGAAGACCATGTGCTCTGAGAGGTTGTCTCTAGTCAGTCACCTCCACGCTCTTAGGCTTGCAGACTGGACTGGGGTTGATCCCAGGACCATAGAGCCACAAGTGCATGATTTCTTGTTCTGACATAATGAAGCCCCTTAAGCCAAAGGGTGGACCAACACTAGCAGATGTGTCTCTGCTGAGTGACTCAGGCCACATGCAGTACGGCCCACAGGACACCCAGGACCGCAGGAGAACTCAAGCAACCCAAAGGCTCTGGAGAAGGACTGACCTGGACAGATGTCCAGGTGACTAGACAGTGCACGCTGTGGGACTCTGCCAGGAGACACACTGCCCCAGAAGACAGAAGCAAAAGCTTCCCAGCTGAGGACCAGGGTGGCCCACCCTGCTCCCTGCTCATTTGGCACAGCTAGGGAGAGGCAGTCGTGCCACCAAGGCCCCACTGGCACCCAAGGCCAGTAACCCAAAAGGACACCCACTCACTTGGCCACAGCCAGCAGCACATGGGGGTCATGCTCACACTTCTTCAGGGCGTCCACACTCTTGGTCTTCCTCTGGGGCCTTGCCTCCAGGAAGACGGCTTCTGACCACAGAATCCCTGAAGTTTGAGAGAGAGACGCCTCAGCCTTGCCTGTGGTTACAGAAGCACATCTGCCTGCCCCACACAGGCCACGTGAGGGCCCTCAGGGCCAGCCACAAAGGCTGAGCTTCCATCTACCACAGCCACCCTGCACAGCAGCAGCCTGGACACCCCTCTACCCGCAGGGGGAGATGGCCAGAAGCATCAACCACTGCCAAGCCTCCAGTCCTGCAGACTCTGCAACTGCACACCTAAGGGTTTATTATTATAACAAGACAATCAAAAATCCTAGTAAAAGTTCACACAGGAGGGCTGGGATTGTGGCTCAGAGGTAGAAGGCTCACCTAGCATGTGCAAAACGCTGGGTTTGATCCTCAGAGCCACATAAAAAGTAAATAAATAAAATAAAGGTATTGAATTCAACTACAACTAAAAACGTTAAAATTAAAAAACTTAAAAAATTCACATAGGAAAATGGGGGTCAAGCCAGGTACAATGGCACACCATGCAATCCTAGTGACATGCACGCCAAGACAGGAGAGTGCACATTCCAGGCCATCCTGAGCTACTCAGCAAGACCCTGTCTCAAAACAAAAAGGGCTAGGATGGAGCCCAGTGGTAGAGCACCCCTGGGTTCGGTTCCCAGTACCACAAGGGAAAAATAACAACAACAACAAAAACTAAAGATGACCTAAGCATCCAACAAATGACCAAGAACTGAGGGTATGTTACTGAAATTTGCATTCTTGAACGTTCAACAAGAACCAAAAATTCTCACAAAACTTTCAGCTTTATAAAGGTAAAACAGGCCAGGAGCAGTGGCGTATGCCTATAATCCCAGCTACTTGGAGGCTGAGGCAGGAGGATCACAAATTTTAGGCCAGCCTCAGCAACTTAGTGAGACTCTATCTTAAAATTACAAAGTGGTTGGGGTGTAGCTCAGTGGTAGGGCATTTGCCTAGCATGTGCTAGACCCCGAGTCTGATTCCAGCATCATCACCAGAAAAAGAAAAAAATGAAAAAGGTAAAACACTCAATACCCAGTATGACTTTAGTTGTATACCATCATAGAGGTTGTAATCCTACAAACAAGTAAGAGTAGGGATTCCTGATTAGACTAGTGGACCTGGAGGTGATTTCTAGTTTCTCCTTTTAGCTCCAAAAATTTTTTTTTTTTTTTTTTTTTTTTGGTACTGGGGATTGAACCCAGGGATACTTTACTGCTAAGCCACACCCCTAGCCCTTTTTATTTTTTCAAACAGGGTCTTGCTAAGTCCTTAGGCCCTCACTAAGTAGCCCAGGCTGGCTCTGAACTTTCAATCCTCCTGTTGCAGCCTCCTAGGCTGCTGTGATGACAGGCATGTGCTACCAGACCCAGCTCCAAATTTCTTTATGCCACATATGTATTCCTTATATGCTTGGAGTAAAATGATAAAAGTTAAAATCTTTTTTGCTTGAACCCAGGGGTGCTCTACCACTGAGTCCTAGCCCTTTTGATTGTTTTGAGACTCAAACTTGTGATCCTCCTGTCTCAGCTCCTGAGTCTCTGGGATCACAGGCATGCACCACCGCACTCAACAGTAAGTTAAATCTTGAAAGAAAAATAAACGGCAGCACTTCAGAACATGAAATCAAACTCTTCCATGTTGAGACTGGGAATTCAGTCCAAACATCCTAATTACCAAGTCCAGAGAAACTTGAACAAAGTAAGCCACATACAGGCCCCGAGAGCCAGCCAGGAGCCCCTTACCAGAACTGGGGCACTCCTGCAGCGCCTTGGCCATGAGTGTGTTGGCAATGTTCTTCAGCCCTGCTCGGTACTCCAGCCGCACAGACTCCAACCTGAAGAGACAAGCCCAGGGACATCCAAGCCCCATCTACCTGCAGCACAAACCCTTGCTGGCCCCTGGAGGCTCAGGAACAGCAGCAGCTGCAGGGCAGAGCTCATCCACAAGAGGCGGATGTCCCTGCCGAGCCCTGGATTCCCACTGCTCCAGATGAAGTGAAGATGCAGGACAGGACAAAGACTAGGGAGTGTGTGCCCACCCTGGGTCCTTTCAGGTTTCTCACACTGAACAGAGCCCTGCAGCTCTACAGGCAGGACACCACCCTTCCCCTGGCAAACCCTTGCCTGTGCCCCCTCTTCTGTGCAGTGTGCTTGCTCAGCTCCACTCCCCAGCCCATCACTAACCCCTGGCTCCCTGGGCACCCCCTATCAGAGCACGTTAAACAGCATCAAACTACCCACAGGCGGGTCCTGCTGTCTAGGCCCACTGTGAGGACAGCCCTCTAAAGGGCAAGCTGGTCAACAGCCAACACTCACCACAGCCCAGGATTTTTTGGGTTCTTCAGGCGAGACTTCTCCAAAATGGCCCGAGCTCGGGTCAGCTGTCCAATCTTCTCCTCCAGCCGGGAGAGCAAGAGCCACAGGGGTGTGGAATGAGGGCACTTTTTCAACTGTGGCCAACAAACCAAGCAAGAGAGACGCTCAGACGGTGTCCGGGAAGGACTGCAAAATAGCAGAGGCATGCTCCACCTGACAGAATCTCAGAGCTGTGTCCAGAGATGGCACCTCATGCTCCCCGAGGGTTTATAGACATGCTGAGGGGTTACAGACATACACGTGTATGGGGTGTGTGGGAGATGTACAGGTGTGTTCTACATTTGTGGTTGTGTTATGCACACGGGGGCACATGTACTACATGTTCTGTGCACTGCACCCCACAGGTCCTGGGCACAGGGTGTGCAGCTCTACAGAGGTAAAAGCACTAAATTCAGAGCGGGGACCAGTGCTCGGTCCTGAGCCTACAATTCCACCAACTGAGGCCTGAGTGAGTCGCTGACCACCAGCCCTCCAATTCTCCCTAGAGGTGGGGGCGACAGCCAGTGTCAGGTGCTGGCTCCATGAGGCAGGCCAGCGGCAGCTCAAGTGTCCCAGCAGAGGCTCACCCCCTGGTTGTAGGCCTCCCGAGCCTTCTCCATCAGCTCTCCCTGCTCCTCGATCTGCCCTTTCATCATCCACAGCTTGGGGAAGTCCTCGTAGTGCTTCAGGGCTTCCTCACAGAGCTCCTGGGCAGCTGCAATGTTCCCTAGCACCCACTCCAGCTTCACAGACTTCATGAACACCTGTGAGCAAACATGTGTGAGTCACAGTGAAGGCACTCCCGGGACTCTCGCTGCACAGTATGGCTCATCCCCCTATATCTATCCTGAGGGATGTGATGTGCCTTGTAAGCTGATTCACAGCAGGGGGGTTAAGAAGCAAAGCTACACGGGACTGGGCTGCAGCCTGGGCTCTCCTCCTCTCCCTCTTCATTGACATGCAAGCCAGGTGCCAGGTCCATGCCTGCACATGCAGCATCCCAACGGCCCCACTCTGCCTGCCCACCACTACGCACACGGGCCGTAGGTGCACTGCTCCGCGCCTTGGCCAACAGCCTGCGGGCCCGCTCATACTCGTTGTTCTCAGACTCCAGCTTCACAGCCGCCAGCCAGATCTCCTCACTATTGGGGTTGGCCTATGGGGCAAGCACAGCACGTCAAGATGGGTTCAGAACCAGTGGCAGGGCTGGTGCACACATAATTAAAGACAGCCTGGGACACGGCCAGGCCTTGCTCTGCTGCAGGACTGGTAGGTCCAAGCCCTTCCCAGGCAAGGCAAGGACAGTAGACTCCAGGCAAGAACCTGAGCTCACCTGAAAACACATGCTCCACCTTTATTCTGTGCAGAGGAAGGCCCCACAGCACTGAAGCAATGCTAAAGGCTTCAGAGGCACATCCAGGATCCACCCGAATCCTTCACAGCCCTCTCACACTCTTGAGTGGGTCACTCACATTCTGCATGTGTGAACTCACTACACATGACCTTACTTTTCCTTCTTTCTGTTGCCCCAGTGTGTTCACGTGAGCAGACAGAGGTGCAGGGTGCCTTGAGTTGCGTGGAGAGGGCCCCCCAACAATCCAGAGTCTACTGGACATGCAAACAGTGACTTTGATGTGTCCTTAGAGCTGGTAGCCAGACAAAGTCTAACCAGCAAGAGTCAAGTCACACCTGATAAGCAGCCCCCAAGACAGGCAAGGAAAGCCACCTTGGGGCTTCTGGCATGCAACAGTGTGAGGTGATGGGCAGCAGTCACCAGGTGGTAGGGAGGACACTGCCTCTTTTGCGTTCTCTCCAGGAGGCAGCTGGGATAAGTGTTAACCCAGCCAGGCCCTCTGGTGGAAGGACACACTTTTTGGTGGCAGCCTGGGCTGCAAGAGTGCATGGCATTTTCATGGTACTCCATGGTTTACTAAGAAATGTGCTGTAAAACCATCTAATACCCTCTTGTCACTAGGATGTTATACATGACAACAAAAATAAAAACATACTTAAAAATACTGCACACCACATGGCAGCTGGATGGTCAGACTGGCAAGAGCAGAAATTTCAACAGGCTTCCCCTCAGATGGGGCCTTGGGGTTTCCACAGAGCCCACAAGTGACCCTGTGTTCTAGGATCTGAAACATCAACCTGTGGTCACACTGAGTAATAGGGACAGGAGGTAAGAGTTCCCCAGCTGGGCTTCACGCTCACAGGGCCCCTCAGGGCATCTAGATCATGGCATATCCATCCCAAAACACGTGCATGGGAAGTACTCAGGCACCAGCCAGCATAGAGGTTGGGGTCTGCCACACAGGTGACCCCTCACATACCTGAAAGGCCAAGGCCAAGATGCTCCGCGCTGCAGGCACATCCCCTGCCAGCCATTTGGACTTGGCGCCCATAAGCCACAGTACCTCGGCCTTGGGGCAGTGGGCCACGGCTCTCTGCAGGAGCGCCTCCAGAGACTCCCTGAAAGACAGAGATCAGGATCACCAGAGCCAGGGCCATAAACCAGAGCACACAGGCACTCACAGACACAGCACGGGCAGCAAAAAGACAGTTACTACTCCAAAGTTCGGCACTATAAATGATTTACCAGAGTTTACAACGGGGAGAGTGTGGGGAAATCTTTCCTCTCCATAAAGGTTCTAAATCCAACTACTGAAGAGGGTTCCACAAAGCATGCATTGTTTGAACAGCAGGGCCTTTTACAGTGTGTGGCCTTTCACCTCGAACAGGAGGACGCATTGCCGGATCCACTGACAAGAGTCTACTCTTCTGGCCTTATTATAAAAAAGTGATTTTTAGGTGACTCCCGAACAAGAACACTTCTAGCACTGAGTACCTCTCCTTGGTCTGCTGCCTCTGGGCCATATCCCCTTCACCAATGACCCCTGCGGGGTTCAGCAGCAGGTCACAGTAAACATACAAAGCCACACTGTGAGGCCTGAGGGCAAGGCCATGCCCCACTAGAACTCCTACCCCAGCAT
This sequence comes from Urocitellus parryii, assembly GCF_045843805.1. NCBI lineage: Eukaryota > Metazoa > Chordata > Mammalia > Rodentia > Sciuridae > Urocitellus > Urocitellus parryii. The sequence goes on along the minus strand of NC_135536.1, from coordinate 199,015,098 downwards.
CACTGCCCTCCCATCCTTCTGATTGGACACCCTGGAAAAAGCCCCTGAAGCCCATTGGACTTGGCCCCATAAGCCACAGCACCTCAGCCTTGGGGCAGTGGGCCTGGAGGACCAAGTGCACCTGAGCACCAAGCGGGCAGCTGTGTATGCTCAGGCCATGGGGGCCAAGAGGTCTCAGCCCACAACAACCCTGCCCAGGTGACCTACAATGTGAGTCACCAGGATCATTTCAGAATGTCCCATGGCCCTGAAGGGGTTAACTCTGAAACACCAAAACAGCTGGCAGTGCTGGGAGGGAGCTCCAGCAGTACAGGAGAGGGCCCTGAAGACACTGGCACCCAACAACGCCAGAACAGAGGAGAAACCAGGGCTGAGCCCTCGCACTGCAGCCTCACTGAGCCAGCCAGGCAGGACCCACCCAGCACGGGGCAGAGGCCCCAGGAAGGGATGGATGGAGGGTCCCTGGGGACATGAGCCTGATGCCCTGGAGCACTACCCATTTAAAACAAGAAACTGCGATGCCTAATTTAATCAGCACTTCCAGGCAATAAGGCAGACCCAAAAGGTTTTTTTAATTAAAGAGTACAATTAAAGAAAATTGTCAAGGACCTCCTCTGAGCACAAACCAGCCCAAAACCAGAGCCAGCACAGCTTAAGTGAAAACAGCCTGCGTGGACGAGACACAGCTGCACCAACTGTGCTGGCTTCAGCTTCCAGACAGCACCTCAGGACAAGCCTCCTCCAAGCCTTGGTTTCTCAACTCTATGATCCTATTTCAGATGGAACTATAAAGATCAGTCCAACTGCAAAGTCCCAAGGACCAGAAAGCTCCTGTCCTCATCACACACACCACCCCCATCAGGCCCCTCACCCAAAAGGAAGCACTCATGGGTCTCCAGTGCCATACAGAGAGGAGCCAGGGGTTCAGTCAGTGGCAGGGGCAGGTGGATCACCTCGTACCTGGTGCCATGGTTTTTCTCGAAGTATGCAGCTCGCAGCCATACGCTCTTTTTGCTGGGGAATACTTGCAGGGCGTAGGCGTAGATGGCCCGTGCGCACTCCAGGGCATTGTGGGCCACACACTAGAAAAGAGAGATGGACATGAGGGTGCTGACGCCTGCCCAGCCTCCATGATTCTCCAGATTCTAGATGACATCTGCTAGAAAGTCCACAGCAGGCCATCTAGTCAGAACTGTGATCTGAGAGGGACAGCAGAGATGGGCACGAGCGCTGAAGCCAGCTGGGAGCTGCCTATGAGGGCACCAGTCACCATGTGGCACGCGCACACGCCATAGCTGCACATCGCCAGCAATAGTTTCCTTTTTTAAGATTAAGGTAAATATTTTCCTTTATAAAAGTGACACTGAAAACCTGAAGACAGACAAAGATGAGAGGGAAGAGGAAGGAAAGCCCCCACTCCAACAGAACCACTGTGCAGCCTGCTTCCAGGTATTCCCACGCTCAGGAGGGTTTCTTTCTTGGGTAGAATCAAACAACTGAGTGAGAGCCTAGCCATCACCTGCAGTGACAGAGTACCCAGGAGCCAGCTGAATGGATCTGCCGCTGTGGCCGTGACAACCAGACTCACTGCACTGGCACAGACATCTGTCCTCTAGCAACTGCACACAGGACCACGGGAACCATCCCCAAGAGAAGTCACTGCCTTCCACACCATGCAGACATCCAAGGTACCCTTGTACCAAGAAGGGATTAAAATATGGAGGTGAGTAAAAGGCCACAAGGGAGAAGGGACAAGTACAAAGTTTTTCAGCCATGAATGCCAAAATGCCACAGGGGAGGTACCTGGCCATACAAGATCCCTTCCCAGATGGACAGCTGCCCTTCCAGAGAAAGGACACTCAGTGTGTGGAAATGGGAGGGGACAAGGAGCAGGTGTGACCTCCTCTGTCATGGAGTCTCCCTCTGACTCAACCACCACAGAAATCAGGGAGACCTGCCTTGCATGCTGTGTCAGACATGGACAGAGCAAGCCTGTCTCCCCTGTCTCCCCTGTGATTTCTGTCCAAAGCAGATGGGGCCAGTGACAAGGCTTTCAGATCCTCCACCACCTTGTCTGATCTTGGCGGGAGGGAGTGTGGGAGGTACCAGGAATTGAAGTCAGGAGCACTCAAAAAGTGAGCCACATCCCCAGCCCTATTTTGTATTCGATTTAGAGACAGGGTCTCACTGAATTGCTTAGTACCTCACCACTGCTAAGGCTGGCTTTGAACTCGTGATCCTCCTGCCTCAGCCTCTCCAGCCGCTGGGATTACAGGCATGTGCCACTGTGCCGGGCTCCTTATCTGATCTTACAACTGTCTGCAGAATGGCTGGGACACCCCACAGGATCAATTAGGTGTCCAGGGTCTTGGGGTGGATGGGCCAGTCCCAGGGTGGGGAGGACACTAGAGAACACTCCCTACTTCTAGTACAAGAGAAACTTCAGTTCTGACTCTTACATCACAAAGTGTGGAAAAGTAACTGTACTTACTCTAGTCAAGATAGGCATCACCTGCAGTGATATCCACCAAGGGCCTCTGAAGTGGTCAAAAGCCATAAGGAGAAGGACAAAGGGGGAAAGCATATGACTCTATGTCCAGAATAAAGAGGGCTGGACACCAGGTACTGGATTCTTTCATTTAACCAAGGAATTTTCACTCAATACAGAGACTACAAAAGTTTGTTAAATTAGTCTTTTTTTGAACATAGGGATGCTTAACTACTGAACTACACCCCCAGCCCTTTCTAATTTATTTTGGAACTAAATTACTGCCAGCCTTGAAACTTGCAATCCTCCTGCCTCAGCCTCCTGGGTCACTTTGATTACAGGCACTGTGCCTGGATTAAATTAGTCTTTATACTTTATTTATTTATTTATTTGGTGCTGGGATCAAAGGCAATGCTTGGTACATGCACACACCCTATCACTGACCTGCAACCACAGCTCCAACATGATAAAAATCTTCTGAAAGACCATCACCACTAACCTAGGTTTCAACTCCCATATGCAGGTCAACAAGCCAGTGCCTGTGCTCTGGGTCATGCCACACTGGGACCTGAAACTACAGGCTCACAGGCTTCAGAGATGCCGGCCTTGGAGCATGACCCCACAGGCTGGGGAGAAGTCCTCAGCCTGCCCAAATGGAAAGGGATAAGCACTCATATAGCAAAGTGTGGGAAGCTGCTCTCCGTGACTACATAGCAGCAGCTCACAACATGTACAACAAACAGTATTTAGGAAACCAATTATTTTGGGGTAAAATTGGGAGTTCATAACCCACTTCAATCTAATGTATGAAATATGATATGTCAAGAGCTTTGCAATGTTGTGAACAACCAATAATAAAAATTAAAAAAAATTAAAAAAAAAGAATAGTTAAAAAAAAAAAAAAAGAAACCAATTATTTGCCTGGGCTGTGGCACACACCTGTGATCCCAGCAACTGGGGAAGCTAAGGAGGAGGATCTCAAGTTCCAGGTCAGCCTGGGCAACTTAGACACTCTTGAAATAAAAATGTGTTTTAAAGAAGTAGGGGGTATAGCTCAGTGGAAGAGTCACCCTGAATTCAATCCCCAGAACTGTCCTCTCCCGCCAACCCACACCCAGCCAAATTGATTATCTGGCAAACACTACAGAGAAACAAATGATTTGGCCAAAATCGCCATGATCAGATCCTGAAAATAATGGTTCTCTGGGGAGAACAGGGTATTCACATAGTCTCAAGGTTTCTCCTCACAAATGCTTACTAGTCCCAAAGGAAAAAAGAGCAGCCACAGAGAGGAGAGACCTGAAGCCATCCCCTGAACCAGCTGGTCAGTGACCACAAGGAGACCTGACATCCCTGCCAGGCACAGGATCTCAACCCAGCCATGAGCAAATAGTGCAGAGACCCAGGTCAAAGAGGGACCTACGACACTGCAGCCTGTAATCAAGATTTAGACTTGAAACACACAGACAGACCAGGCCTGGTCCAGACTGGCCTGAGCACATGGCCCTGAACAGTTCTAAGCAGAACATAGTTGCTTCTTTCTTTTGCCTGGTGAGATATGAGCCAGGTCTATAGGGTAGGCAACAGCACACATGCTGTGCTGTGCCACAGTGCTGAGGAGCAAAGGACTGCACGTCTGCACAAGCTTCCCTAGCACTTAAGGAGCAGCAGCAGGGTGCAGGCGTGTGCCCCTGAATGAGGAGATCAAGGCACAGTGGCAGAGTGGTAACTTGGGGGAGTGAGGCAAGGGGCATGGAAGAACTCTTTGCAGTTCTGCAACATTAAAGTACATCTGATAGTATTATTTCCGAATGAAAAGCTAAAAACAGAGGGCCATGTCTGTATTAATACTTTATACTTTTTTTTTGGTATTACTGAGAATTAAACCCAGGGATGCTCTACCACTTTTTATTTTATTCTGAGACAGGGTCTCGCTAAGGCTGGCCTTAAACACGCTTATCAATTTGGCCCTATGATCTTTCTCCTGGAAACTTGTTCAGAGGAAAATAATCCCAAAGGAGGCAAAACTCTGTATTTGGAATGTTCTGAAATGAAACATGCAGCAGAAACCAGGGAACGGGAAGCACCTGATGTCACTGAGGTAGTCAGCTAAGGGCACTGCAGCCAACATGCTGCCACCTGCTGTGTGACACTAGGTGACACACTGGGCTCCTTAGCCACTTAGCCTCATTAGCTCTTCACCTGTGATCCCAGCAACTCAGGAGTCTGAGGCAGGTGGATGCAAATTCCAGGCCAGGCAGCAAATCAATAAAACCCTATCCCAAAATAAAAAGGGCTGGGGATGTTGCTCAATGGTAGAGGGCCCTTGGGTTCAATCCCCAGTGCCTCCCACCTATACACACAAAAACGCTCTTCACAGAAATTCAGGTTCACAGGAAATCCTTCCGTTCAACTGCAACTACATTTACGATGAGAATGTCAAAAAGACTTTTAGAACTCCTACTAGTCCTAGGGCCTGATGTCACTCTCAGAGGCTCCAGGTCTTGTACAAACACCTGCAGGCCACACTCACACTGTCAGCGTCTTCCATCCAGGTGTGCTTCCGATCTTCTTCCTCGATCCCGATTCCAATCACAGCTCGCATGACTGCCTGGCAGGTGGCCACACTCCCTGCCCTGTCGCACTCCTCAGCATCCTGAAAAAGACACAGAAATTCTGTTTTTTGAATTTTGAAGTCAAATTGCTGGGCGGTGGTGTCACAAGGCGTAGCTCAGGGCTCTGACTAAACACCACGTCTGCCCTGTTTCCTAAGCACCTGTCCTTGCCGCCTACCATACAATAAATACTGAATGAGGTGTGGGAGTAGGAATGATAGTAGAATGAATCGGAAATTATTACCCTGTGTGCATATATGATTACATGCATCTGTGTAACTCTATATCATGTACAATCAGACAAATGAGAAGTTATACTTCATGCATGTACAATGTGTCAAGATGCATTCAAATGCCATGAGCAACTAATTCGAACTAATAAAAAATATTTAAAAAATAAATAAATACTGAAATGACTGAATGCAAGCATACCCATCCACGCAATGAACTTTAAGTGAGCACTTACTATGCACAAGCAATTATATTAGGCCATTCAGTGGCTATAGGTTTCCTATACTAAGGAAACTTTCAAAGTAGGAAGAGTGAAAGACAAGTTCAAAATAACTGTATTTGTTGGGCTGGAACTCAAGGCAAAAGAAAGAAATGTTTTGACCCAGCCAGGCAAATATGACTGGCAGGGAGCCAGGTGCATAGGGGGTGTGACAGAACACCCAGGGGCCAGGGGCAACCAATCACAGAGCCTTCTACCAGGTAGACCAACATCAGAAAAGAACTCCTGCTTCAGGAAAGCAAATCTTTTTTTTTTTTTAATATTTATTTTTTAGTTGTAGTTGGGCACAAGCCCTTATTTTTCTTTTCTTTTTTTTTTTTTAAAGAGAGAGAGAATTTTAATTTTTTTTTTTTTTTTTTTTTTTTTAGTTTTCGGCAGAAACAACATCTTTGTATGTGGTGCTGAGCATCAAACCTGGGCCGCACGCATGCCAGGCGAGTGCGCTACCGCTTGAGCCACATCCCCAGCCCTCTTTTATTTGTTTTTACGTGGTGTCGAGGATCTCACGTGCAAGGCTAGCCCTCTAGCGCTGAGCCACAACCCCAGCCCCAAAGAAAGCAAATCTTAGGATGTGCAGAAAGAAACCAACCAAGCTTCATAGCAGGAGACACAAAAATGATGACTGAAGACTTGAGATGATAAAATAAGTACCTTCATGTTAATTAAAAAACAGAACATTGATGCAGCAACACAGTGAAACCCTGTCACATAAAAAGGGCTGCAACTCAAAATGTAGGTGCTGGCTGAGGATGTAGCTCAGTGTCAGAGCACCCCTAGGCTCAATCCCTAGTACCACAAAAAAAAGAAAAAGAAAAAAATCCCCCTGATTCAATAAAGAAACACTGTAAAGGACATAGACACCAAAAAAAATAAAAACAAAAACAAATTTAAACAACTGGAAAAGAAATCCAAAGTCAATCTTACTTTTTTTTTTTTTTTAACTACTGGCGATTGAACCCAGGGGCACTTATCACTGAGCCATATCTCCAGCCCTCTTTTATATTTTTTTGGAGACAGGGTCTCGCTGAGTTGCTTAGGGCCTCACTAAGTTGCCAAGGCTGGCTTTAAACTTAGGATCTTCCTGCCTCAGCCTCCTGAGCCACTGGGATTACAGGCATGTGCCACCATGCCTGACCATTCTCACTCTGATGAGAATGTTAGCATCTTTTTGGGATGAGTAACACTGAGGTGTGTGCCAGCTGGCTCACTTGGTGAATGCAGGTACATACCTCACACTACTCCGCACACACAATGACCTCTACAGCTAGCTCCACACCCTCCATCAAAATAAAGCATATGCACTTGACCTGCACCTCCACTTCCAGGGGTCCACCTAACAAGCATGTCCCTGTGTGCACAGCACACTTTCACAACATGGCTTGCAAGTAGAAAGCCGCAGGAGTCACCCCCACATGTACCCTGACAGGTGACAGCACACCTGAGGGCTCCTGGCACTAAACAACATTCCAAGCAATGGGCAAGCACAGAAAAGTCTAGAAAAGGGCTAAGGACTAAACTGCCAGCACTTATTATAAACTGAAAAGAAAAGGGAAACCAACAAAGGTGGTGGAGGAAGGTCCAACAAGACAAAAAGAAAAACCAAGGAAGAGAAAGGAGCGCACAGCATTTGTGAAAGAAAGCCCCCTGGGTCAGGTCAGGGATGACCATAAGTGGCACCTCTAAGATTTTTAGGAGTATGGTGCCTAGAAGCTGCACTTGAAGGGAGAAGAAAGGGTCAGATATCACAATACAACAAGCAATTAAAGTCTGGCACATAGTAGGAAGTTGGTAATGGTGACCACTGCTCAGGAGGCAAGTCACCTGGATGTCACAGCACTCCCTGCAGGGCACTGTGGAAACACAGCGACCCAAAATGACTGGGTAGGAAACTGGAGTCGTCACCTTCCAGCACACACAGCAGCAGGAGGCAGCCAGTGAGAAGAGTAGGACATGCACAGCCAAGCTCAGGCCAAGTTTCCCTGCACCCTGGCACAGGCTCAGGGTCCTCCCTCACCTTATACAGCATTCTTCTCAGCCAGGTGGAGAACGCAAGCTAGTAGAGCAAATGGGACTCACTGTTGGCCAAGGAAGTGCAGAGGGGGACTGGGGAACCCTGGCTTGGCTCGGCTCCATGTACCACCACCACCAGGACTGCAATGAGGACCTCACAGAACTGGCAGAGTGAGCCCTCAGGAGGGCCAGAACCAGCCCTCATGGTGCCCTGGGGCTGGGAAAGCACTGCCACTGTTAGCGTAGGTAGACCCTCTCCCAACACAAGCAGACAACCAGTACAAAACATAGACAGCAGTGGCTGGAGCCACATGTGGTGAGGACTGAGACACAGGAAAAGGTTGAGGGTGCTGCATGGTGCCCAAGCCCACTATCTGGGAATTTCTAGGCCACAGATCAAGGGGACTCCCTGAGCAGAGGTGGTGGAGAGTCCAGGGTAAACAGAAGGACAGAGCATCCAGAACCAAAGATGAGAACCAAATATCAGGATACACAGCAGAATCCCAGAGCTCTGCCCTGTAGGGAGAACCCATGAGTCTAATCAGGGTGCCACCATCCAAAAAGAACCACTGGAAGGATTAACAAGAACAACCCTGGGACCACACACAGGGCCCCACCCAGTGCCTACTGTACCCAGCCACACTAAAATACCTCAAGAGGCATAAAGCACTGGGAGAAGACACAGAGAGGTCCAGGCTTGGTGGGGCAATCAGCCCAAGGCTAAATACCCCTTGGGTCCTGAGTTACGACACGTAAAGGCAAAACCTGAAGAATCAAAGTCACTCCCAGTGATAAAGCTGCACTCCAACACCGAGCTCTAGAGTATTTAAAGAAATGTAAAAATGTCTAGGATCCAGCAAGGTCAGCCTCACAATATTTAGCAACAAACCAGGCATGCATAATTCCACAACAAGAAGGGGAAGATCCATCAAAACTAAGCCATAATGACAGCTGTCAGAAGCAGCAGACAAGGATGCTGAAACACGCACTGTGACTACGCTCCATGTGTCCAGAATCAGGCAGAGACATGAAAGAAAAGACCAAAACTAAATTTCTAGAAATGGACAACAAAAGATCCAAGATGAAAAATACACCTTAAGGAATAAAGAGTAGGTTAGACACTATCGAAAAAAAAGGTAAGTGATCTTAAAGAAATAGAGAAACTAGACGGGTGCGGTGGCACACACATATAATCCCAGCAGCTTGGGAGACTAAGGTAGGAGGATCATGAGTTCAAAGCCGGTCTCAGCAATTTAGCCAGGTCCTAAGAAACCCAGTGAGACCCTATCTCTAAATAAAATACAATCAAGGCTGGGGATATGGCTCAGTGATTGAGTACCCCTGAGTTAGAAAGAAAGAAAGGAAGAAAGAAAGGAAGAGAGGGGAGGAGGGAGGGAGAAATGGGGCTGGGCATGGTGGTGCAAGCCTATAATCCCAGCAAGATGAGGGGCTGAGGCAGGAGGATTGCAAGTTCAACTTTTTTTAGTCTCAGCAACTTAGTGAAGCCCTAAGCAACTTAGTGAGACTCTGTCTCAAAATTAAAAACAGAAAAAAAAAAAGAGGTTGAGTATGTAGCTCAGCGGTAAAGTACCCCTGCGTTAAACTACCAATATAGTATGGTGCACATGCACATGCATTATCAACAACTTGAAAATAAAACTTAAAAATAATTCCACTTAAAATAGCAACCAAAAATAATAAAACAGGGCTCAGGGGTGGAGTTGGCACACACAAAGGCCTGGGCTGTACTGCAAAAAAAGTAAAACACTTAGAAATTAGTTTAACAAAAGAAGTGCAAGATTTGCATACTGAAACACTGCTGAAAAATTTTAAAGACCTAAAAAAATAGAAGATATCTCACCCACACAGATAAGACAACTAAATATTAAGATGACAACATTCCTCAAATTGATCAAATTGAATCGATGCCCTATCAAAATGCCAGATGTTTTTTTGGCAGATCCTAAAATTCATACAGAAGCACAAAGAAGTAAGCATAGTCAAAACTGTTTGGAAAAGGAGAAAGCAGGACTAACACTTCTCAACTTCAAAACAGATACAGCTGCAGTTGTCAGAACAGTGTGGTGCTGCAGAAAGACATGCAGACCAGCATAGAAGATCCAAGTCCAGAACGAACCCTCACAATGATGATCCACAGATTTTCAACAAGCATGCCAAGACCATTCAGAGGGGTAAGAAGAATCAGTGGTGCTGGGACAACTAAATGTGCACACACCAAAGAATGAGGTGAGTCTCCACCTCATATCATGTGCAAGCACTAACTTAAAACCAGCCACTGGGGCTGGGGTTGTGGCTCAGTGGTAGAGCGCTCGCCTAGCATGTGCCAGGCCCTGGGTTCCATCCTCAGCACCACACATAAAAATAAATAAAATAAAGGTTAAAAAAAAAAACCAAAAAAACAGCCACAGTCCTAAACAATGAAACTTCAGAAAATACAGGAGCAAATGTTAACAGCACTGAGTCAGGGTAGAATTCTGATATGACACCTGAAGCATGATCACAAAAAGATCAATTTAACGTATAATTTTAACATGCAAAATTAAAAATATTTATGCTATATGCAATATAGTCAAGAAAGTGAAAAGACAACACACAGAATGTGAGAAAGCATTCGTATATCATCTATCTGATAAGGGATTTATATCCAGAATATACATAAAGAACTTAGGGCTTCAATGTGGCTCAGTGGTAAGCACTTGCCTAGCATTCACAAGGCCCTGGGTTCAATCCCCAGCACCACGGTGGTGCACACCTGTAATCCAAGCAGCTTGGGAGCCTGAAATAGGAAGATTGTGAGTTCAAAGCCAGCCTCAGCAAAAGCGAGGTGCTAAGCAACTCAGTGAGACCCTGTCTCTAAATAAAATACAAAATAAGGCTGGGGATGTGATTCAGCAGTCAAGTGTCCCTGAGTTCAATCCCTGATACCCCCCATCAAAAAAAAAAAAAAAACACTCGATACAACATAGTAATAAAACAGCAGACAACAATAACAACTGAAACAATCCAATTTAAAAATGTAAAAAGGCAAAAATTTTAAAGGTGAAAGAGCTGGGTGCAGTGGCACATGCCTGTAATCCCAGTAGCTTAGGAGGCCGAGGTAGGAGAATCACAAGTTCAAAGCCAGCCTCAGCAACTTAGTAAGACACTAAGCAACTTAACGAGAACCTGTCTCTAAGCAAAAAATAAAGGGCTGGGGATGTAGCTCAGTGGTTAAGCACTTCTGGGTTCAATCTCTGGTTATAAAAAATTAAAATAATAATAAGATAAAAGGTAAAAGATTTCAGTACATCTATATACAACATGGAAGTCCCATACCAAGTGAAAGCCGAGTTTCAGAAGACCATACACTGTATACTTCATTTACCTCTAATTTCCAGAGAAAGGAAAGCAGAAAGGGAAAAGGTAGAAAACCAAGTCTTCAGAGGAAAAAAAAGAGCTTGCTTAGGGAGGGCAGGGAATCAGGGATGGCTGGCTGATGGGCACAGCATCCCTTCACTAGTAACAGGAGAATATCAAGATCACAGTGAGGGCTGAAAAGCCAGGAACATACTAAAAACTGCCCAACAGTATACTTTATTTATTTTGTGGTGCTGTGAATTGAACCCAGAGGCATTCTACCCAGTGCTCCCAACCCCCCTTTTTTGGGTGCTGGAAATCACTCATGCTAGGCCAGTACTCTACCACTAAGCTACAACCCCCACCACCTTTCTTATTTTGATACAGGGTCTTACTAAGTCCCCAAGGCTTCCCTTGAACTTGTGGTCCCTCTGCCTCAGTCACCTGAGTCACTGGGATTGTTAGAAATACCAAGGTGTCACAAGAAATCAGACATGTGCTGGGCGTAGGGTGCATTCCTGTAATCCCAGTGGCTTGGGAGGCTGAGACAAGAAGATTGTGAGTTCAAAGCCAGCCTCAGCGAAAAAGGTGCCAAGCAACTCAGTGAGATCTTCTCTCTAAATTAAAATACAAAATAGGGCTAGGGATGTGGCTTAGTGGTAATGTGCCCCTAAGTTCAATACCTGGTACCCCTACCCCCTCCCCCCCCAAAAAAGAAAAAGAAATCAGACACTTGAAAGTGGGTGGGCAAGGCATTTACTCCTGCTAGAGGAGCATGAATGGAACCTTGTGGGCAGCTTTTATCCCCGACACAGTGCTGCTTGGAGGAGCTCAGGGGTAGGTACAATCTACATGATTAGCTAATTTTAAAATTGGGATAACAAAGGTAAGGACTAATAATTAAAATGGTTATAACTAGATCCAACTGAAGTTAAATGCTATATTCTGAAAATGGACCACCAAACTTTCTATTTCTCACAAGATTAGAGATGTGCCACCACAGCTGGCTTGATTTATACACTGTAAAAGAGTGAATTTTATCCAATATTAATCATACCCTCATCTGGGAAATGCTTGATGAACTTCAAGCACAAGAAACATGAAGAACACTACACCAAGGCCTGTCATAATCAAAATCAGATGGAAAAGATCTTAAACACTGCCAGAATTCAAAACAAGACAACATCACATTGCTCACTGGAATAGTGTAGCTGAGAAGACAGTGAGATGCATCCTTGAAGCACTGGAGAAAAAGGTATCACCCTGACTTCTACACCAACCATGAATACCCTTCAAAGACAAAGGTGCAATAAAGACTGTTTTCAGACACACAAAAGCAGAAAAAATTTCCGTAGGCAGACCTACACTAAACAAACATTAAACGCAGGCAGGAGAAAATTACACCTGTGGAGACCTGCACACAGAGAAGTACAGAAAGTCTCAGAAACAGCAGCAACAAGGTTGCAGGACCAAAGAAGTCTGGGCTGAAGGGTTAAGTTCAGAGAGGCATACAATCTGAGGTCTTGCACCTGAGCTTTTCTTTTTTCTTTCTTTCTTTTGTTTTTGCAGTGCTGGGGATTGAACCCAGGGCTTTGACATGCTAGGTAAGCACAATACCATTGAGCCATAACCCCAACCCTGCATCTCAGAATAATAAAAAAAAAGTAACAAGGCCTCAAGGAAAGGAGCACACAGTAGTCCCATCTACTTTGGAGGCTGAGGCAGGAGGGTCATGAGTTCCTGATCAGCCTGGACAACTTAACAATTGTCTCAAAAAGACCTGGGGATGTGGCTCAGTGGTAAAGTGCTTGCCTAGCAAGAGTAAGGGTCCAGGTTCAACACCTAGTACCTCTCCGCATAAAACTGCAAATCACAGAAAGGAGCCACATGGCCGAATAACATCCTATGAAACAAAGGACAGGTGCTGAGTGAGAGGAGGGTCCTGAGACCTAGGAACATATTGGGGCAGAGTTGACACAATCTCCCCAGGAGTCTCACAGAGGAAAGGAATAGCACACTCTTGAGCACCTGGAGCAGCAGCCAGCTCCAGATGATCAGTGAATAGCCATCTGCCTGTGGCACAGAAGGCAGGCTACAAAGCAGTGTGAGCATTTTCCAGCACAGAAGGGCCCTCCTGGCAGGACACGGCTCTGGGGAGTTAGGGTACAGGGCCATTACAAAGCACTTCTGCTCAGTAGAACCAAACAGCAGAAGCCTCATTTGCTTGTGGCTCCTTGGAGGGGACAACGGAAGACCACGCCCTAGGGGTGATCTAGATGAGCTTCAGAGGATTCTCCAGCCCCAAGTCTACAGTCAAGTGGAACATCCTCTACCCTATGTGAGGCCTCAGCTTGAGGAGCACATCTGCTTTCATGTGAACACAGGACACAGGGTAGCCTACCTGGATCCACTGCTCACGGTTGATCTCTACACCATTGGCCCGCAGTGAGGTGATGGCTCGGTCAATGATCTTCTCCACCATTTGCGTGTTCCCATTGGCCTCCTCAAGCTTGGCAGCTGTGATCCAGATGTGCCGGTCTGTAGGAATGTTCTCCCGTGCTTTGTTTAAGACCTTGCGGGCATTTTCATAAGTCTCCAGCCTCGCGAGAGCAAGCCAGAGCTAGAGAGGATATCAGAAAGAGGACGGTATGCTGACAGCCACTAGCATGGAGCACTACCCTCCAGACTTGGGATAAGCCAACTTCAAGGACCCCATGGCACCTGCTTTCTCAAAACTAAACTGGGCACACTGGCAGATGCCTGCAATCTCAGCTACCTGGGAGGCCAAGGCAGGAGACCAGCTTGAGCAAGTTGGTGAGATCTTGACTCAGAATAAAAATTTTCAAAGGGATGGGGATGCAGCTCAGTGGAAGATCATTTGCCTAGCATGTGCAAGACCCTGGGTTCAATCCCTACTATTGAGGGGGGAAAAAAATCTTTAAGGACCATTTAAACAAGAGCCCAGAAAATGTTTACAGCAACATTTCTCATCAATTGACCATTTGGTTGTGCTTCTGACTCAGCGACTGGTACACGAAAAGTTGATGGCACTCTTGATCAGAGGTCCTAAGCCCTGGATAAATGTATAGAGTATGTCAGCCTGACATCAGATGGTGGGGCAGTGGGTGAGCAGGGTGGGTTGGAGAAGAGATGGCTGCTCAGCCTTCTGGAATTCTCATCCTAGATCTGTTAATTCTGCATCACTCCATCCCAAAATGTGTATGGGCTCTATTTATTTTTATGTCAATAAAATAAGATTAATTGGAGACTTTCACAATGTCCCTTAGAATAATTAAAGACATACTGGATATCATAAAACCAAGACAAAAATCACTGCACAGAATGTGGTGAATTGCAATGCTTCAACTAAAGAAACCCCACCAGCCATGAGGTGAGGAGCTGAGCCACGAGGGGCTGGCAGAACAGCACACTGCTTTGCATACCTGCCACCCTTCAGTTCCCACCTATAAACTCTGAGGGGCATTAGAAGTAATATCCCCGGGGCGCTGGGGATGTGGCTCAGCGGTAGCGCGCTCGCCTGGCATGCGTGCGGCCCGGGTTCGATCCTCAGCACCATATACCAATAAAGATGTTGTGAAAAACAAAAAAAAAAAAAAAAGAAGTAATATCCCTGAAAGAGTGCCCAGTGCAATTTTCTGTAGTGGTCTGGGGTGAGCAAAGATTTAGTTCTGCATGCTCATTCCCCAATTCAGGTACCCACTCCTGCTCTGCACTTCTGTCAGCATATGTCTAACTGAAGCCACCTACCACCCTGCCTGGCAGCTGTGCAAAGAAGCTGGGTTTCACCCTGCCTTCTACACCAGAAATCAGAGCCCAGGTGAGACCTTGCTCTTTGTGGGTTGCTGCAGACACTGAAAGGCTTGGGTCTTCCTGAGCCCAGCACACTTACCTCTACACTGGTGGGGCAGCACTCTACAGCTCGGCTGAGCATGATCCTAGCATCTTCTGGCTCTTCCAGTTCAACAGCCGCTTTCCATAAGCGAACAGAGTTTGGAACATGTTCAAGGGCTGGGAAAGGCAAACACAAAAGCAGGTCACAGAAAGGGGAAACAAAAGCAAGAGGTTCATGCAGGAGCATGCTGCTTCCAGCAAGAGCTGAACTCCCCTGGTCATAGCCAAGGGCTACAGATCTCAGCCAAGTCAGGTCACAACAAATAGAGCACCTGAACACCTCAGAAAGCAAGGGAGTAATCAAAGGCACTGGTCACACTGGCAGGACTCAGGACACAGGAGGAAGAATGAACCTCAACAACATGCTAGCCAGTACTAGGGCAGCGACACCAGTAGGCCCCACTTGCAATGACGATGAGCACAGGTGGAACTGGTCATGGTGGTAGGTGTCAGAAGGATGGCTGCGCTGGGTACACTGGCCCACACCTACAGCTTGGGAAGCTGAGCCAGGGGAATAGCAAGTTCAAAGCCAGCCTCAGCAACAGTGAGGCACTAAGCAACTCAGCAAGACCCTGTCTCTAAATAAAATAATTTTAAAAGGCTGGGGGTGTGATTCAGCAGATAAGTGCCCCTGGGTTCAATCCCTGGTATCAAAAAAATAAAGAAGAGTGGCTGCTGGAGATGAGGCAGTAAGCCGGGACAGTCTGTAGACCTGGTGGGGGAGGCAATGCCTACATCTTGGCAGGGCATGGGAGCATTTGGGAGAACCACAGATGGCACACCTTAACTTGCTTAAAAACAATGTTAAAAAATTCAAAAAACGTGTAATTTTGTATAACAATGAGGGTCTCCCTCCATTACCATGCAATTTCCCTTTTCTCTCCCTTTCCCTCCCACCTAATGTATCTGTTTAATGTTGATCTTTTCTTCCTGCTCTTCCTCCCTGCTCTGTTCTTAGTTGCTCTCATTATATCAAAGAAGACATTTGGTATTTGTTTTTTAGGGACTGGCTAGCTTCACTAAGCATAATCTGCTCTAGTGCCATCCATTTCCCTGCAAATGCCATGATTTTGTCATTTTTTAGTGCTGCATAATACTCCATGGTGTATAAATGCCACTTTTTTTTATCCATTCATCTATTGAAGGGCATCTGGGTTGGTTCCACAGTCTAGCAATTGTGAATTGTGCTGCTATGAACATCGATGTGGCAGTATCCCTGTAGTACGCTCTTTTAAGGTCTTCAGGGAATAGTCCGAAAAGGGCAATAGCTGGGTCGAATGGTGGTTCCATTCCCAGGAATCTCCATACTGCTTTCCAAATTAGCCGCACCAGTTTGCAGTCCCACCAGCAATGTACAAGAGGTTGTGAGGGGAATGGGAAAATAAACAAGGAGAGAAATGAATTACAGTAGATGGGGTAGAGAGAGAAGATGGGAGGGGAGGGGAGGGGGGATAGTAGAGGATAGGAAAGGTAGCAGAATATAACAGTTACTAATAGGGCATCATGTAAAAATGTGGATGTGTAACCGAGGTGATTCTGCAATCTGTATTTGGGGTAAAATTGGGAGTTCATAACCAACTTGAATCCAATGTATGAAATATGATATGTCAAGAGCTTTGTAATGTTTTGAACAACCAATAAAAAAAAAATTCAAAAAACGACTAGCATCAGAAAGACCTTAGAATAACATTTTCCCTTAAAACAAAAGTCATGCAACTTTAAAACAAGAGGGAAAAAAAAAAGAGCAAAATAAAACAACGTATAGGATAAAGATGGGATACTCTGAAGGTCACTAAGAACACAGGTGACATCTGTACACTTGTGAGCCACAGTCTAAGACCACAACGAATACCTGAAAATGTGGACAGCACCACACCCAATTGTAAGCTCTACAGTAATATGCAGCAGGCCCTGGTGATAACTAAGTAGCAAACAAGTAGGCCAGACACACAGCTGGAACACTGGAGGCTGGACAGGGGAACGAATGCTGTCCCAGGCAGGAAAGCATGAGATTAAGTCACACCGCTAATGAAGCAACTCAAAACCAATAAACTACTTATTTCTGGAATTTTCTATTTATATTTTTGGGCCATAGTTGACCATGTGGGTGACTTAAGCCAGGGAAAGTGACATCATGGATAAGGGACCACTATCAAACTGCAGTATTATTCAAATGCTCAACATGACAGGCAATGTGCAAGAGCTTAGAGCAGTGCTGAAGTGCTACTCAGACCCATGAAATATAACAATGCTAAAAAAAAAAAAAAAAAAAAAAAACAGACCATTATTCAGGCACCGCTGCACTCCTAAGGTCCTAAGGTCCAAGCTACTCGGGAGGCTGAGCAGAAGGAACTTGAGTTCATGACTAGCCTGGGCAAGTTGTGAGAACCTGTCTCAAAATTAAATAAAATGGCTGAGGATGTGGCTCGGCAAAGCAGTTGCCTAGTATATGAGGTCCTGTCTTCTATTCCCAGCAAACACACACACACACACACACACACACACACACACACACATACCCTGATTTTAAGTCTTTAGAAAATGAACAAATTTCCCAGTCATCTTGGAGAGCCACTGGTTATTCTGAAAGCTAGCAAACAAAAAGAACAAATTCAGCACCTATTCTTTCTTGAATAAACTCAGAGTAAACAATACTGATAGAAGTTCTCTTTGGAATACTTCTGAAAATACAATCAAAACCAGCAGGAAAGCCAGGCATGGTGGCCCATGCCTATAATCCCAGAGGCTCGGGAGCCTGAGGAAGGAGGATGGTGAATTCAAAGCCAGCCTCAGCAAAAACTAGACACTAAGTAACTCAGTGAGACCCTATCTCTAAATGAACTACAAACAAAACAGGGCTGGAGAAGTGGCTCAGTGGTCAAGTGCCCCTGAGTTTAGTCCTGGGTACCCTACTTCCGAGTTAAAAAAAAAAAAAAAAAAAAAAAACAGTAGGAGAGCTATACTATCACCACTATGCACACCCTCATGACCTAATGGGCACAGGCACCTGTCAATTGCTGCTCAAAGCAGGAGCCCAATGGCTGTGAAGAGCTTCAGGAAGGACACTCAGCTACTGGACATCTCACCTGTCAACAGGAGCAGAGGGCCTGAGTGTTTCCTGATGTACTCCAACACTTTTTACAAAGCAGGACAGAGGGGGAAAATCAAGGTCAATTCTGCAGAGCCTCCAAATGTACCTCCTGATTTCAAGAAGTCTCCAGAAATGACAGATCCACATTTAGCCTCATGGCTGAAGTGAGCGGAATCCACAGGAAAAGCCAGACACCCACCTAGAAAGGACACACCATTCAAAGGCGCCACTCAATCCTGATTCACACCTATTGAGTGTATGTGTGCCTGTGGCATGTATTGACATGTGGAAAATTTGAGCACTGTGGACACTGAATGAGACAATAAATTATTACTGTTATGTTGTTATGACTCAGAAGTAGCATGGTACTCTGACTGTAAAACATGCCTTCACTTTTTAGAGGAACGTGCGTAAAACCTAGGGTTTGTTCTATAAGGGCCACGTGGATGTTTATTAGAGTAGCAGGTGGCACAGACCACACCACAAGGTCCATGCTTCTTGGACATTGGAAATCAGCATTAAAAAGCAAATTGCAGAGCTGGGATTGTGGCTCAGCAGTACAGCATTCACCTAGCACGTGCGAGGCCCTGGGTTCGATCCTCAGCACCACATATAAAGGTTTTATATTCAACTACAACTAAAAATAAATTAATTAATTAAAAAAAAGCAAATTCCAGCCAGGCGTATGCCTGTAATCCCAGCCACTCGAGAGGCTGGGACAAGAGAATCATGCGTTCAAAGCCAGCCTCAGCAAAAAAGCAAGAGGTTATTAAGCAACTCAGTAAGACCCTGTCTCTAAATAAAATGCAAAAAAAAAGGGGGGGGGGGGTGCTGGGGATGTGGCTCAAGCGGTAGCGCGCTCGCCTGGCATGCGTGCGGCCCGGGTTCGATCCTCAGCACCACATACCAACAAAGATGTTGTGTCCGCCGAGAACTAAAAAATAAATATTAAAATTCTCTCTCCCTCTCTCTCAAAAAAAAAAAAAAAAAAAGGGCTGGGGAAGTGGCTCAGTGGTCAAGTGCCCCAGAGTTCAATCCCCAGAACAGAAAAAAAAGCAGATTGCAGGGACCGGGGATGTGGCTCAGTGATAGAACACTTACCAAGTATATACAAAGCCTGAGTTAGACTCCCCAGCACTATTTTTTAAAAAAGCAAAAAACCCCTGCATACAGAGAAGGCAACCACCATCCTCCATGAGAAAGGACCGCCTGGGCAGGTTGTGATGAGCACACAGATATCACAGAGAACAGAGCCCCCCGGGAGGCTGTGCACATGCTAGGGCGCTTGGGCATTAACTGTAAGAACACAGGGCACTCTGCAGCTCCACCCACTGTGACTCGGCTTTGAGAAGGACCTGAGCAACACCAGGGAGGGGAACGGAGCCTTCTAGGAGGCTCCAGTCTGTTGCAGGAAGCAGGACCCTCTCTTCAGACACTGTTCCCCAAAAGCCCAGAGGCTAGAGCAGAAACAGAGCTCCATCTCAAGGGCACAGGCAGAAATCTGAGCCCCAGTCAGCCCAGACAGGACTTGGGAAACCAGAATGCTTCCAAGGACGCCCTGAGAGTATCTTCTTTCCTGTAAACTCATGGGCCCTCCTTGCTGAAAACAGACTTAAATTTAATATTGCAGAATACGCAGACCCACAAAACTTCTTACATGACATTGGCGCCATCTGGAGAACTGGACAAACCCACTCTGAGCCCACTCACTAGTGGCAGCAGGTGCTCTCCCAAGTCTAAGGAGCCAGAGTTTCGACCCTGTAAGTACCTGTGAGGCCCACACAGCCAAGCAGACCAGTCTGCTCCACAGCACACACACCAGTTCCTGTGTGGACTTTGCTGTGCTGACTAGACCCAACAAGCAAGCAGCAGCATGCACCTGAGATGTACAGGCCCTGGAGGTCGCAGAGCAACATACCCCACAAACCCCAAGGACTCACTCCAACGGGAATTTTGCAGGGTCCTGTGGTCTGGGGTACACTGAAACACCTCTTACATGATGAAACTCAGCTGCTCCTTTCACAGCACCTATTATGGACATGGAAGATGGCATTCAGGCCCCAGGCCCTAGCCCTGCACTGGGCCATCTCAGAGTGACCTTCTACCTAGTTCCCCATCACCCAGGCTCTTGGTGTGGTGGGCCTAAAGCAACAGACAGCTCAGCAGGCACAGGATCTTCCAACCCCAGAGACTCAACAGCACTTGACTCTGCTAGCCTCTGGGAAGGCTAACAGGAGAGCCTAAGCACTCTTCCAGGGGAAGAAAGCCTTGCCTCCCGAAAACGCCTGTTGTCCTGCTGAAGGAAGCAGCCCTGGTGAGCAGCAAGCATATGATTAAGGGGCATGAGGTGACCAGAAAACACCCTCACCATGAACTCAGTGTTACCTGCAGACCAAGCCTCAAGGCTGGGTGGATGTGGCAGTGGCCTCATCAGGTAAAATGGAAAGAAGGAGACAGGGGTGGACCAAAGGCAGGTACAGCACTGCTAAGCTGCCTAAGCCACAGAATGACACTGCCCATAACTGGGGCTGCTCAATCATCTGCCTTCCTTGGCCCATACTTGTAGCTTTGGGAACTAAGAAAGAAAAAGCCCTGAGGTTTATAGGATTCTGCATGGTACACTGGCACCAAACAACCCTGACTGATTCCTGTAGGGCACAGTCTCCTATTTAGGGTGGCAGCCAATCCTCCTGAACAGCAGGAACACTAAGAAAAACTCCCCAAAGCCAGGCCCCAACACTATCAGATGCAGTGTATGCCTGTGCACAGATGCCAGCCACATAGCAGAACACTAGTCTCAAAGGCACAGTGCTGCCTGCACAGCTCCCGACGCCCTGAACCCCACTTCCACCCTGTGCACCAGCTGTCAGAAGCCTCATCCCAAGGCAGGAGGTGCTAACCAGGCACATGGCCACAGCTCCACCGTCTCTCTGGTTTCTTCATACACCATCCTTGATTCCCAGGGGGAAACCAAGCTGCCCCAATTCACTGGGAGATCATGTCTAAGGTCTAGAAGGTCCTGCATCTCGGTTTAGTATTTCTAGGTATAAAAGTCAATGAGAGGGCTGGGTGCGGTGGCGCACCCCTATAATCCCAGCAGTTCAGGAGGCACAGGCAGGAAGATAGTGAGTTCAAAGCCAGCCTCAGCAATTTAGTGAGGCGCTAAATAATTCAGTGAGACCCTGTCATGAATAAAATACAAAAGAGGGCTGGGGATATGATTCAGTGGTCAGGTGCCCCTGAGTTCAATCCCTTGTACCCACCCACCCCCTCAAAAAAAGTTAATGAGACTACAGTGGCCAGAACAGGCAAAACCAGCACAGATGCAGACTTGCTGGAGGCAAAGTCTGGGTCACCTCTGTAGGCACAGCACTCAGCCAGGCACAGCGGAGCGGAAGAAGAAGGAAGTCCTACCTCCAGCAGGTGGCATAAAAGGATTCTCCACCAAAGGGAGGGCTGCCTACACACTAACTACCTCTCCCTGTGTGTGGGTGGGAGGGGATGCTGGAGACTGGGCTGGGGGTGCTCTACCACTAAGTTACACCACCAGCTCTTTTTACTTTGACACAGTATCTAAGTTACCCAGGCTAGCCTCACACTTACCATCCTCCTGCCTCAGCCTCCAAAGTCACTGGATGTACACACAAGTGTCACCACTCCTGACTCCAGACTTTACCATTCCACGTTCAAGAACAGGGCATCCTGGTGGGACTGAACTGTGGATTCCCTGACTTCACCTAGAGGGGGTATGACAATCCCAAGACCCCATGTCTACAATCTCTGGGAAAACCAGCACCTTTCATCAGGGGTTCAAGAGCAATCCACAGGAGCTGCTAAGACCAATCCCCGCTGAACAACTCAGTTCTTCACAGGGCTCCTAGGTTAAATACCTCCACAAGCAAATACCTCCACAAGCTAAGACTACCCCACAGAAGCCTGACACAGCAGCAGCATGTGAAACACTGTAGTGCAGTCGGCCCAGGTGATGAAGCCACACACCACGAGTGGGCCAGAAATGGAAAAGCATTCTGAATATGAAAATATGACCACATGGGCTGGGGTTGTGGCTCAGCGGTAAAGGTGCTTGCCTAGCATGTGCAAGGCCCTGGGTCCAATCCTCAGCACCACATAAAAATAAATAAACAAAATAAAGGTATTGTGTCCAACTACAACTAAAAAATAAATATTTTTTTAAAAAGATATGACCACACAGTGGCCAACGGAACCTCCCATCCCGTGGCCATATGACCCTAAGGAAGGACACCCAGTGTACTGAGGGCTGTGCAGTTCCTGTGCTCTCAGGCCACATCAGTGAAGCCACCAGAGGCTGCCTGCTTTGCAGACCTGAGCCTGTGGTCTCACTTCCATCACCACATTAACTGGCAGTGACAGTGATTCCCACACACCAGGGAGTTGAAGGAAGACAACTAATGGTCTGACCCCTCCAGGGCACTGTGCTCACTGGACACCCACTTGACCAAAGGACTCACAGGCCACAACACCTCTTCTGATTCTGACAACCCTCTTTTCACAGATGGAAGACACTAAACTTGGAAGTCACCCACATGCCCAAAGTTATTCAGCATCCTCTTGTCTCAGACCAGAAACTAAAATTGTTGTTCTCCAAGTAAAAGACTACGGTCCTAAAGCACTAGTGCAGTGGCAGTCACCTCCCTTTCACTGCCGAGCTCGTTTAGTGGTACCTGTCTTAAAAACTCACCAACAATTCAGTGCAGCAGCTCTGGGCTCTGCTGTAGTTACCCCAGATAAACTATGCTGTTTTTGGGGCTGGGGATGTGGCTCAGCGGTAGCGCGCTAGCCTGGCGTGCCTGCGGCCCGGGTTCGATCCTCAGCACCACATACCAACAAAGATGTTGTGTCCGCCGAGAACTAAAAAATAAATATTAAAAATTCTCTCTCTCTCTCTCTCTCTCTCTCTCTCTCTCTCTCTCTCCTCTCTCACTCTCTCTTTAAAAAAAAAAAAAAAAAAAAAAAAAGTATGCTGTTTTCAGAAACTCTCCAAGAGAAGGGGCCATCCAGGACCAGGACCAGGGAGAAGCAGCAACGGCCAACCTGGTGATCTGAAGCTCCTTCACTCGAGTGCAGCATCTGTCTAAGTGAGCAGAGTCAGAAGGCCCCTCCCAAGAGGACCCTAGAGAGCAATCCCTCCACAATCCCCAACACTCCTCCTCAGGTCTCATCTCCATGAACACTCTCGCCTTTTAGATCTGAAGCCAACCAGAAATGGGATGGCATCATCCAGGTAATCTGGTGGTGAACAGGGAGTGAGTAAAAACATATCTGTGACCCTCATCAGACTGGAAGGGGATATTCAGTAAAAGTTTTCCTAAATAAATAACACTAATTATCCAGCACTTAATGTACTTTTCATCAAAGAACTATTTTCCTGGCTGAAACAGACAAGAAGTTGAAGACAGTGTTAACTTTTTGCTCTTGGCCTTATTTTAAGACAGGCCCTAAGCATTACACATAAGAAAATAGACCATGAGACCCAACAGGAAACATGCTGGAATGCACAAGTCACATACCCAGGGAGAACAGCAGACAGTAAGAGGGCGAAGACTACACATGCTAGATAAGGGATGTCCCACCCAAAAGCCCTTGCCCGCTCACACCTATCAGCACACAGTCCTAAGACATCTCTGTTCTCCTTCAAATACACATCTGAAAATGGAGAGCAAGACAGACTCAGCTGCACCTGGACTAAGTACAGGCAGAACAAGACACCTACACAGCACGGTGCAGCACGGTGGCACACGCCTGCAATCCCTGTTACTCAAGAGGTTGAGGCAGGAAGATGGCAAGTTTGAGGACAGCCTGGACAACTTAGTATGACCCGCTTCAAAATAAAAAGAATTGGGGATGTAGCTCAATGGCAGGACACTTACCTAGCATAGATGAGGCCTGAGTTCCATCCCTAGTACAGACAGGAAGGAAGAAAGAAGACAGGCAGGTAGGCAGCATGGACTATAGGTCTGGTGGAGATAACCAAAGCAAATTCACGCCAAAAAAGCAAAGCTAGAGGCATCACAACACCTGACATCAAATTATACTACAGAGCTACTGAAACAAAAACTGCATGGTTCTGGCATAGAAACAGACATGCAGAGGAGAGGTCCAGAAGAGAAGATACAGACAGACCCACAGATAGTCATCTGATCCTTGATAAAGTTGCCAAAGACATACACTGGAGAAAAGATAGTCTTTATAACCAATGGTGCTGGGAAAACTGTTATCCATATGTAGAAGAATGAAACTGAGTCCTTTTCACTCACCACGCACAAAACCAACCCAAAAATGGATCAAAGATCTTGGAACTAGACCAGAAACTATGCAATTCTTACAAGAAAATGTAGGGTCAACTCTCCCAACACACAAGCACAATAACTTTCTTAATAAGACCCCTAAAGCTCAGGAAATAATGCCAGGAGTTAATAAATGGAATGGCATCAAATTAAAAAGCTTCTGCACAGCAAAGAAAATAATTAGGAATATTAACAGAGAACGTACAGATTGGATAAAATCTTTGCTTATTACTGTTCTGACAGAAGATTAATATCTACAATATATGAAGAACTCAAAAATTTATATAAAAAAATCAAATAATCCAATTAATAAATGGGGAAATGAATTAAATGGACATTTCTCAAAAGAAACATAAATGGCAAAAAAATACATGAAAAAATGTTCAACATCATTAGCAATTAGGGAAATGCAAATCAAAACTACCCTGAGATTTCATCTCACATGAGGCAGAATGGCAGCCAAGAATACAAATAATAAGGGGCTGGGGATGTAGCTCAGTTGGCAGAGTGCTTGCACAAGGCCCTGGGTTCAATCTCCAGCACCACACACACAAAAAAGAATACAAATAATAAGCCAGGCATGGTAGCACATGCCTGTAATCCCAGCGACTCAGGAGGCTGAGGTAGGAAGACTGTGAGTTCAAAGACAGCTTCAGCAACTTAGTGAGGCACTAAGCAACTCAGCTAGACCCTGTCTCAAAATAAAACATAAAAAGGGGCTGGGGAGGACTGAGGTTATGGCTCAGCAGTAGAGTGCTCACCTAACATGTGTGAGCAGCGGGTTTGATCCTCAGCACCACATATAAATAAATAAAATAGAGGTATTGTGTCCATCTACAACTAAAAATAAAATTTTTTTAAAGGGGCTGAGGATGTGGCCCAGTGGTTAAGCACTCCTGGGGTTCAATCCCCAGTACCAAAAAAAAAAAAGACAAATATTAAGCAAAAAAAAAAAAAAAAAAGAACACAAACGATAATAAATGCTGGAGAGGATCTGGAGAAAAAGGGACACTTTTACACCATTGGTGAGACTGTAAACTAGTACAACTACTATTAAATCAATATGGAGGTTCCTCAAAAGAGTAGGCATGAAACCATAATATGACCCACTCCTCAGTATTTACCCTGAAGAATTAAAGTCATCTTACTACAGTGAAACATGCATACCCATGTTTGTAGCAGACCAATTCACAATAGCCAAATATGGAACCAGCCTAGGTGTCCATCACTGGCTGAATAAATAAAGAAAAAGTAGCATATACACAGTGGAATTTTATTCAGCCATAAAGAAAAACAAAATTATGCCATTTACGGGAAAATGTCTAGAACTAGAGACCATTATGTTAAGCAAAAGAAGTCAAACTCAGAAGGTCAAGGGTCCTATGCTTTCTCTCACATAGAAACTAGAAAGAAAAAAATAAAAAAAGTTGGGGGCAGATCTCATGAAAATCAAAAGCAGATCAGCAGAGGAAAGGGACCAAGGGGAAGGGGGCAAGTACTCGGAGTGAAATTGGCCAAATTATATTTTATATGGTATGCATGTTCAAAAATGTAACTCATCACGATGTACAACTATAATGCACCAATAAAAAAGTATGCAGTGAAGCACTAAGCAACTCAGTGAGATCCTGTCTCTAAATAAAATACAAAACAAGGCTGGGGATGTGACTCAGTTGTTAAGTGCTCCTGAGTTCAATCCCTGGTAGAAAAAAAAAAAAAAAGTGGTGGTGGGAGAAGCCTTGGTAGAGGGAGCAAGAGTGCTCCTTTCATGAATTCCCAGTGATGAGCATCATATAAGCTGCCAACAAAGGCCACCTTCCAGGAGCCTGAGGCACAGCCTGATCCACGCAGGGAGGAGCGCCATCACTGCGGGTAGACCATGCAGTCAGCTCAGACTTACACCAAGCTACATCCTACCCACAGGCACTCCTCACCCTAGCACAGCACAGTCCTTCCCACAGGCACCCCATCCAGCCTCCAGAGCCCCCGAGGGGGTCTGGAACACAGTGTCCTCATCTGGAAGATGAAGAGTATCTGGAGGACAGACTGCCCAGCTTATGTGCTGGAGGAAACCAAGCGTTCCAACCAAGCCTCCGTCACGGTGGGCACTTCACACCTTGGTATCCCTCCCCTATGGAGGGTCCAAGAGCAGAGGCAATCCAGCTAGGAAAAAGCTTGGCAAACGTCAGCAGCTCCTTACTCTCAGCATAAACCTTAGCCAAAAAAGATAAAAATAAAACTACACTAAACATCCTGGGCCAAGGAGCAGAGTACCAGGAGTCAAGAAAGCACAGCTCCACCTTGGGATGAAAACCACAGGGATACCTCTTGTAAAGGACAGAGACCATGGGGACATCTCCTATAGGGCACAGGGACCATGGAGTGGAAGTAGGGACGCTGACTATGGAAGCCATATGTCTTGTAGGGACGCAGAGACCAGAGGGCCCTCTAGGGGAGGCTTTGCCCTTACCCAAGGGAGGCTCACCTTTCCGAAGAACCCGCTTCTTTGCTCGAATGTCTGTTTCCAGCTCTGCAGCTCTGATGTAGATCCTGACAGACTGTGGGAGATGGCGGACAGCTTGGGCCACCACAGCCTTGGCTGTGTCCCCCGGCTGCAACCTGGCTGCTTCTAGCCAGACATCTTCACTCTGGGGCAGGAAAAAAAAAAAGCAGTGAGGGCATGTACAGACTGGGAGCCACAGTGGAGCAGTAGGTACTCGGGCACATATTCATGTACAGACTGGGAGCCACAGTGGAGCAGTAGGTACTCGGGCACATATTCAATCAGTCAGCTTGGCCAAGCACACCTACACCAGGACTCTCCCTGCAACACCAAGGCATAGAAACATGGCTGCCACATGTCTAACAAAAGACACGTGCAACAACACTTCTCAAAAAGAGTATAATTTCACTCTGCAGGGTTAGCCCACAAAGCAGAGACTGTATCTGATGGAAAGTTCTGATTTGTGCCTGATTCTTGGGTAAGTCCCCTTGGGTCCTTTTTCACTAGCAGTCTGCACAATAAAGTACATGGCACTCAATAAGGCTTCATGAAACTTTTTTTTTTTTTTTTTTTAGTTTTAAGTAGACACAATATCTTTATTTTGCATTTATGTGGTGTTGAGGATCGAACTCAGTGCCTCAAGCATGCTAGGCGAGCACTCTACCCCTGAGCCACAACCCAACCCCCTTCATAAAACTTTTTAAGCTTGTCTGGTCATTCCACCTTCAAAAATGCAAGCACTGTCCAGGTGTCCACCTGTAATCCCAGCAACTCAGGAGGCTGAGTTAGGAAGAATACAACTTCAAAGCCAGCCTCAGCAACTTAGTGAGGCCCTAAGCAACTCAGGGAGACCCTGTCTCTAAACAAAATACAAAAAAGGCTGGGGATGTGGCTCAGTGGTCAAGTGTTCCTGGGTTCAATCACAGAACCAGGAGGAAAAGAAAAAAAAAAAAACCAAGCTAGACACGTGGTGGAGCACGCCTGTAATACCAGCAGCTCAGGAAGCTGAGGCAGAAGGATCACGAGTTCAAAGCCAGTCTCAGCAAAAGCAAGGCACAAGCAACTCAGTAAGACCCGGTCTCTAAAACAAATATAAAATAGGCCTGGGGATGTGGCTCAGTGTTCAAGTGCCCCTGAGTTCAATCACTAGTACCAAAAAAAAAGCACTAGCATACTGTAATATTCTCCTAAGTGTTAGCATCGTCCTTAGGTTTTTTACATCATGTGGCACAACAAACTACCCAGTTTCACTCTTACCTGCCATTAAAGGGAAAGGGGATCAGCTTCACTCCATGTGGAAACCAGAGAAGCCCACACCCTCCCCTAAGCTGCCTTACCCTCTGTACTTAAGGCAAAGGACTTGCTAGCTTTAGTCTACTCCTATAGGTATCCTGCATGGTATAGACAAACACACAGTCCCTCAAGGGTAGCAATCTTGACGCCATCCAGGAAAATACCCTACAATGGGCTTCACCTTGGGGCACATCTCTGTTCCCTTCATGATGAGGTTCCGAGCGACTTGTAGCTTCCCAGTCACTTCCTCCAGGCGGGCTGACGCAATCCAGGCTGGCGGGTGATGAGGGTTTGTCTCCCGAACAGACTTGAGGAGCAGTCGTGCCTTCTTGATGTCACTGTTGAGAGCAAAAATGCAGTACTGAGCCACACTGCCCGGGGAGCACCCAAGACCAGGAAGAAAGTGTCTATGTCACAATGTACTAAGCAATCGACTCAGCAATGCAAACCAACCAAAATTCCCGACAGCACTACTCCAAGCCTGTTTAACATCCATGCAGATAATTCTGAACATCAAAAACCACTTTCTAGCTCAGCCAAGGCACTGACTTTGAATGATATGTATAAAACACTAAACACACCCACTCAAATGGAAAATATATACTTTAAAAGAAAAACCAAACTATATCATTTCTTAGAACATCTATCCCATATTTTGACTGCATATTGTAAAAAAAAAAAAAAAAAAAAAAAAAAACCTTAAAACATTCTAAGCAACAGGAGTTCCCATCCCAAACGACCAACTCTGCACATCACTCACTTGATATCCCCGCCATGGGTGGGGATCATGGAGTTGAGATCCGTCAGATAGCCTTTAGGGTCCACAACAGTCTGTCCACTCACTGAATCAGACACCTGCAATACAAGACAAGCAGAAAATCAGCTGGACGCAACCAGGTGCATGCAGAACAAATGCTCAAAGGGCCCCTGGAACAAGTCCTACCAAGAGCCCTGACCCAGTGGGGAGTCACGAAAAGAGGAAAATAACATTAATTCAGATGACAATTTGTGATGATGAATTTTTTCTACATGGAAAAGACACATTAAAAATGGCTAGGAGTAAGGCTAGGGCTGTAGCTCATTGGTAGAGCGCTTGCCTCGCAGGTATGAGGCCCTGGGTTCCACCCTTAGCACCACATAAAAATAAAGATATTAAGGGGCTGGGGATGTGGCTCAAGCAGTAGCATGCTCGCGCTCGCCTGGCATGCGTGCAGCCCGGGTTCGATCCTCAGCACCACATACAAAGAAAGATGTTGGGTCTGCTGAAAACTAAAAAAAAAAAATAATAATAATAAAATAAATAAAATTCTTTCTCTCTCTTTAAAAAAAATAATAATAATTAAAAAAAAAACCTGGGATATTTATCTCAAAAAAAAAAAAAAAAAAAATGGCTGGGAGCAGTGGCACACACCTGTAACCCCAGAGGCTAGGGAGGCTGAGGCAGGAGGATCGCAAGTTCAAAGCCAGCCTCAGCAAAAGTGAGGCGCTAAGTGACTCAGTGAGACCCTGTCTCTAAATAAAATACAAAACAGAGTTGGGGATGTGGCTCAGTGGTTGAGTGCCCCTGAGTTCAATTCCCAGTACCAAAAAAAAAAAAAAAAGAACCAATAAGGAGCGAAACCCAGAAATCAAAAAAGATTGGTGATTGCAAGGTTTGGTTTGGGTTTTAGTACCAGAAATTGAACCCCAGGGGCTCTTAACCACTGAGCTTTTAATTTTTTAATTTGAGATGGGGTCCTGCTAAGTTGCTTAGGGTCTCACTAAGTTGCTAAGGCTGGCCTTAAACTCACAATCCTCCTGTCTCAGCCTACAGAGGTCACTGGGATTCTCCTGAGCGGCTGGGATTACAGGTATGAACCACCTACCTAACTTGGAATTTTTTTTGAAGTTTGTGAAATATTCACACGTGATTCTCCAAACACAAATGGAAGATTATACACATCACTCTGAAACTGTTTTTGTTTTTTTTTTTTTTTCGGTACCGAGGATTGAACCCAAGGGCACTCAACCACTGAGCCACATCTCCAACCCTTTGTATATTTTTAGAGACAGGGTTTCACTAAATTGCTTAGGGTCTTGCTAAGTTGCAGAAGCTAGCTTTGAAGTTGTGATTCCTCCTGCCTCAGCCTCCCAAGCCACTGGATCACAGGAGTGTGCCACTGCACCCAGCTGCAAATGGTTTTCTTTTTTTTTTTTTTTAATCTTTTATGTTTCTTAAGTATTTATTGAGTTGTAGATGAACACATATACTATCTTTATTTTTTTATGTGGTGCTGAGAATCAAACCCAGTGCCTCACACATGCGAGGTAAGCACTTTACCACTGAGTTACAGCCTCAGCCCTGAAACTGGTTTTTATACGTATGATTATTTCTCCTAGTTTACTGGGTCTTTTGTTGACTTTACAGTGTTTTCCATTATGCAAAAATTCTGAATTTCACCATAAACAAATCTGAAACATTTCCCTTCGGGGTTTTTAATGTGCGGTTTCAGAACCAGAAAGGGATCCCTACTGCACTAGGTCCAGCACCCAGTAGTCTCTAGAGTGGAGTGCCCATTCACTTTAGAGCCGGGTGGCAATTTAGTGAAATACAGATGGCCCTAGGTCCAGAATGGAAGAGGATGGTAGGCAATGTCACATAGGTCTGGCCCTTTGGATGCGGCCCTGGGTGCACTGTGCTTGCCTGGACTATAGGTACACGCAGTCCTCACCTGAACACAGAATTCTATCTATTTTTGTAACAGAAAAAAAGACTCTTTACTTTTTTCTTTTCCTTTTGGTACTGGGGATTGAACCCAGGGGTGCTCTACCACTGAGCTACATCCCCAGCCCTTTTTATTTTGAGACAGGGTCTCACTGTGCCTGACCTTGTTGGGTTTGTTTGTTTAAATAATATACATTTTTAAATATCTTTTTTAAAAATTTATGTTTTAGTTATAGATGGACACAATACCTTTACTTTATTCACCTATTTTTATGTGGTGCCAAGGAGCAAACCCAGTGCCTCAAATATGTGAGGCAGGCACTCTACCACTGAGCCCCAGCCCCAGCCCCTTGTTGGGTTTTTAAAACAATCATAATAGCTTTATAATCAGGTAACAAGATGTTCATAGGAAAACACCCAGGGCCACTCACCTGGCTCAGCCTCATGTCCATCAGGGTGTTCCTTGCCTGGCCAATCTTCCTCATGTCCAGCTCACCTGTGCCTGGCGTCATCAGTCCTGGGGTCATCCCACCTGGGTATGGAGTGTTCAGTCCACCTGGGTATGGCGTGTTCAGACCCCCAAATTGCTGGAAGGTAAAGGATAAAACACTGGTTTGCACTTTCATGTGAACTTCATCTTCCCTGAAATAGTCCCACAGGGGCTAATAGGCCCATCTGTGCAGACTCAGCCACAGCACAACTACTGAGCTGCAGGCACACTCATCCATTGCTCCCACCTGACCTGTCCAGACCCCAGAGCCCCATTTGCCTTCTTTTCAGATGCTCACAGTTTGCCGGGGATCCACAGAAGTATGGTTTTCCCCAGTCTGTAAATGCTTTGCAAAAAAACTATCAGGAACAGGGGTCAGCTTCTCATAACGTGGATTCCGTTGGCGTTTGTTTCTTGCATCACCAACTTCTGGGATGCTTAGCCACTCTTCCTCTGTGACCTCTGCCAGCTTCCTCTGGAAACACAGTCCAAAGCATGAATCATCAACAGAAGTTCATGGCTCAGGCAGAGCTACACTCACTCTCCTACAACCTGCAGAGCAGCAGGCCTTAGAGAGGACTTTGATGCAGAAATGGCCTTCTACTACACTTAAGAGAAATCCATTTATTGTATCTGTTCTATGGAATTAAAATATAAATTATTCTATCAAAGCATACGTACAATGGTGCACACCTATAATCCCAGCAACTCAGGAGGCTGAGGTAAAAAAATCAAAAGTTCCAGGCAAGCCTGGGTAACTTAGGGAGACCCTGCCTCAAAATAAGAAAGGGGCTAGGATGTAGCTTAGTGTTAGAGCACCCCTGGGTTTGATCCCCAATACTGGGAGGCAGTGGGGAGCCCAACAGGCAGAGTTTAGAAAACCTTACTTACAGGGCTGGGGTTGTGGCTCCGTGGCAGAGTACTTGCCTCGCACACGTGAGGCACTGGGTTTGATCCTCAGCACCACACAAAATGAATAATAAAATAAAGGTATTGTTGGGGCTGGGGTTGTAGCTCAGTGGTAGCGTGCTTGCCTAGCATGTGTGATGCACTGGGTTCGATTCTCAGCATCACATACAAATAAATAAAATAAAGGCCCAACAACAACTAAAAATTAAAAAAAAAAAAAAAGGTATTGTGTCCATCTACAACTAAAAAAAATTTTTTAAAAAAGAAAATCTTACATTCAAATGAAATTAAAATTACACGAAAATAAGTTTACTGTTCCCACCTTTTGCAATAGGTGAAGGAAAGGTGTTTTGTTTTTTAAACATACACATAATTAAATGTACTAAAGTACAAACCTTCTAAGCAATTAAGTAAAGCACAGTTAGTAAAATCTCATCAACTCCACAGCAAAGCAGCCAGGCCCTTTGCTCAGGCTAGGTGTATCAGAAACACACCTGCCAGGCACAGGCACCTGAAGCCCAGCACGCAGGAGGCTGAGAGGAGTTAAAGAGACCAGTCTGGGCAATGTAACAAGACTGTTACCAAAAAAGGGGTGGAGGATGTGATGTGGCTATGGCAGAGAGCTTACCTAGATCAGACATGAGGCCCTGGGTTCAATTCCCAGCACTACAAAAAAAAAGAAGAAAGAAACAGCATGCCACACCACCTGCTTACTTTGAGATCTGAAAACTGCTGCTGAATTTTAGGGCGTTCCATCCGGTACTTCTCAATCTCTTCTTTCTCCCTTTGCTCTCTATGAAATAAAATATGCACCTGCATTAGAAATATTAGGGGCCCATGTCTGTAATCCCAGCAGCTTGGGAGGCTGAGACAGGAGGATCACAAGTTCAAAGCCAACCTCAGCAAAAGCAACTCAGTGAGATCCTGTCTCTAAATAAATAAAATACAAAATAGGGCTTAGGATGCGGCTTAGGGGTTGAACTAAAGATTGAACTCATGCCTGAGTTCAATCTTTGGTACCCCCCCTCAAAAAAGAAAAGAAAAGAAAGAAGGAAAGAATGAAAGAAGAAGGAAAGAAGGAAAGAAGGAAAGAAGGAAAGAAAGAAAGAAAGAAAGAAAGAAAGAAAGAAAGAAAGAAAGAAAGAAAGAAAGACTGTGTCCATTCCAAAATAAAGCTGGCTAGTTATATACCCTAATTAAATCACCAAAAAAGAATACTTTCATACTAAGCTGCTTAGTCAAGTGTATATTAAGGCAACTATGGAAACATTTATATACATAATAATTCAACTATCTATCAACTGAAAATAGGCAGAAATTTGATAAAATTAAAAGAAGTTATCTTACTTTGATATACAGTTGCTTGAGTTACAATGGAGTTCTGTAGCAATAAACCCACCACAAGCTGAAAATTTCCCAAGTCAAAAATCCATGTAAATGGGTGCTTCTCATTCTCAAGATAGCCCTCACTCTCCCTTGAAAGTCTATCTACCTTCCTAAATAAACCTGCCTATGCAAAAAAAAGTGTGTAATACCCCTACTCTACCGAACACATGAGCTTTACAGAACACACCACAGAGCGCTAGACGTCATTCCTTAGATTGCATGGATGACCAGGAGCTGCTCAGCATCACAAGAAAGTATCTTGCCACCTATCGCTAGCTCTAGAAAAGATTAAAATTCAAAGTACAGTTTCTATTGAATGCATACTGCTTTCATACCATCTGTAATGTTGAAAATCATGAGTCAAACCTTTTTAGAGGGCAACCATCTATAAATTCTTCCATTTGAACACAAGTATATTCACTGCTTTAAAATTCACAAATTCCCTAAGGCCAGCCTATGAATGTTCAACTCAGAAGCAAAACTGAAAACTATGAGAGGTCCCTATATATATAAAGCCCTCAACTTATCTCGCCCCATCTGCCAGGTCAGATGGTTTGTATCACCACGTAACTTTTTCAGGGACACAGGGCTATGGATCATTTAGAACTAAGCTTAGACAAACCAAATCAATCTACCAGGAGTTGATATGAACCAACTAGCTACAACTTTTTTAAATGAGATTTAAATTTTCCTTTATAAAGAAAAAGGAAAACATCCTTTGGTAGGATAAATTGGTAGGAATTTATATGTAATCTGATAAATGGACTGAAGGAGCAGGGCATGGTGGCAGAACCCTGTAATCCTGGCTACTCAGGAGGCTAAGTCAGTAGGAATGCAAGTTCCAGACCAGCCCCAAAGCTAGTTGCCCTGCCTAGGCAACTTAGCGAGGCCCTATCCCAAAACAGAAATTTTAAAAGGGCTAGGGATGTGGCTCAGCAGTAGAGTTCCTGCCTTGCATGTGTGATGCCCTGGGTTCCATCACCAGTACTGGGGTGAAAAAAAAGAAAGAGAAAGAAAGAAAAACAACAAAAAAGGCAAGGGGTGCAGCTTAGTGGCAGAGTGCTTGCCTAGCATGTGCAAACCCCTGGTTTTGATCCCCAGCACCACCAAAAACAAAAAGCAATAGAAAGAGAAAAAAGAAGTATTAATAGTTACTTTCTGGGCTTATGAAGAAACATACTTCATCTCATTTTTCTAATCCTCTATAATAAGAAATTTGGGTTTTTTTGTTTGTCTGTTTGTTTGTTTTTACCCTTGCACTAGGTATTGAACCCAAGCTAGGCAAACACTCTACCGCAGAGCTACACCCCCAATCCTTTTTAATTTGAGACAAGGTCTCATTAAGTTGCCCAGGCTAGCCCTGAATTTATGATCTTCCTGCCTCAGCCTCCCATGCACCTAGAATTATTGGCATGTACCACCAAACACAGGTAAAAATGTAACTTCCTATTACAATAAATTAGAAACTTGCAAACCAATATAATGCCTTTTTATACATTGTAGCATCTTATGTTTACTTCGCTAAGTTCCCCAGAATAAGGACAAAGGATTCAGAAAGCTGCCACATCAATTGGTGCACTGAAGTAACATCAATAACAGAGATGCAGAACACCCACCTCAGAGGCCTGCAGAGAAAGTCTCCTCTCCAACAGGTACCAAGGACAGAGCTTGCCTGAGTTGGCACCATAGGAACCTCTATCCAAAGCCTGCTTCTCATAGACTTCCTGATGTCTGCACCTCCCACCAGCCCAACTTGGTTAAATCACTCCCAACCCTATAGCCACATACAACACTGACATGTGGAACAAGTTTCCAAACCACAACTACCATAAAATCTGTATATTCATTTTCAAATTATTTAACATGGATTAATCAACATCACTCTCCATTTCATGGATAACTCTAATGTCTAGTCAAAGTAATACCCCAAATTCTGATTTGAGGGGTATTCAGGCTATAGAGTTCTTAAGCTTCACTGTAGCCCCCAGACCCAGCTGACCCAGACCAAGACCCATGCTGCCTTGAAGGTAAGCTGATACATACTAATCCTACAACTCTTCTCTTAGTCTAAAGTCAGTGCAAAACTTATTCTGTCAGATAAAAACAGCATTAATTTACCTTCTTTCTTTTCTTCTTTCATCCATCCTTTTATCCAGAGCTGCATAAATAGCATCTGCTTCCTCATCATCTTTCTCATAGGGCCCACTGGAAAAGAGGCTCCCAGCATAGCCATTAAACTAAGAACCAAACAATATATTAAAAGAGTCAGTGCTCCCTTGAACATAATCCCACCAACTCAAAGGACTTTTCAGATGTAAATTACTTGCCAACTGCTTTTTATAGGACAAACCCAAATTGAGAGCCAGTCTATAGCCAACTGATCAATACTCTTCAAGTGCCAAGGGCGTGAGAGACAGAGGAGCTGGTCTAGCTGGAAGAGACTAAAAAGACTAAATGTGATGGGGAATCCTGGAACGGGTCCCATGCCAGGAAAAGGACATTTATGGAAACAGTGTACAATTCAAACAAGAGCTATAGATGAGTGAGCACTATGGGGCCAACATTAATTTCCAGGTCTCAGTAGCTGTATTAAGATAATGGAACATGGATGAAAAGGAGCTTAGTGAAGAGTTTTAGGAACTTTTTTTTTTTTTTTTTTTTACTTCTGTTGGTACTATTTTAGCAAGAACCTAAAAGTTTAAAATTATTTCTGCCAAGCACAGTAGTACACTCCTATAATCCCAGTGACACAAGAGGCTAAGGCAGGAGTATCACAAGGTCAAGGCCAGCCTTGGCAACTTAGTAAAACCTTGTCTCAAAAAAATAAAAAGGGGGTTGGGGATGTGGCTCAAGTGGTAGCACGCTCCTCTGGCATGCGAGCGGCCCGGGTTCGATCCTCAGCACCACATACAAACAAAGATGTCTGCCGAGAATAAAAAATAAATAAATATTAAAATTTTAAATAAATAAATAAGTAAATAAAAAGGGTTAGGAATGTTGCTTAGTGGTAGAGCACCCCTGGAGAAGGAAGGAAGGGAGGGAAGGAAGGAGGAAAAAAGAAAAGACTGATTTCAAAGTTAAAGTTCCATAAAAACTATTTTCCTAGGAGCTGGAGCTATGGCTCAGTGGTAGAGTGCTCGCCTAGCATGTGCAAGGCACTAGGTTCAATCCTCAGCACCACATAAAAATAAATAAACAAAATAAAGGTATAAAAAAAATCACATCCATCTTAAAAAAAATATTTTCGTAGGAGGAAAGACATCACTTACTAGAAGCCATCTAGAAAAACTCAACTGAACCACGAGCTAAGGGGCAGGCACTGAAGCCAGATCAAGTAAACACCAACACCATCATTAATGACCAGCAGGGCAATGTACCAATAGGACATTCAGACATTTGTAAGTACATCTCTTCTGAAAATATGAAAAAGAGGCTCATGTCTGTTTTTACTGTTCCCTTCTCACACAGTTAAAGGAATCTATGAATCGGAGCACCTCATCATGGAAGCCAGTCAGCCCTTCTGACTGGTGGAAGACAGCACAGAAGCCCCACAAAAGTCACCTCATCATAGTTGGTGTCATTCAGATCTTCATCATCATCATCAGCAGCCTGGTTTTTCTTCATCTGGTCCCCCACTGTTCTCTTGCCTGGTGGTGCATGGCGATCATCCACAGGATCATTTGCATCCCGGGCCGGCCCAATGTCTGACCGGGTGGTGAAACCAGTGGCACTGCAGGAAGATGCCCATTACCTAGATAGTCTTATAGTAACATCTCTTTTTCTAACACCTCTGAGAATTTCCAAACATTCTGCTGGCAGTAAACCATGCTTTCTAACCATGCTGAGCACCACTGATCTTCTCTGCTTGCCTTATGTTTCCACCCCAACCCCCACCATCACTCCAAGGTTTGTCCCTTTCTCCTCCATGTGAATTATCAGGTCTCAGATCTCACTCCTCCCAAGTCCCAGCCTCACATTTCCAACAGCCTGCTGAGCACCCCCCATCCAACTAGGTCAAACCAAGGCCCTCTCTGGATCCTGCAGCTACTCTCAGCTGTCCCTGCTGTTAATAGAAGCAGTGTAGTCCCAGGCATCAAAACATCATCTTAACCTCCCTCTTCAGTCTTCTCCACCCCCCGACACTCAAGTACTACTGATCCTACCTCCAAATCCCCCCTCCTCAAATTACACCACAACTGGCAAACAGCTGGCCATACTTACTCCTAATCTTTGTATTGCTCTACCAGATGATTCTTCCCAAAACACAGTTCTGACTGAGGCATTCTTTGGTATCACCGGCTCTCTGAAGCCTACAGGCCTCTTTGACCTCCTACAGCTCCATTTCACTCACTTTGGTCTCCTTGCTGTCCCCTGGTTTTCCTTTGATCCTTCCATTTTTTAACCCTTTAACTGCCTACACACAAAATGCCAGTTTCTCTTCTAGTTTTGCCACATCTGATACATTCAAATCTACCTTTTTCTAATCTCTGGAATCCTCACGTTCTAAATCTGTTCCTCTTCATATACTTAGTTATACAAGCATCAAACTTCCTCTGATAAACTGCTGGCCCTCTGAAAATGGTGACACATCTGTGTTCTGTGTGCCCCTGGGGCAGTTTTTGATACCACTACCACTTTTTGCTTCAGATAACCAAGAAGAACTCTAAGAACTGCTTATTTATCCAATAAGTAACGGTGGTCATCTGTGAGGCAGGCATGGGTCACCCAGGCACCAGCCCGCCTGCCCCCAGGAGCTGAGACTGAACAGACAACCTAAAGTGACCAATACTAAATAGAAATGATCAGTCGTGCTTAAAGCAAGGAAGGGCTAACGTGCTCCTACTTCACATCAGGACCTTATCTACTCCTCACGGTTGACTTGCATGCCGTCAATACCCATCTTAGACACCAAAACGCGGGCTCAGGGCCCGGGGTGGTTAAGTCTCAAGTCACAGCTCCTAGTGGCAGGCAAGGCTCACGGCCAGGTCTGCGACCTACACGGAATAAATCAGACCGTCCAGCAGGCTGCAGACTGGCGGCGGACCCTAATTTATTTTCGGTGCATCTTCCGCGTCCTGCGTCCAGGGAGAAACGCGGGCAGCCAGCACGGTCCTCCTCCGGGACCCCCTCCCGCGCCCCACGCCCCGCGCGCCGCCCCAGGCCTCACCCCCGGCCCAGCCCCGGCACGTAGCCGAGGGGCGCGGGCATGCCCAGGAATGGCTTCTTCTTCTTGTTCATGGCAGAGGAGGCGCCCGCGGCGGAGCAGAGCAAAAAAGCAACCTCCGGGCGCGAAACACCGCAGACGTCTCGGTCGCTGCCGCAGGAAGCGTCGCGTCCGTCACGTCACCCGCGTCCCGGAAGCAGAGCGCGCGGCCCCGCCCTCCTGACTCTCGGGCGGAAGTCCATGCCGCAGCGCTTCCGGTTGCGGTTGCGGGGCGCGCCTGCCGCGGGCGCGGGCTCGCGAGAGCCTGTCTGTGGCGCGGCGGCGGCGTGGGCGGCCCCGAGAGATCAGGACCGCCCGCGCTCCGCGTCCTGTGAGTGCAGGGCCGGGGCGCGGTCCCTGGGGCCGTCCTGCCCCTCGCAGATCCCGTCGCACCTGTCCTGCTGGGCAGAGCTGGTGGGGAACCGCGGGCGCGCTTCGCGCCCGGGTCCTGGGCCATCCTAGGGCACCGTCCCCTGTGGTCCTGCCCGGCCCGGTGTGGCCTGAACGTCCGCGCTCCTGCAAGGCTGAGGAAAAGAAGTGAATGCACCTCTCCCTGTGTGTAGGCTGGCGTCACAAAAGTGTGGACTCCTCTGTGCCCTTGCCTTGGATTGATGCACCCCACTCCTCTGCACACATTTTTGCCAATCCAATGCAACTCTGCCCCTGCTACGAGACACCAACCCTACCAACACCTGGGGAGAGCACCCAGGCTCTTGGGCACAACAGGCAAAAACTGCTGGTGGCAACCTGGCCTTTTGCTGGACCTGGCAAACACAGTTAGCCCTTCTCAGTGCGGTTCTAGAGCAAACACTTCAGCCCTGACTGTCAGTCCTTGGAGCTCCTCTCCAACCTCCCCAGCCAACCCCATTTTCGGTTATAGAGTTCAGAGCCAGATTCAGAGATTGGTTACACAGGGAAGAGGAGAGCCACAAGGAAGCCTACAGATGTGATTGGGGTGAGGGTCAACCTGGCTTCTCTGGGGAAGCAAGAGCGCGTTTGAGGGAGAAACCTCTGAGTGTGCCCCGCTAAAGAAAGTCAGTAGCCTAGGGCGGTAGTGCACCCCTTGTAATTCCAGCTACTCATAGGCAGAAGGAGGATCATCAGTTCCAGGACAACCTGAACACCTGAGCTACCTCCCCAGTTCAAAAACAAAATCCAAGTATTAAAAGGGCTGGGGTGTAATCCAGTGGTAGGGAGCTTGACCCTGATTTTACTCCCTAGTACCGAGGCTGGGCAGCCAATTCACGAGATTGGAGAGCGCGAAGTGTTCGTCTCTCCTTGGCCAGGACCTCCGCGGATAGAAAACACCAAGAGTAGGTAGGGGGTCCTGAATCCCCCAACACATAGGAGACCCACAGCTCTTCGCTTGCCTGCCTCAGAGGACCTTCAGCAGGTGGTCAGTGCCCAGGTGAGAACGGAAGCCCTTTACCCTGGCGGACACCCTCCGCAAAAGCAGCCCGCGCGCCGCCGACACACCTCCGAGCTCCCGGAGCGCGCCCGGCGCACTGGGCCCGGCGGCAGGTGCCTCGCCGCGCAGACTCGCCGGCCACAGGGACCGGCTCGGGCGCGGGGCCGGCGCGGGCGGGGCGGGGTGTGGGGTGGGACGGCGACGCGCGTTACCCGCCGGTCACACTGGCCGCCCTGCACTCAGTGAGGGGCGTGTGCGCGGGCCCGGCACCCGCCGGCCCCATGTTCACCGAGCTGAGGTCCAAGCTGAGCCCCCCGCGAGGCCGCGCCGGGGCTGTGCGCGCTGGCTTAGGGGAGCGCCGCGATGTGGACGGTGAGCACGGGCTGGACTGGGAAGCAGGAATGTCGCGGGGCTGCGGGACACGGGACCAAGAGGCAAGGGGGTGGGGGGCTGGACCCTGCGGGCTTCCAGCATCGGCAACTGCGGGGAGGGGGGGGCGACCTGACCTAACGGGGTGCGGTGGCCTTTGTCCTCCTCCGCAGGGGATTGGTTGGCCAACCTCAGGCCTTCATATCAGCGCGCCTTTGGCTTGGGGTGGGGGATGACAGGCCAGGGCTTCTGTGTCCATGCTGGAGGCACACTGGGGTCACCCCTTCCTTCCAAATGCATAGAAAACCCTCTTCAGCCCCGGCAGTGGGGTCGACAAGGGGTTGAGATCACAACCCCACATTTCCTTTTGGAATTGATGTTGGGGCAGGGAGGAACCGATCCTTCCCTACTGCCAGCAGGAAATGGGCGGGGCTCCGCTGGCCGGGCAGGTGCAGGGCCGGCAGAGGCGTTGGACTAGTTCCCCAGAGCTGCTCCTACCCTAGGGCAAAGGCCCTGTGGAAACCTGAGACGACCTGGCCTGCCTCCTGGAAGGTGCAGGTTCAGAATCAATCTTTCCCCATGTACTAGACATCACTTTGGGGCAGTAGCCACACACCTGCTGTCTGACCTTAGACCTCAAATTTAAAGTCACCAAGGGTCCAGTTCAAAATTCCAAAAATGGGGGAGGAAGAAGCTAAGCCTCAGGAGTCTTACTAAGGTTTCAGTAGAATGGGTACACCCATTACTTATACCTCCTTGACACCACCAAACCCTGCCCCAGTGTAGAGGGGATGGCTATCAAGGAAAGAGGATCTCATGCTACACCTTGGGGTGGGCCCTGGGAACCTCATTCTGCCTGCCCACCCAGGGCCTGGATGTGTGCAGAGATTTAGGAGAGCCTGAGCCCACTTTCCTTTCTCCCCTCCCCAAGACACCATTTGCCACATTTATGGAGCCCCTCATGTGCCTTAGGGATCCCACCCCAGGTGGGAGAGGTCCTATCAAGACTAGTCACCCTCCCCAGACTTCTGTCAGCAGTGACCCCAGAGGTGGTTGTCACAGTAAAACATAGGATGTATCAAAGTTGGTGTGGGAAGAAGGCTGTGCTGACCAGCCATTTCTAGTGAGCACCTGCCAGTCACACTGTTGTCCTGGTTGGGCCCTGTGGGAGCAGCAGAGCAGGAAAGCCTGGGAGTCCCAGTTGCCAGCTTTCCCAGTTCAGGCCTTTTTGACCATGAGTCATAGTTGGTGAGCTCAGCCAGGCAGGGGACAAGCCTCAAATGCCAGATATGGCTGTATAAACTGGGTGCCTTCAGTGGCGATGGGCAGGCAGGAACCTTAACCAGACTTCTCCACAGAGTGCCTCCAATAATACAGGAGCCAGGCTTTTTCCTCAAAGATATGTCCTGTGTGTATGCTGGTCTATGTGACATGTACGAGGCTTGTGTGCATAAGGTCAAGGTGGTCCTGGGGTCACCCCTCACCTGGTTATAGGTCTCAGGCTCCCTGGGAGGCATGTCCTCCAATCTAGCAGAACCCATCCTGACTGTCAGTGTGAGGGCTGCAGGCTTGCAAGGGAAGCGGTATTCTCAGCTCTCCATCTTGGGGCTAGGGAGGAGGATCCTTATTTTGCACACATTCTTCTGCCTTTGGGGACTTGATTTGTCCTCTTTGAGGAATTGGCTCCCTCTTTGGTAGAGGGGAAATAGGTTAGGCAAGGAAGTGGCTCCTGGGGAAAGAGCCTTTGGTACTGCTCCTGACCACTCTGACCAGGCACCCCTGCACACAGCCACTGCTCACTTCAGCTTCTGCCGGACTCTCCTGGAGCACACAGTGTCAGCCGAAAGTATCCCCTGCCACCTGCCTCGGACGCCAGGCACCAGCCTCACATGGCATGATTCCCGTAGCCAGAGGGCTTCCAGCAGCAGGCCGATCAAACTCCTGCAGCAGCCTGGCACAGAGACCCCCCAGGTACCCACCCACCTACCCCACCCACCTCAGTCCTTACCTTCCCTGCTCTGCCACCCTCCCTCTATCTGCCACCCACTTCCCCTACAGGGCCGGCTGTACTCTGACCACTATGGCCTGTACCACACAAGCCCCTCGCTGAGTGGCCTGACGCGGCCTGTGGTCCTCTGGAGCCAGCAGGACGTCTGCAAGTGGCTTAAGAAACACTGTCCCCACAACTACCTCGTCTACGTCGAGGCCTTCTCCCAGCATGCCATCACTGGTACGGTGGAGTCTGGGCAGGACAGGAGCTGGATGCCCAAAGAGCCTCCTCCCCTACCAAGTGCCTGCAGTCTGCAGTTGTTTCTCCACCTGTCGGTGCTCCTCTGAGGCAACCTTCCCTGGGTTCCTCGGAGTCTCTGTATCTGCACTGTCTTCTGACATCTTCCACTTGGCCTCCATCTGCTGCTTATCATGATTCTCTCTCTGCTTCTCCCTCCAATTCTCTCTGAATCTTTCTCTGAGACTCCCTGTGCCCTTTCTTTCTTTCTTTTCCTTTCATTCTGTGTCTGTGTGTGTCTTTGTCTTTGGTACTGGGAATTGAGCCCTAAAATGCCCTACCACTGAGCTACATCCCAGCCCTTTTTATTTTTTATTGTGAGACAAAGTCTGGCTAAGTTATCCCGGCTGACCAGGAACTTGTGATCTGCCTCAGCCTCTGATAGCCTCTGTTGGACCCTCTTCCCTCCCTCAGGCCGAGCTCTTCTGCGGCTAAATGCAGAGAAGCTACAGAGGATGGGGCTGGTGCAGGAGGCCCAGAGGCAAGAGGTGCTGCAACAGGTGCTCCGCCTGCAGGTGCGAGAGGAGGGTCGGAGCCTGCAGCTGCTCAGCCAAGGTCAGTGGGAGGAGCCAGCATGGGGGGGCACTGAGAGTACAGGTAAGTGGCTTGACTGCAGGAGGGTGCTTGGGAGCCCTAGTAAGGGCCATCCTGGGATGTGGCAGGGACCTGCCTCTCCCTTACTTCCATGCATCCTACAGCTTCCTTTGGAAACATATCCTAGCTGCTGCCAAGGCTTGAACCAGACCCCAGCACTGTGACCAGAGCCTACGGCCAAGGATGAGGACAAGCTGGCCCCACAGACCCTCTCGAACCCCACAGGATACCATGGTGGCCAAGTCCAGCCTAGTGGACAGACCTCCACCTTCAAGCACCTGTGGTTGGGCAGCCAGGCCATGGCCTGGGCTGCTTATCTGTGACCCCTCCTCCTGGGACATGAGCCCACTCCCTGGCACTGCTGGCAACATGTGGGCAGCTGCCTGGAGCCAGAGTGGGGTTCAAATGACCCCCAGACTCCCAGGGAGTCTGTTTATTTATGTTCCCTTTACTGTGTGACTGTCCCCCTTTGCCTGAGTCATGCATCTCTGTTCACTTGTCCAGTTCCATATCCTCACAGCATTGCCAGGCCAGCCACACTGTGGGACAAACTGCCTTGGCTCCCTTTGACTTGTGTTTCTCCCTGCCCCTGCCAGAACCCAGCAGGCACAACCTATGTCCAGAGTAACAGTCATCAGCAGGGCCAGGCAGGGACCCATGCAGAGGACCTCGCTAATTCTATCGCCACCCTGGCCAAACCTGTATCTATTTATGAGCACTGAGGCTGAGAGGCCCTGGTTGCCTCAGCCCCGAAGACAGAGCACAGAACAGTGAGGACAGCAGCCCTGTGCAGGCAACTCCTCACCCTGAGCCTGCTG
Organism: Urocitellus parryii; assembly: GCF_045843805.1. Taxonomy (NCBI): domain Eukaryota; kingdom Metazoa; phylum Chordata; class Mammalia; order Rodentia; family Sciuridae; genus Urocitellus; species Urocitellus parryii. Next base: position 198,970,824 of record NC_135536.1, on the reverse strand, counting down.
GAGTCAGTGTGCTCTAGGCCCACTTTTGGGAAAGTCTGGTTTTAAGCATCATCTCTGTGTATTTGCACTTAAGAGAACATCTTCAAGAAACCATCGCACTTGCTGCTTTCCCAAGAAAACCTGGATTCATAGGAGAGACTGTCCTGAGGACTGTGCTCCACCTCTGCCGCCAGACATCTAAGCAACCCTTCCCTGGGTAGTCTGGGGCTGGTGCTGCCCGGCAGAGGGACAGTGAGGGCAGCCCTGGCAGCCCACAACCTCTTGCCCTCTGCCCCTTCCCACACCCACGGGGACTCTTGACAATCTCAGGGACAGTTGAGGCTAAGCCTCCAGTCCTCTCTCTGTGACCTGAGCTGGCCTCAGGACTCAGGATTGGTCACTGCAGGTCCTGAGTGAATTTGGGCAACTGGCCTGATGCCTCCCATCCCATGTGTCTGCACCCACAGGGAGCCTCCTTGTCATGTCTGGCTGCCCTGAGTATCCCCCAAAACCTTGTGCTATCAGTCTTCAGCCAGAAGGCCCATCTCTGCCTTTTCCCCTCCTGTCTTGCCCACCCTGTGATCCTGTATTGTCTTCCTTGTTTTTCATTCACTTTTTTTATATTCTAACAAAAAATCAGAAATAAACCTGTTCTCAAGTGCCAACAGTACTAGGTCTGGGAGGAAGGGGTGTCCAGCCCAACAGCCTGGCTCTGGTACCACCAGGGGGCAGTGGTATCCCTTCCTGGAGGGGCTGCTGGTCAATCCCAGGGCACCTGGGACAAGAGGCATCAGGTAGGCACTCTTGGTGAATGGCACCCAGTGATGGACACAAGGCCCCTGACATGCTCAGAGCAACAGCCCAGATACGTGGTATGTAAGGTTCCTGTAACAAAGGAGCATCCACTGGCTGAATTCAAAAAGAAAACTTTGATCAGAGTCTAGGGGTTACACAGTGGTAGAGTATGTGCTTAGCATGCTCAAGGCCTTGTGTTGGCTCAGAAGGGAGAAAGGGATTCAGTTCTGAAGACGAAATCATATTCCCTTTGTGAGTGCAGAAGGGCACCTCTCCTTGCTCTTCCAGCCTCTGGTTGCTATCTGGGATTATAGGAATCAAGGACACACCACTCCCATCTGTTTCTGTGGTCATATCACCTTTCTTCTTTCATATCTCCCTGTCTCCTTCTTGTAAGGATGATTGGATTGGGGCCCACCTGGGTAACCCAGGTTGACTTCATCTCAGGATCCTTACTCATATCTATAAAGACCCATATTCCAAATAAGGGATGTTCACTCACACATTCAACACTCTGACACGATCATCTGTAGGGACTCACTACCCAACCTTCTACACAGGGCAGTACCCTGACAAGCAGCACATATACCGTGGCACCCACTCATCAACCAGATACATAGCAGGAACAGGAACACAGATGTAACCCACAAATGCAATGACATAGCCAGACACGCACTGTGTGCTCCAACACACAAACACACTGTGTATTTGGCCAGACACAGTGATATGCACAGAGATATTTAACAACACCCCCACATACATACAATTACCCAAACATACAAGTACTCGTGCATAACAATGACCCCCTAACATACAGAAACGAGAGAGCACAGCCCCAATACAAACCAAATTATATAACACCCCAACATCTAGATACACATGAAAAACAGTTGGTCCTCACATCCTGCATGCAGGTACTCACACATGAACATGCCACAGCCTGGACAACATGCTAAGATTCAGATACATACGTACCATGCTTCTGACATCAAGGTGCCTGGATACTGACACTGACACTCAGATATAGCTCTGATCTTGCCTGGCACAGAACACACAGATATGCCATGACAGTGATGTTTAAGATGGATGCTTCCTGACCCGTGATCACTTGGACACACCTGTGGACGCTGACACATCCCATTTGTACGGGGGAGCTGACAGCCTTGGACACACCTCAGGAAACACACAATGACCCCTCCCAGCATCCTGCCCCTAGGGTGTGGATGCTCAAGGAGGGCTTTGAGCAACTCTTTCCTTTTCCTCCTATGGTAACTTGGGCTGGGGCAGCACCCTGGTCTCTCTGGCTCAGATTTCCAAGGGGAGGACTGACTGGCTGACCTTTTCACATAGGGCTCAGCACTTTGCCTCTGCCTCCAGGCCAGTGTTCTGTGCAGGTCTCAGGCAAAGCAGATATCAAGGTCCCTTGAAAAGAGGTGGACATCAAATCTGCTGACAGCTCCTCTGCCCTGCCCCAGAGCAGTGCAGGAGAGCCTGCTCCAGGGGGAGCAGGACAGAGGGTGCTGGGCAAAAAGTAGGCCCCAGGGAAGGAGATCTATCTTGTAACTCCATACCCCAAGTAACAATTTCCAGCCCACACTAGTTTTGTGGAATTCAAAATGCTTGTGGAATGTAAAAAGGGGGCATTAAAAACTTTTAGAAGTTGGCTTTAATTGTAAAAGTAATATATGCACATGATTAAAAATATTTCAATAGTATTGTAGACCCAAAATTAAAACCCAGTCTCCTCTCTGGGGAGTTTCCTCCCGGGGAGAAGGGTGATGTGAGCAGGAGACAGCGGTACTCCATTCTCTTGGAGGAGACTAGTGTCTCTTGCCTGCCTCCTGTGGGGGCTCCTGTCAACTCTACCTCCCCACCAGCTCCCACAGGGAGATTCACTCCTCTGCCAGCTTCATTCATTCACTCATTCCCCATCACCCCTGACTTGACATCAGCAGACACCTAGGCTCCGGTCCTAGGACCATCACGCACAGCGCTGGAAGACGTTGATCCAATGGTCAGATACCCCCCAAAAGCTACAAGGCCCTGACGGAGGCCACAGGGCCAGCTGGAGAGAGGCCCGATCCTGCCCGCCAGCGGGGGGGGGGGGGGGTCAGGGGCCTGCACACCCAGGCTTCTCTGCACTCCCCCGCGGCACCTGCCGGACTAGTCCGTGCGCCCCGGAACGTGCCTCAGTTTACCCCACTGTCCACAGACGCCTCCCTCCTGCGGACGGCACGTCGGCCACTCGGCCCCGGCCTGGCCCTCCGCCACGAGGGCCCCGAGCCCGATCTAGCAGGCGGGCCGGTGGGCCCCCTCCCCGTCGCGGAGCGCGGCAGGAATACCGCGAGAGTTCGCCCCCTCCCCCCGCAGTAAAACTGTCAAAGGTGGGAGGGGCGGGAGCGCGCATGTGCGCAGCGGCGCGCAGCCTGCGCTGCCCGGACCCGCGCCCGCGCCCCGGCCCGGCCCGGCCCGGCCGCAGCCCGCTGGGCGCCGCAGGTAAGCGCCGCCCCCGCCGCCCGCCGCCCGCCGCCCGCCGCCCCGCGCCGCCGCCGCTGCCCCGCGCCGCCGCCGCCGCCTGCGCGGAAAAAGTCGCCATTTTGGTTCTCCGCCTGCGCCCCCCCCCGCCCGCCGCGGCCGCCCTTCCGGCCAGGCCGAGGCCAGCGCCCGCGCCGGGCGAGTGACAGGTGGGTGGCGGCCGCTCCCGCAGCGCGCCCAGGCCGCCCTCACCTGGCCGGGCCGCGCCGCCGGCCGCCGGCCTCCGCGGAGGGCCCCGCCGCCCGCCGCGGCCCCGTCAGCAAGCCCCCCGGAGTCCTGCACCGGCCGCGGCCCCAGGCGGAGGGGTTGCGCGGCCGCGGCCAGGCCCCAGCGCTGGCTCCCGCCCGGGTTTAGAAAGACTGGAAGGGAGGCCGCCTGCAGCCAGGCCTCGGGTCGGAGGGATGACTCATGCCACTGTCTTCCTTTGAAATTTCAAAGTGAGGACTCCCTGAGAAGTTTCTTGACTGACCTCACACCCTCCCTCCCCCCAGGCCCAGGACCCAGGCTGCCATCACCCTTGGCAGTGGGCAGTGCCTGTCCTGACCTCCGACCTCAGCCCTCCCAGACACAGCAGCCCCTTCCCATGCCCTCTCATCTGAATTGATCAGAAATTGTCGGAGAAGGGCTCCCCTGCTCACACCTTGCGCCCTGGTACCGCCCCCTTCCGTGGCTCAGGTGTCTTTGTGGGAGGACCTGACAGGGCCTGGTGACTCCTGGAACAGGCCCCTGGAAGCCCAGCCTTGGACAACAGGGTTCTCCCTGGCGAGTGTCTTGGTGGGCTCTGGAGCCTGGGCCTCTGCTGCTAATGCTGGCCTTGTTTAACTGAAGTGGGCTGAGTTCTGTCTGTTGAGCAGGGAAAGCAGAGGTCAGCTAGACAGTGGTCAGTGACTCAGGGGCTGAACAGGAACCCTGCATCAAGGCTGAGAAGGGGGCCAGACATGATGGTCAGGAAACCCAGGGACCAGAAGGAGATGCCAGTGGCCCTCAGTCTGCCCACCAGAGAGGGGTTGCTTGTAGTTAAGGAGGGCCCCAGCGTCCCTTGGCACTCACCTAGACTATTTTGTATATCTGGGGAGAAGGATCTAGGGTGCCCACCTGGGTAGGTTGGCTTTGCATGGGGTGTGAGTGGGCAGGGGTGAGGACCCTGAAGGGAAAGATACCCTCAAGGTGCTGGGGCTTGGCAGCCTGTGAGCCAGTAGCTGTTGCTGGTGCCATAATTGGCCCTTAGGAGGGATGTGGTCAGCCTCCTTCCTCCTGCACAGGCCACCTCTCCTGGGGACACGCCCTGCCCGATGCCTGATCCTCAGCACACTTTGGGACTGTGAGTCTGATATTGAGAGGGAGCCTGTCCAACCTGGTGAGGGTCTCCACACTGTTTGTGCCTTCTGGGTTGTCTGGGGAGAACTTGTGCAGCCCCTCCCCTGAGTCAGAAGCCCTGTTACTTGTTTCCCTGTGACAAATCAGGAGGGCAAGCTTCCTGGCCAGAGTGAGCCTATTGGTGGGCAGGCTTCAGGGCAGCCCCTCTGTAAGTTCTGAATTGGGCTCATTGGACCTCAGGTCTGTGTACTTGCCCTGCAGAAATGACTGATCCCTTCTGTGTTGGAGGAGGCCGCCGGCTCCAGGGGTCCAGCAGAAGTGGACCTGGGAAGGGTGGCAGCCGGAAGGAGGTCCGACTTCCCATGCTACAGGACTCACCAAAGCTGGGTGAGGAGCCAGGGCCAAAATCACTTCCAGAGGGTCACTCTCTGAGTACCCAAGGGCGTTCTGGGGTAGAGGCTGTTTTGGACATAATTTGTGCCTGGGTTCTTGTCCTAGGCTGGCAGGGCCCCTGCCCTATGCCTTGCATTGGTGAGCCCAGGCTCATTGCACATCTGCCCCCCTTGTGCCAGCCACAGTGCAGTCCCTGAACCTTGCTGCCCCATATGCTACAGGGATGCCTGTGGTCCACAGTGGACAGACAGTATCTGGCCAGGCTCCTCTCTGCTTTGACCCAGGAAGTCCAGCCAGCGACCGGACAGAGGGGAAGAAAAAGGGGCGGCCCAAGGCCGAGAACCAGGCCCTGCGAGACATTCCTGTGAGTTCCCTGAGGCAGGGGTGGGGCTCAGGATGGGTCTGCCTGTAGAGGTCACTGACCTACACTAATCTCCCCTCTGCACCTCCCCTGTCAGCTCTGAGTTTCGGGATGTAGCCTAAGGCCCTAACCTCTGATAGCTGTGAGGGCCCAATGAGCCATGCTAGTAGCCCCAGCACAGATCTGGAGCTGGGCTTGAATTCTTGTTGCCGTCTGGAGGTTGAGGGGTTGTGCTGCCTCTGTGCCCTGTAGCCTGGGGAGGGTTCTGAGTCTGGGGCTTGGAGGGCGGAGGCCTAGGTGGATGAGAAGCAGCAGTCCAGCCATTCTCTATGCTCAGCTCTCACTCATGAACCAGTGGAAAGATGAATTCAAAGCTCACTCGAGGGTGAAGTGTCCCAACTCAGGGTGCTGGCTGGAATTTCCCAGCATCTACGGACTCAAGTACCATTACCAGCGCTGCCAAGGGGTAAGGGGCTATGGGTCAGGGAGGAGGTGGCCTAGGGGTGTGCCTGGGCAGAGGTCCCGGGGCCCCATCCCACACCTGCCCTCCCTGCCCAGGGCGCCATCTCAGATAGGCTGGCTTTCCCTTGCCCCTTCTGCGAGGCTGCATTCACCTCAAAGACCCAGCTGGAGAAACACCGGATTTGGAATCACATGGACCGTCCCCTGCCAGCCCCCAAGCCTGGACCAGTCAGCCGACCAGTCTCCATCAGCCGGCCTGTTGGGGTCAGCAAGCCCATTGGAGTGAGCAAGCCTGTCACTATGGGCAAGCCTGTGGGAGTCAGCAGACCCATTGGCATCAGCAAGCCGGTCACAGTGAGCAGACCCGTGCCAGTCACTAGGCCCATGCCGGTCACCAAGCCTGTCACAGTCAGCAGGCCTATGCCAGTCACCAAGGCCATGCCAGTCACTAGGCCTGTGCCAGTCACCAAGCCTATCCCAGTCACCAAGTTGGTAACAATTACAAAACCTGTGCCGGTCAGCAAGCCAGTGCCAGTCAGCAGGCCCGTTGTGGTCAGCAAGCCAGTGCCGGTCAGCAGGCCCATTGCCATCAGCAGACATACACCAACCTGCAAAATGGTGCTGCTGACCAAGTCTGAGAACAAAGCACCTCGTGCTGCTGGGAAGAGCAGCAGTAAGAAAAGGTACAGGAGCTCACACCTAAGTATCCTTATGCATACCTAGGGTCCAGGCCAGGGGTGCCCCCTGGCCTCACCTCACCTCCTCTGCAGGGCCGCAGACAGCCTGGACATCTGCCCTATCCCACCGAAGCAGTCCAGGCCAGAGAATGGGGAGTTCAGCCCATCTACCACGGACCAGAGCTTGGCCTTACAGCTGAGTACGGATCCCAGCAGTAGTTCCCTGCTGCTGGGTGGGAGACCCTCAGTGGGCAGGGAGGCAGTGCGGCCTGCAGGCCCTGTGTCCCCACCTGAGGAGGACCCCGAGCGCACAAAGCATAGTAAGATGAGAGCCCTGAGGAAAGTCGGGAGGTAGGTGGGGCTCTGGCTCCAGATGGTCATTTGACCAGATGTTGATCCTTGTTTTCTCTCCCCCGAGTCAGGAAGGAAACAGAAAACACCCAAGAAATTCACAGGGGAGCAACCATCCATCTCAGGGACCTTTGGACTCAAAGGTGAGACCCCACCTGCAGGGCACCTCTGAGATTGGGTGCCTCCCATACCTGTGCCTGCACCTAGCCCACACTTCCCTGCCCACCTACCTGTGCACACAGGCCTGGCTAAAGCCGAGGATAAGGCTCGAGTTCACCGCTCCAAGAAGCAGGAGGGGCTGGGTCCTGAGGATGTGCGGAAGAAGGTGCCGGCTACCCCTGTCATTGTCAGCAAGGAGGCACCAACTCCTGTGACCTACTCAGCCCCAGGTGGGGCTGCCGGCCGGGGCCCAGGGCAGGTCTCAACTGTGGGGTGGATTCCATGGTTCAGGCACGGGGGCTGATTGTGGAGCCTGGGTGCTACTGCTACCCCTGGCATCCAGGAGCCTCCACAAGCCTCTGAGGCCCCAGTCCTGCCCCACAGGTGGTCCTGAGGAGCAGTGGCAGAGAGCTATCCATGAACGGGGGGAGGCCATCTGCCCTACCTGCAATGTGGTCACCCGGAAGACCCTTGTGGGGCTCAAGAAGCACATGGAGGTGTGTCAGAAGGTAGGTTGCCTGGGAGGCACTGGGAGTGGGGACTCCTTAGCCATGGCCAGCTTCTTATTGCCAGGCTGTCTCTGTAGCTGCAGGATGCACTCAAGTGCCAGCACTGCCGGAAGCAATTCAAATCCAAGGCTGGTCTCAACTACCACACCATGGCCGAGCACAGTGCCAAGGTATGCGGCTAGGACCCCAGGGCCTGTCTCACCCTGACCACTGACATCTAACCCCACCCTGCTGCTCCCCCTTGCCTGACCTTGGACCCAGTGGTCCCAACCCCTGAACTCACCCTGTTCTCAGCCTGCTGCTGCTGAGGCTTCCGAGGGCGGGGAGCAGGAGGAACGAGAGCGGCTGCGCAAGGTGCTGAAGCAGATGGGGCGGCTGCGCTGCCCCCAGGAGGTCAGTGTGGGGAGCATGTGTGGACATGGGACTTGGAGCCTCTCTGGCTGCCTATTGACCACTGGCCTGGATCCCCAGGGCTGCGGGGCCGCCTTCTCCAGCCTCATGGGCTATCAGTACCACCAGCGGCGCTGTGGGAAACCGCCTTGTGAGGTAGACAGCCCTTCCTTCCCCTGCGCCCACTGCGGCAAGACTTATCGCTCCAAGGCTGGTCATGACTACCACGTGCGATCGGAGCACTCGGCCCCGGTGAGTGGCCCGTGGTCTTCATGCTCCCATGGCTCTCCAGTGGTCTGTGCTGTAACACAGTACTCCTTCCTGCCACCTGATGTGTGTGATCCCCACTCTCCTTGTAAGTCACTTACATCCCAATGGACTGGAGGGTGGGCACCAGGAACCCCTGTGTCCCATCTTCCTTGGGATGCCTATGTTATCCCTGTCCCTCACACACCTGTATGCACCCTGGGTCCTTGCGTCTTCAGGGGCCACATGTGGCCCACATCTCATGCTGACTCTGACCTGCCATCTCTGGCTGTCCTGCTTCTGCGGCTTATCCTGGCTACCATGTGACCCTGCTCTCCAGCCTCCCGAGGAGCCCATGGAAAAGACCCCTGAGGCTGAGGACTTGCTGGGTGTGGAGCGGACCCCAAGTGGTCGCATCCGCCGCACCTCGGCCCAGGTGGCCGTGTTCCACCTGCAGGAGATTGCAGAGGATGAGCTGGCACGGGACTGGACCAAGCGACGCATGAAGGATGATCTTGTGCCTGAGACGGCACGGGTGAGCTGCCTACCCACATGTGGATGGGGTGTGGGCCTTCTTCCCTGAGATCTTCCCCAAGCCCCTGGCCTCCTTGTCTCTGGGCAGGACATGCCTCAATCCAGAGTCCCTGGTGACAGCCATGCCCCTGTCTACTGATCCCAACTCTGGAAGGGACATTGAGTTGCTGCTGAGGCATACAGTCTCAGAGCCTGGGTGCCTCTGGGCCTGGACTCACCTGCACTGTGCCTGGCTTTACAGCTCAACTACACGCGGCCAGGCCTCCCCACACTCAACCCCCAGCTACTGGAGGCATGGAAGAATGAAGTCAAAGCCAACGGCCACGTAAACTGCCCTAACGATGTGAGCGGGGCGGGCTGAGCGGGTGGGCATGGGAAGTCCAAGACAGGGCAGGTGTGGCCTTCAGGGAGTGGCAGAGGCTGAGACCGAGACCTGTCAGGAGGCAGCCCTCAAAATGACCAGCCTTGCCTCTGATTCTGAGCTCCCACAGGGTTCTCATTTAAGACCCCATTAGCAGAGGGGCCTCAGGCCCTACATGCCCAGCCTAAACCCCAGGACTCTTGGAGTCAGGTCCTTCCACATGCCCCAGAGAGAGGCTCCGAGCTCCCTGAGGCTGAGGCAGGGTGCACCTTTGTGTGGGAGACTCCCCACCGGCCTCCCCCCCATGGCTGTCTCCCACTGCAGTGCTGTGAAGCCATCTACTCCAGCGTGTCTGGTCTCAAGGCCCATCTGGCCAGCTGCAGCAAGGTCAGTCCTAGGGGCTCCCTGTGGCCCAGAGGGTGCTCAGCATTCCCACCTTTCCCCTGCCAGGGGTCCCTCCACATTAGTGTGAGACCCTTCCCTGCTCCTATTGCATGAGCCCAGAGATAGGCTGATATAGACAGTTGGCTCAGGACCCCTCCCTGCCCTCTACCCCAGCCATAGGACAGTCAGTCCCCAGTCTTGTCCTCGGCTCCTTGTCTATGTGGGTATATGTGGGTGGTCAACCTGACCTGGGCACACTATCTTGGGAAAGGACCCTCAGCAAAGGTTTGTGACCCTTCCCCAAGACACCTGCCTCTTCCCATCCTCAACTCCCTGGTAGCAGGAGCCAGTTAATGGTCCTGCTGCAGGGTACCCTTACAGGTTCCTGAAACAGCCGCAGATTCTCTAGCTGTCCCTGCCCCTTTAGCGGTGAGATAAGGGCTTGGGCCAGGTGTGGGCTTTGGCCCTCAAGAGCCAGGGACTGCACTGCCTTGCTTTACAGGGGGACCACCTGGTAGGGAAATACCGCTGTCTGCTGTGTCCCAAAGAGTTCAGCTCTGAAAGTGGCGTCAAGTACCATATCCTCAAGACCCATGCAGAGGTGCGGGAGCAACCACTGGGCCTGCAGCTGGGGGAGGCCCAGTAGGGGAAGGGCCAGAGCTGGGGTGGTGCAAATGGGATGGCCCAAGAGTGTCTATTTAAGCAAGTGGCCAGCACTGAGAAGTCTGGCAGTTTCTCCTCATAGGGGTATCCAACTCCCCCAGAAAAGCTGAGAAGCTGGGTCCTACCTGGCAGCCTGAGCAGGAGCTGCGTGTGGGTGGGAACCCTGCCCTCAGCCACTCACTGCAGCTGCCTACCTGGCCTGAGGGTGACTGGGTCTACAGTATGGGCAGGGTCCCAGGTCTTCGTTGGGGCTTTTCTCTCCCCAGAACTGGTTCCGGACCTCAGCAGACCCACCTCCCAAACACAGGAGCCAGGGTCCCTTGATATCCAGGAAAGAGAAACGAAGTCTGGCGGGAGGAAAGAAACGGGGCCGCAAGCCCAAGGAGCGGCCTCCTGAGGAGCCCATGCCCAAGCTCCTCCACCGCCGGGACGACTGGCCCTTGGGAGGCAGGGACAAGGGGTCTCGGGGCTCCACTGGGCGGAAGGTGGGAGCCAGCAAGGCACCCTAAAAATGAACCCCACACTGGCTGCCAAGCCCCACTCTGTTCAGGGTGGGGGAGCCACTCTGGACCTCCTGTCCTCCATCCTCACCCCCATCCATCTGTCCAGTGGAGGTGGTGAGCCATTCTCTCCTCCCTGAAGGTGGCCCTTCCCTTGTTCAGGGCACACCTGGGTGGAGCTCCACAAGGGGTGCCAGGGGCAGCAGCAGAAGTACAAAGGGTGGGGCAGCCTCCCTGTGAGGACGCTCAGGGGCCTGGCAGCATCTGGGGCTTTGGCACCAAGGGGCTGCAGTGCACAGTAGTCAGATGTTCTTTGGCCCCTGTCTCTGCCTCCTCAGATCCAGCTGGGTCCCCACCCTGGCTCCCCATGACTGGGGCATCCCTGGTGATCTGTGGCTCTGGGCCAATGAGAGCACCTGGGCATCCCTGGCTGCCACCACCTGGGCCTTGCCTCCACCCAACACTGGAACTCCAGTACCCCAGCTACCTCCCAGGACAGACCCCGTCCAGCCACTGCCATGCTGACCTGACAGCCACCTTCCCACCCTCATCTACCCTCCAGTTCCTCTGCTTCTGTTTTCTACCTCTCTGGGCCTGCCCCCATCCTCTGTCTGTCATTCCTGCTGCATTTCAGGCCCCAAACCACTGGTCCTTGTCCTCAAGTTAGAGGGACAGCTTCCTGTCTGCTCTGCCCAGACATGTGGAGGACCAGAGGCTTGTATGCTCTGCTTCCTGCCTCCAGCCTCTGTCACTACAAGCCAAGGTCACAGCCTGAGGCCATCTCCCCGGGGCTAGGGGCTTGTGGGTCCAGGGCCAGGTGGAAAGGGCCCAGCTCCGAAGGTGAGCCCCATGGAGAATATCCTCTGCCAGGTGGGGGTCAGCCCAGAGGCAGAGCTCCTATAGAAACCCTCCTCCCCTTTACCTGCTCCTGTACATCTGGTGGCATTGGATACAGGAACCAAAGGCCAGTGGGAGAGGGGGGCTTGGACTAGGTGGCAGCTCCAGGGCTGTGAGGAATCTGAGGATGGCAGGATCTGCAGGTAGGGCAGGGGTCAGTCAGGAGTCCTAGGGCACCTGGAGGGGGAGCCCCACTTGCAGCCCCTGTGAAGGGAGGAAGATGCTCAGAGACATGGATGGAGGCTGTTTACCAGTGGGGGCAGGGAGGGCTGAGGGCACAGCCTCACTGATCCTGGACGATGTGAATTTTGATATTTGCCTGTGTGCGTGTCTCCTGGGTGTAGTGGATGCCAGTCTTGTTGCTGTGACAAGTAACAACCTTTTTTTAAATTCTGTTTTTTATACAAAAATTCACAACAATCCGACATTTTGGTGCTAAGGGTTTCCTGGTGCCGAAGGTGGGGCTGGGCTGGCCCAGGGCTGTGCTGTGGCTCCTCTGCTGCTCAGGGGACAGGGAGGAGGGGTTCCAGCTGGGTTGTCCTACCCTGAAGTAGGGAGACCAGTTCCATGGGGCTTTGGGGATGGGAAAACTGACTGGGCAGGCCTGGCCTGATGTGTTGGGAGGGGTGGAGAGAATAGACTCCCCCAGCCTCACACACCTGGACCTGGTCTGAGGATGGTGGCCTAGGTGGAGATGAGTGTGGGCAAGGGTCAGGGGAGAATCTGGGACTCTGGGGCAGTGTGCTTTCCAGGGCACCGGAGTGCACCCATGGAGGGCCAAGTGCACCTGGTGGAGGAGGCTGGGCTCCAGCAGGGGGTGGCCTCCTGCCCAGCTTCTCAGGTATTTGGCACTTGGGGGGAAGGAGGCCAGGCTCTTTTTTTTGGGGGGGGTTGAGTTTCCAGGACACCCCCGAAGTCCACAGGTGGCCCTGGTGTAGAAGTGGGCCTGGGTGACGATGTTTAGCACTTTAACCCCTGTGTCATGAAATGAACAGGGGGCTGCTGCTGGAGTAGCTACTGGTTGGGAGCCTGCCCTCCCTCCTCCTCTCCTTCCCTCTCATCCACCCACACTAACTAGAGAGGGGCAGTGGCAAGCTGGTCTGCAAAGCCTTCCTCCAGAGAGTGTAGGGCCCTGGGCAGGGTGCATCAGGGTCTGCCCACCTCCCACTCTGGCTCACACATGACAAAGTGACCACTGGCCTCCACAGCAGCCTCAGTGGGAGGGATCAGAATGGCAGACCCTAGGGTGTGGTAAGCATGGAGCTTGGTGGACCAAGCCCTGGGTCCTTGGCAAAATGTGAGTTAGGGTCTCTGCAGATCTACCTCTGGTTCAGTGCATGCCCTTTCCTGAGAACAGGAAAATGCCCCAGGAGCTGACACTTCACACAGAAATAGGATGCACTTTACTCAACTCTTTGTAGGCAGACGGGGGTGCATCCTGAGTGGCTAGAGCCTTCCTTTCCCTCTGGTGGTTCAGAGGGAGGCCCTGGAAGGGGAAGGCTTTCCTTGTAAGCCCCTGCCGGCTAGACTCCAGGTAGCTTGCCCTGGAAGTCTAGGGTTCAGGAGGGCCGCGGGTCACCCTTCTGCCTGGTGGCCATGCGTCCTAAACTTCGGGTTTCTTGGTTTTTAATGAGGTTCTCAGCACACAAGTGCATTTCGAAAGACAGGTTCCAGCTATCACTTGTAACCATATATATACATATATATATTCTATCTACAAAATGTTTATTTGCAAGATGTTTTGACGGTGAGCTCGGGCCCTGCCCGCCTTGTGACCATCTGTCTCCAACCTCGTCCCCTGGCGAGTGGCGCGGGGACGCGCCATCAACTGTATGTATTAAAAATGACTGTATCAAATAAATGTTTATTGATTTTTTTCCAGGGCTTTTGTGTGGCTGAGTTTGTGCCGAGACGCGGTCCTCTCCCGTGCGCGCGCGCCCGGAGACGCGCGGCCTTGTGGGGCTCGTAGTCCGCCCTCACTGGCTCCGGGGCGAGCGCTGCCGGCCACCGCCAAGTCTCCGGGCGCCATGGCTGCGCCACCGGCCTCCGCGGACGCCGCCCCCTCGCCCCCGCCGCCTCCTCCGGCCCCGGACGCGCCCGGAGCCTCCGCGGGAGGACAGAGCGAGACCGCGTGCGAGGACCGGTAGGCGCAGGGCCGGGCGGGGGCCGCGCGCCGGCGGAAGGGCAACGGCACGCTGCAGCCCCCCCCCCCGCCCCGCCAGGCGTCCTCGAGGCCCCGGGCCCAGCCCACCTCGGGCTCAGGTCCGCTGAGTGGGCGCGTGCACCTCCGCCCGACGCGGGCGGCCTCCGGGGGCTGTCCCCATGCCCTCCACGCCCCCGACGGCCTGTCGGCACCTCCTTCCCTGGAGGAGCGGCCGGGTAGTCGGCTGGCGGCCTCAGGGGCAGGAGCGGACGGAGGACAGGAGGGACGCGGGAGATGGGCCTTGGTTTGCACCCGGCGAGGCCTAGGTTCGCGGCGCTCCGGGGCCGTGTGCCCGCGCGACCTTCCGAGTTAGTCACGTTCGGGTTTGGGCTCCGGCCGGCCCTGCAGCCCAGTGGCCCTCGGACTGATTCTGAGGGTGAGGTGCGGTGGTGCATTCCGACCGCCGGGCATGTGTGGGGCCTTCGAGGGGTCCGGGAGCATTAAAGGGGGCGGTGGGCTGCGGGTGAGCCCGTCAGCATCCGGCTGATCGCCCCCGCAGCGCCTCGGGGTCGTGGCCGCCAGGGGGCGGTGGTCGCGCGCGCGACTGCGCGCCTGGCCTCTTCCTGCTCTGATCGCGTGCCTCGGAGTCCCAGAACGCTTTCCGGGTGCGGGCGAGTAGGAGCTGGAGAACCTGGAGCCAGAGTGTTGGCTCGGGCTCTGGCTAACGAGCAGACCCCTTTCAGAGCGGCCGGTCGTAGGCCCACACCATCCCAGCGGCCAGTGACCGGGAGCTTGCTTGGCTTCGGTCCATCAGGACTTGAATCTGTGACGCTCACTGATTCAGAGGGTCACTGGGTAACCAGGAGCAGAAAGGCCATGCATAGCCAGATAGGCTCCAAGACCACACAGACTGTTCTGGGCACCAGGCCCTCGTGATGTCTCAACACAGACTGTCCCTGTGCGGGTCACTGGCACAGGGCCACAGCAGTGGGGGTCTCTGGCTGACCTGTGCATTTCCTGTCCAGCCAGGGACTTTTCCTTCTGCTCTCCGGGTACGTTTCCCCACGGTCCCTGCACTGGTCCCTATGTCTATTTAACCCATCCTCTCTGTCTTCAGTGCCTGCTGTCCGTGCTGGTGCAGGGACTGTCCTTAGGGGCTACCTGAGCGATGGATACCAGCTGGTTGTGGGCAGTGGAGGGATGCTGATTGCATCTGCTTAGAACAGCAAGAAAGCAGGGTCTGCTGGAAAGGGTTTCAGGGTAGGAGATGAAAGCCTGGGTCCTCCCCCCACCCCAGACCCTGAGGGGTAGGTCCTCCCGACTGCTTCCAGCTGCCCCTCATTCCTGCTGTGTACTGAGGAATGAACTGTATCATCAGACCTTCTTATTTTTTTGAGACAGATTCTCACTCAAATGCCCGCACTGTCCCAGGAGAAACCTGTGATCCATCCTCTGCCTCAGCCTCCTGAATAGCTGGGATTACGGGCATTAGCCCACCACTCCGGCTTTGGATGTTGGCTGGGGATGCTCAGTATGATGCAGTCTTGCTCTCTAGTCTCTGCACATGTCTGTTTATCTCCATGTGCCGTCACTTGTGGGGTCGTTATTGTGGATGAGGTACCTGCTTTGGTCTCAGGAATCCCAGAGCATAACTGCTGCCATCCTGGAGGAGATCACTGAGGCCTGCCCCTTCCTGGTGGGGGTGAAGGGGTCTAAGCCATGCCCCACTGTGCCGTGACCTAAAGTGGACCCTCTCCCAGAGTGGTGAGGGGTGCTCTGAGGTGACTGGACACCCTTCAGCACCCCCTGATACTGGAAACAGGAGGAAACTGGGCAGAAGGTACTTGGCCAACTGGGCTCCAGATGTGGCTACTGATCAACAGCATTAGTGCCCCTGTTGGTGGTGCTGGGAATGGGTGTTCTCTAGTCCATTCTAGCCCTGGGGAGACAGTTTGGGAGTGGGGTTCCAGCACCCTAAGCTGGAGCAAAGGCAGAGGCTGCTGGGAGTCGAGGTTGGTGAGCCAGAGTGAAGGCTGCCTATTCTGTCAATAGCAGCACATCTAGGCTCTGGCCTCCCTTTCCTAGGTCAACAGTACCGGCTTCCCATGAGTTTGTCGCCCATGGGTCTTGCTCAGCTAGGGCACCCAGGAACATCCAGGCTGACCAGCCTGGGTCCCCCTGTTGCTTAGACATCCAAGCAAGATAATGATCCCCAGGAGTCCCACTCTGCATGGCCCAAGACAGCCGAGGCTCCCTGAGCGAGGCCGGGTGCAGACAGCCTGCCACCTGGGAGTGTCATTAGAAGGGGCAAGCTCTGAGGACACACCGGACGCTGTTCCTTCTCCAGTTGCCTCTGGAGGGGTGGGTTATCTGGGTGGCCAGGAGGGATTGGCACATGTAACCACCCACCGGGAGAGCTGGGCAGCCAGAACCTCTCTGAACAGACCCCTTGAGCCAGTAAGAGATTTCTACTGTCCATGCTTGCTGAGGGTGGGGCCAGGCCTTCCTCTTCTCTGCTGTTGTGGACAGGAGGTGACTATGTCCCCTGATGAGCCTTGAGTGGCCCAGGGACTTTCTGGGACCTCTGTGAGGTGGGGGGTGGGGCTGTTATTCTTAGATCCGGCTAAAGGGTAGGGTTTCGTATCTGTTTATGCTCATAGGAGGTACCTTGGGGCCAAGGGTGGGGTGCCCAGCTCAGCACTGACATTGAGGTCAGCTGGCCAGGAGGGGTCTCAAATTTCCCTGTCCTGCTGTGTGTGGGGGTGGGGCCAGGGTACTGAGCACAGTGATTCTCAGCAAGCCTCGGCTGGTGAGTGGGCTAGCTTGTGCTCAGAAGGGCAGCTCACACCCACAGCTGGCCTGGATCTTGCAGGCCACACTAGGCAAAGCTGTGCTATTAATATCTGGCACACAATCCCTAGCTGGGTGATCCTCTTATGACTGTGGCCTTGGCCTCAGAGGCCAGTGGCAAGTGTGTTCCCTCAGTATAGAGGGGCTCCTGGGGCCCCCAGTGCTGTGCACCTCCCCCTGCATACAGCAGCTCCACTGCCAGCCAGGGGCCCAGCCCCACCCAGGTCTTTATCTGCTGTGCTGCTCGCAGGAGTGGTTCCACTCACAGAGGGCCAGTGCAGGCGGCCAGAGAGCCAGAGCTGTTCTGGGCACCACTGTGGTGCTGAGGTGGTGATGCCTCCCTAACTGCCAGCACCTAAGCCATATACACACCGGGAGCACACCCTCTGGGACCTGGTCGGCCATGAGCAGTCCCCCAGCTTACCCTGGCATCAGGATCTCAGGGTGCTGGGCAGAAGGCAGGTGAGTTGCAGAAGAATCCCTGCTGGTGAGGAGTACCCAGCTTCACAGTGGTGCTGATCACTCCAGACTCCTGTGCAGTGCATCCCTGAGTAGCGGGCAGCGGGCAGGCTGGCAGGCACTCTGGGGAGCTGGGCCAGGCTCAGGCCACAGGGAGTTTCACTTGGGGCTGTGGGTTGTGTGTGTCTCCTCTGGGTCGTGGCTCAGTCCTTTGGGTTGAGAATAATTTTCCTTGTTGTGGCCAGAAGTACCCTTATCCATCTGTGGATAGGAAATAGGTGTTTTGTGCAAATTTCTCTTTTCAGGGTTACACGTTTTGAGAAATGGGTGAATTTTTGCTGCTGGCTCTGGGACAGAGATTAGCTCTGGGAGGGCCGAGGCTTGGTGCAGATAGCCTTGTGGCCTTTGTCGCCAGTGAGGCAAGGTGCATTTCTGGCAAAGTCCCCCCTGGCCTCCTTGCAACTAGGCACTCCGCCCAACAGAAGGGTCTGCAACAGGCTCAGCAGTGATAGCCTTGGAAAGGATTTGTGGTGGTGGTGGTGGTCACTTCAGTGGGGTGAGGAAGTCACTGATAGGAGGACCAAAAGGTCTCCAGGAAGGCCTGCATATTGAGATCCCGCAGAGCCTCAAGCACTGGCTGCCTTTGCTCAGTATCTATGGGAGTTGGTCCTAGCTTTGTGCATGGGCATGCTCGCTGCTGGAATCCAGGGCATGGCTGTGGGGCAGCCCTGGGAGATTCCTGCAGGAGGCCCTACCTCTCACAAATTGCATTTTCTGTTAAAGAGTTTCAGTGGAGGTTGAAGGCACAGGGCGATTCCTTTGGAGTGTGATGTGGGCAGCCCCAGGGGTGAGCTTCACAAACCTATTTGTTTACTGTTGGATTAGTGTGCCCAGGTGAGCAAACTGCTGTCTGCCCTCTGTCCAGGGATCTTAGGATGTCACTACAAGTCCTGTCTCCCTTTAAGCCAAGAGCTCTTTGGCAAGCCTGACTGGGGGTGCAGACAGCAGCCCCAGGGCACATCATGTCCTAGGCTGTGCCCCCCACATGTGTCCCACAGCAATGCTGTGGGCACCTGCTCCCATGCCAGTGCATGGTAGAGCAGCACTGTCCCTAGGACCTCTCACCTAGTCACTGTGGTACCTGGCTGTGTTGTTTGTGCTAAGCCTCAGAGCTGTCTCCAGAGCTGCAGGAGCAAGGCTGAGCACCTCTGCCTGGCTAATTATTCCCTGGGCTCACTCCTAACAATGGTGGTGTAGAAACAGGTGGCCCTGTCTGTCCCCAAGGACAAGCCCAGCGCTCTCCTTGTCAAACACAGATAGGAAGCTCTCTTGCTGCTAGAGCTGCCGTAGGACCTGTTAGGGATTAGGCTTTGGCTCCTTTCTTCCGTGGCCTCCACGCCTGTGCACACCAATGCCCCTGCCCAGCTTGGGTCATTGCTGGTGCTCTGAGAGGTGCACTACCACCGAGGTGTGCCCTAGCCCTTTCTGTTTGGGGTCTCACTAAGTTGCCCAGGCAGGCCGGGACCTTACAATCCCCCTGCCTCGACCTCCGGGACCACTGGAATGACAGGCCTGTGCCACTGTGCCCTGCTCATGGTTTAGATTTTGATAGCATGGCACATGTGCTTATAAAACATTCAAGAAGAACAGGCAGAAGTCCCTGTTCCAGATTTTGGTACCCAGATGGATCCTGGTTGAAATTGGCATGTCTGACATGTAAGCCTTTTGCTCACAGACTCCTCACGTGGGTGGGCTGTGACATGCTAGGCCAAGCCACTAACCCCTCTTGGACAGCCTGAGAGATGGTGCTAGGGCCCCTCTGACCACTTGGTCTCCCCATTCAGGCAGTGGCCAGGAGGGCCTTCACAGCCTGTGTCTTGTCCCCCATGCCCAGCATCTTCACACCAGGCTCTGCTTCTCAGGACAAACTGAGCAGTGTCACCGGCCATGCATTCACAGGGAGCCTCCACAGAAGGGGTCTCTGGGTTGAGGCCACAGCCAGAAACAGCACCCCTTTTGGGATACAGGCCAAAGGTGCAGGTGGCAGGGATCTGAGAGCTGGCCTGGCATGCATGATGTGGCACGGACACAAGCACAGGTCTGAGCCTTTTTCGGGTTAGATTTCCACCTGGTAGTCTCTGTGGGCCTCCTGTTTTACACACATGGCTCATGGGGTAAGCCCACGTAGGTGGCCTTTGCTGGATTCTGGAAGTTTCTGTCTTAAGGACCCAGGAGGGATCACAGAACAAGTTGGTTCCCTAGGCCTCCTAGATGGGATCTCCCCTCTCGGTGTCCATCCTGCACTCTGACAGTCAGAGAGGCCAGGCCAGGGTGCCACTCTGCCCAGAGCCCTGTGTCTGTCTTTACCTCTGCCCAGGCTCTACCCTCCTCTGCAAGGAGACGGTGACTGGGCTGCCCAGAGAGAGCACTGGGCTGGGGAGGGGGGCATGGTCCTCAGGGGGTTCTTGCTTGTCCACAAGTACCTACCTTGCATCACCTGAGGAAGGGCCCTGCCTGGCCCAGTCCACACAGAGGAGGAGCGCAACCTGAGATGGGGACCCTCCTCTCTCCTCATCACTGCAACGTCCCTCTGTTCTTGTTGTGTGAACCAAGGTCCCATGCCCCTAAGAGCTCTGTGGCCCACTGTAGGTGGGCTTCTTGGACAGTACCCAGTCCAGGCTTGACCTGGGTTGCGCCTACAGGAGCCCCCTTGGGTGTGACCAGGCACCAAGGAGACCAGCAGCCCCAGGTCAAGGCTAAACCACATTGTCTTTATAGCAGCAATGCAGGGTCCCTGGACAGGCTCCTCCCCGCCGTGGGCACCGGGCGCTCACCCCGGAAGCGCACCACCAGCCAGTGCAAGTCGGAGCCACCCCTGCTGCGCACCAGCAAGCGCACCATCTACACGGCAGGGCGGCCACCCTGGTACAATGAGCATGGCACGCAGTCCAAGGAGGCCTTTGCCATCGGTAAGAGTGGTGTGGGCAGCCCCTCAGGACCACCTGTGGGGTCAGCCAGATGCCCTGAGCCCTGCTCTCCGCTCCCCTGGCAGGCCTGGGAGGTGGCAGTGCCTCAGGGAAGACCACCGTGGCCAGGATGATCATTGAGGCTCTAGATGTGCCCTGGGTGGTCTTGCTGTCCATGGACTCCTTCTACAAGGTGAGGCCCTGCTCAGCTCCTGGAGTGCCCTTCTCCCTCTGCCCCCTCCCCTGCAAATGCAGGCCTTTGGTCCCTGGGCCCCAGCATGCTGTCCCCTGGGGCTGTGGGCAGGGGTCTTCTGTGGCCTCCTTGACAGGTGCTGACCCAGCAGCAGCAGGAGCAGGCCGCCCACAACGACTTCAACTTTGACCACCCCGACGCCTTCGACTTTGACCTCATCATCTCCACCCTCAAGAAGCTGAAGCAGGGCAGGAGCGTCCAAGTGCCCATCTATGACTTCACCACCCACAGCCGGAAGAAGGACTGGGTAGGTAGGGGCTCAGGACTGCAGATGGGCTGCAGAGGCAGAAGCTGGCTTGAAACTCCCTGGTTCCTTTGCAGAAAACACTCTATGGTGCAAATGTCATCATCTTCGAGGGTATCATGGCCTTCGCTGACAAGACGCTGCTGGAGGTGAGGCATCCCTGTGCCGCAGATGCATCCTCCAGCCAAGCCCTGCCCTGTCCCCAGGTCTCCCCTGCTGAAAGGAGAGGATTGGGTGCCCCCAACATGGTACAGTTTGCTCTCTCCCACTGGTTAGCGTGGGTGTGGCTGCTGGGGACAGTGCTCCCTCCCCAACCTGCCAACCCTCAGCTGTGCATTGGCTTCCTCATTCCTTGCTGGAGGTGGGGACCTAAGGCAGTCAGTCTGAGGGACTTTGCTGCAGGCCCAGAGGACTTGCTCCCACCAACCCCTAGCCCTCACACAGCTCCTTCAGGGTCCACACCAGAACCCATCAGGCCCTCATCCCCCTATCATGTAGATGTCATACTGCCCAGCCCAGCTCCTGCCCACTTCACACACTCCCTGAGCACACGCTCCTGCCACACTCCTCGCCAGGCTCAGGAGATGCCTATGGGGCTGGCCCTGGACCTGACCCACATCCTAGGAGGCCTTGTGCAGGAGCTGCTCCGTGGGGCCATGTGACCCTGCTGATCACAGAGCTCAGTCAGCTGGCCATCCCTGTCTAGCTCCTGGACATGAGAATCTTTGTGGACACGGACTCCGACATCCGCTTAGTGCGGCGGCTGCGCCGGGACATCAGTGAACGAGGCCGGGACATCGAGGGTGTCATCAAGCAGTACCACAAGTTTGTCAAGCCTGCCTTTGACCAATACATCCAGCCCACCATGCGCCTGGCGGACATTGTGGTGCCCAGAGGTGAGCCTGCCAGGATGCTGGCACATGCATGGTGGTGCCCAGAGGTGGGCCTGCCAGGACACTGGCACGTGAGCCTGCCTGAGCCACCCTCCTTTGCCACAGGGAGTGGGAACGCGGTGGCCATTGACCTGATCGTGCAGCATGTGCACAGCCAGCTGGAGGAGGTGAGTCTCAGGTAGTGTCCCTGCTTCTGCTTGCCCACCCTCTCATGTCCACTTGAGTGTCCCCAGCTTGCTTCATCTGCCTGTTCACACAGCCCCAGCCCCAGCCCTTTGCTCTGGGAGTGGGCACAGGAACTCAGGGCCCAGCTGCCACATGCTCCCAGCCGGACGTGGGCCTGGCATGGAAGGGCTCCTGTCCCTCCTAACCCTGCAGGATGGCAAAGGAGACCCACTATCTTGCTGGCCTAAGGCCACAGGGTTTCAGCACTGAGTCCCATGTCTGGCCAGTAGCTCTTCTCCTTCATGGTAGCTTACCCTGGGAGTGATGTCCTCACCAGAAGTCCCTTGTTGGAGCATTCTATGGCTGGGTCCCACAGGCTGTCAGAGGCCTGTGGCCTGCGGGACGGAGCCCAGGGCTCCTGGCTTTAACTGCCCAGCCCGGAACCACAGGTCTCACCCAAGTGTTCCCCAGGTTAGAAGAATTAGCAGCTCACCTCCAAAACCTGGCAGCTTCTGAGCAGTCTCCCCATGGGGCTGCAGCATGTCCTGTCCTGGGTGGGGTGGTCTGGCATCTGCCCTGGTCACTGATGCGTCACCGTTCCCTTGTGTCTCCTTGTGTTGCTGCCACAGCGTGAACTCAGCGTCAGGTAAGACCCCATAGCTGTCTGCACACATGGAGGCATTTCCAACATCCACAGGGTGCTCCAGGTCTGGGCTGTTACCAAGCCAGACCAGTGGGCAGCCCCTCCCCATGCAGAGGAGTGGATTAGCCCCAGCCCTGCTTCTGCTTCCCATTGCTGGCAGATAAGGACACTGAGACACAGAGAGGTTAAGTAACTTGCCCAAGATCACATAGCACCTAGGCTGAACAGAAATTGTGGAGAATTCTCTGCAAGTGGGGTTGTCTGTGGGGTTCAGCCCCAGAGAGCACAGCTGTTCTCCTGACCTAGCCCTGCCAGGTCTCCAGGAATGTGGCCATGATGTGTTCCCAGCAGCCTGGGGTCTGGGTCTGCCTCCAGGGCTACTGTACCTCCTCTGCCCAATCTCATGGCCTAGGGGATTCTCGCTGGGGTGGTGTGAGGGCTCGGCCCTGCCCTCCCCGCCTCCCTGCCTGGGCCCTGCTCTGCCGTATAGCTGCCCTGCAGCACACCTGTGGTGGGCTAAGGCTGTGTCCCCGCCCTGTCTACCCAGTGGGCAGGCAGACACCAGCCCTGCCCCTGACGTGTCGCCACCAGGGACCTGCCCTCCTCCCGGGCTTTCTTTGGAGGTGGGGAGCTCTGGCCGCGCCACCTGGGAGCCGCAGTCAGAGCGTTGGAAATGCCTCTGGGCCCACCCTGTGCCGCTTCCTTTCCCTGCACGAGTCTCCGCTTGGTCTCCAGATGGGTGCTGCAGGCCTTCCCTCAGGTCCCTCTAGGAGCCTTTATTCTGAGGAAAAAGAGTTTCCAGGTGTGGCCAGCTCCATTTTCCGCTCTCTGGTCTGCCAAGGAAGTGGTGGCCAGTGGCCTCAGTGTCTCCTCCTGTCCAGGAAGCGGCTGGTGGGCAGGGGAAGGGCCCTCCCACCCAGAGGGGGGGTGCTACAGCCCTGCTGGGCCTCCTCTTCCCTCTGGCCAGCTGGTGGCCGTGCTGTACCATCTGCAGAGATGCCACTGCCCTCCCAACTAAGAGCCTTCTCTCTTCTCTCCTCTGTGTACCCGTCTCCTGCCTTGTCCCTCCCTGAACACTCTTCACTGGCGAGCAGAGGGAGCTGCGCTGGGATATGTGAGCAGAGTGCTCGGTTGTGCTCGCTGTGTGCTGCCCCGCTGCCCGCTCGCCTGCCCGCAGGACCCCCACCGCACCCGCCCCAGCTGCCTCCTCCAGGCCCGCGCCCTGAGCCCCCCATCCCTTCCTCCTCCCCAGACTCCTCCCTTCTATCCTGCCTTTGTCCCCCACACCCACAGTGTCACCTTCCCCTGCCCGCCCACTCCTCCCTCCCACTTCCTGCCACCAGCACCCCTCCTCCTGTTCTACCGGCCCCACCTCTCCCAGTGCCCCTCTGGTACCCCGTCCTTCCCTCCCCCTTCTGCCTCTCTCATGCCCCCCCCCCCAGGCATGGCCTCAGGTGGGGCAGGCGGCAGCACTGGGCAGCACTGGGCAACACTTGGGGATGGGCCTGGGCAGGGTTTGACCCCTCAGCCCGGTCACTACTCCAGGCAGAGCTGCCCGTTCTGGGGGCTGAGCCCTACCTGCAGGTGAGCCCCATCCCAGCAGCCCTTCTGTTCCCTCCAAGCCTAGGAGGGCGCCTCACATCGGCCCTGCGCTTCCTCCGCAGACCAGACGCTGCGTCTCTGCTCCCTCTCCAGGAGCGGCACCTCCTGTGGAGTTGGGGTGGGAGGTCCCCCCAACAGCCATAGCCAGCGGCCTGCTCTCACCCTGCTTTACCCCCATGGTGACGCACAGCCGTCCTGTGGGGAGAGGGCGCTCTAGAATGAGATGCCTTCAGTCTTGAGTGTCCCCAATCTGTTTGTGTCCCCAGGGCGGCCCTGGCCTCAGCGCACCAGAGCCACCCACTTCCCCAAACGCTGAGCGTCCTTAAGAGCACCCCGCAAGTGCGCGGTATGCACACCATCATCAGGTGAGGGCCGGCTGGAGGGGCAGGGTGGGACAGAGGTGGGCGGGACCCCTAAGCCCCCCTAAGCACACCCACCCACCCGACAGGGACAGGGAGACTAGTCGGGACGAGTTCATCTTCTACTCCAAGCGACTGATGCGGCTGCTCATCGAGCATGCGCTTTCCTTCCTGCCCTTCCAGGTAGGCAGGGGTCCAGTTGGGGGCGAGGGGGGGGCCTCTGAGGGCCACGTCCAGACACACCCCCTCTGCACAGGACTGTGTGGTGCAGACCCCACAGGGGCAGGACTACGCAGGCAAGTGCTATGCTGGAAAGCAGGTATGTGCACCCTGGGAGGGCGATACCTGGGCTGGGCTGGGCGTCCCATTGGCTCAGCCCTCCCTCCCTAGATCACTGGGGTATCCATCCTGCGTGCTGGGGAGACCATGGAGCCTGCTCTGCGCGCTGTGTGCAAAGACGTGCGCATCGGCACCATCCTCATCCAGACCAACCAGCTCACGGGGGAGCCCGAGGTGCGGGACTGGGGGGCATGGGGGTTACAGGGTGGCCAGCCCAGGGAGAGGCCACACGGCACCCCAGAGCCTGGTGGGCAGGCACCGCTGACCTCATGGCCTCCCACAGCTCCACTATCTTCGGCTGCCCAAGGACATCAGTGACGACCACGTGATCCTGATGGACTGTACGGTGTCTACTGGCGCAGCGGCCATGATGGCCGTCCGTGTCCTCCTGGTATGTGGGTCCTGAATGGGCTGCAGGCAGGCCCTGTGCAGTTGGTGTTTACTTGGCCCTTGGCTTGGCAGGACCACGATGTGCCCGAGGACAAGATCTTCTTGCTGTCACTGCTGATGGCAGAGATGGGTGTCCACTCCGTGGCCTATGCTTTCCCACGGGTGAGAATCATCACCACAGCTGTGGACAAGCGGGTCAATGACCTTTTCCGCATCATCCCAGGCATAGGTGAGCCGCCAGCCTGTTCAGTGGTGTGTGTGAGCAAGGCTGGTCTCCCCAGGAGGCTCCATGCTGGGCTGCTTCTTTCTCCAGGGAACTTTGGGGATCGCTACTTTGGGACAGACGCAGTCCCTGATGGCAGCGACGAGGAAGAGGTGGCTTCCACCGGTTAGCTGCCCTGGCTGCCCCACCCTGTCCCCACCCAACCTCCTCCTGCCTCCTGGTGTGGGTAGGAGGAGGTTAATTTAATTTCAAAAAATGATACCAATAAAAACCATCTACACATTTTGTAAAATAAAGCTTTAGAAAATGAAGGTGTGACTGGTTAGCTGGGGTACAGGGGAGGTATCCTGGCTGGGACCTGGGCTTGGGCAGTCTCTCTCAGGGCTGTAGGTGTTGCCCACCCCAGCACCCAAGTTATAAAGCCACCACCGATAAGTCCAGGCCCCTGGCTTCTCCAGAGCAGGACAAGGCGGGCTCCCAGCCTGGCACCCGGCCTCCCTTGTAGTTGGGGCTCATTTCCTGAGGGAGAGAAGGGCAGCACTGGGACTGCAGCTTCTGGCCGTGCTAGATAGGGCCCCTAGAGCCACAGCTTAGTGGCTACCTGGCCTGGACCCAGGGAGAGGACAGGGCTGCCTGGGGCTCTGTGTGTCACAGGACGCAGCCTCTGTGACCACTTCCCCCCAGCCATGTTTGAACCATCAAGGGGCCCAGCGGAAGTCAGTGCGTGGGCGTCTGTGGGAAGGACTACACTGGAAGAAGCCCCAGCTGCAAGCAGATGGCCGAGGCCCAGTGGGCCAGCCATGCTGTTCGGGACCGGATGCATGTCCACCCTGTCTTTGCTGCTCCTAGACTAGAGAGTGAGGGTCAGCTCACTGGTCACTTCCAGACATCCTCTCTGTGCCTGTCCTGCCTGGGCCAGGGGACAGAGCCATGCACATGGACACCCAGTGCAGGTGTGGCTGTGATCTGAGCGGCGGGTGGGCTGGGACCGTGAGACACGCACCCCCAAGCTCCTCGGTCCCCGAAGATCTGGCTCCTGCCTCTTTCCTGTCTCTCTGGTCTGTTGCCCCCCCACCCCCAAAGGCCATGTCATGGAAAAGCTTGTCTTGGGGCGGGGACAGGAAGTTGCTGGGCGGAGGCCAGGCCCACAGTAGCGGGCAGATGAAGGCTGGTGGCTGGTCCAAGGGGTAGCCAGGCACTGGGGACAGAGGACCAAATCAAGGCCCAGAGGTCAGCGAGAGGGCCTTCTCGACACCCTGGTGAGTGCTTTGTCCCATGTGTCCAGGGCCCCATCCACGGGCTCCTTCATTCTGAGACTCTGGCCTGGGAGCCTGCCGCACCCCACGTGCCCCAGGAGCCCAGAGGCTGGAGGCGCCATTCCTCCTAGCGAGATCTTCCCAGATGAGGAGCCGGGCAGGGGCCAGGTCTCTCCTGAGGGTACCTCCCCCCAGGTCCAGTCAGGCCACCTGGTTCTCAGATGGCAGCCATAGCTGTGCCTGCAGGTGCCGACACTAGAGGTACTTAGATGGCAGCACGCACCACAGATGGACAACTTGCAGTGTGGGAGATGAAACTTCAGGCTGAAAGAACAGGCCCAGCTGCCCACAGTCTAGTAAGGCCATCCTCAGAGCAAAGGCAGTTGTGTCCCCCTTCAGTGGGGGGCCTAGGAAAATATCCTGGAGGCAGGAGCCTGAACCCCAAGGCCCTGCCTGGCTCTTCCCACCCACAAGAAGACTGGTGCTGCTGGAAGACCCAGGCTCTGGTCTCTCCTTTGGGGGGGAGCTGGTGTCTCCTGAGGCTAGGCCACAGATTGGGGAGATCTTGAACCTATTCCAACCAGGGCCCCAGGGGGTATTGGAAGTGGACCACCCTCCAAATAGCCCAAGGTCTTCGGGATGCCAGTGAGGGAGAAGCACCTCTTCTGACCCCTGGGAGCCTTAAGGGCCCTCTAAAGAGGGCCAAGATCCAGCTTCGAGTTCCAATTCCTTCAGGGGGACAAGCACCACAGAGCTGCTGTGGGCACAGGGACTCCGGCTGAACTCTGCAGGCAGCCCCCAGGGGTCTGATTTGGGGCTGGGAGCCACATGGGCCTGATCCTACCCTTCAGGCCCAGTGCAGACTGTGAGGGGTGAGTGGCATGCACCCTGGAGGAAGGGGAAATCAAGAGCAAGAGTCCTGCCAGGCATGGTGAGGCACGGCAGCACACAGGTGTAACCCAGCGACTCTGGAGGCTGAGGCAGGAGGATGGCAAGTTCAGGTCCAGCTTGAGCAACTTAGAATGACCCTATCTCAAAATAAAAAGTAAAATGGGCTGGGGGTGTAGCTCAGTGGTAAAACACCTTTGGGTTTAATCCGCAGTACCAAAAACATTAAAAAAAAAAAAAAAAAAAAAAAAAAACAGCAATAGTCTGCTAGGCCTAAAGCAGCTTCAGAACCCAGTGGGGTGCAGGAGGACCCTGTATGCAGACCAGAGGTTCCTGTGGAGTACTCAGGGTGAGGGTCTCAGAGGAGAAGCTCGCTTGTCCTGGTTCTGCCTGCTGCCCTGGGCAATGCCTCCAGGACTGTCCAACCTGAGAATGGTGAGTGTCCAGGGTCAATCTCAGGTTCGTCAGCCCGTGAGGTGCTGCCCCTTCCCAGCAGCGGCTGACTATCACAGGGTGATGATGGGTACGAGAGACAGGTAAGCGAGAAACGAAAGATGGAGACCAGGCGGAGATACAGGAGACTTTGTCACAGCTGACAAATAAAGACCATCTCTCTATAGGAGAGAGGCAAAACAGGCTTGAGCTCTGGGACTTTCATGGGGAGGCTCAGGAATCAGAGCCAGTGGGGTCTTAATGCGGTGGGGGGGGCAGGCGTGAAAATGGTTGGGTTGGTATGAGGGAGCGGTGAGGCTTTCTCAGAAACGCCCTTAGGCGGAAAACGAAATTTAAAATGGTCATCCAGATGCCAAGCAAGGGCCTTTTAGGTACGCTGGCTGGGTGGGATGGGAAGCCTGGGGCACCTGAGGCCCAGTCCCAAAAGAAGGCACACGTGGCTGTCACATTGACAGGAAGAGTCATGCAGGCGTGAGCAGAGACGGAGGGCTGGGCTTGGCTGCGCTGGGGGAGGATGGTGCCCTACACGGGAAGGACTGGCAAAGAAGCCTGGAAGAGGGCATCTTGGGTGGAGCACCTGAGGGTTGGGGGGCCGCGGCAGGAAGCAGCGGAGGGGGCCCTGGGGGCCATGGTATTCCGAAGCTTCCTAAGGTCAGGCTGGAGGTTTTGGAGCGAGGGAAGCTGGTGTGGAGAGGCGGCGGCCGGACGGAGACCTATGGAGCAGATGGCTTTGGGTTAGCTGTGCCAGAGTTAGGAGAGGAACGGGCAGCTCGCATGTGGGTGCTGATATAGAGCGGGGTCCAGGGAGGGGCGGGTTGGCGAAGCCATGGTGACTACAGCGGTGACGTCCGCGGGGGCGACTGGCGGACCAAGCTCCCGGCTCGGGTACCTTGGGGCCTCTTCACCTCTGGTCACCAACCGGCTTCCATCTGGGGGCCAAGGCCCGTCGGGGCTCGAGGGCGAGGCTGGCACCGACTCGGACCTTCAGTATTCCCGCAGCAGGGGACCCCGCCTACTGAGCGCGGGACTCGGACTCGCGTTTGTAGGAACCTGCGCCCGCCGGCTTGGAAGTTGGTGGTGCCCCGAGCCACCGCCCGAGCGCGCCTCCGCAGCCCACAGCTGTAACCTGGGGCCACCGCCCGAGCGCGCCGCCGGGCCCGATTGCACCTGGGGTGACCGCGGGACGGTTCTGGCGAATCTCCCCGCGCGCCCCTCTGGCCAGCAGGGCCGTCCGCGTCCTCCCAGGTCCTGCCCGGGATTCTGTCCGCTCCATCCCCGCGCAACTGGGTCCGGGGCGCGCGGCTCATTCGCGCACGGGCTGCGGAGGTGGAGCCCCGCCCGCCACGCCCCCCGCCCGCGGCCGGACTCGGCGCCAGCTCCTCACAGGTCGGGGCAGCCTAGGCGGGCACGGGCACGCGAAGGGCACGGCGATGTCTTCGGAGGCCTTCCGAGCTGTCGCTTTTGCTGCTGTCGCTGTGCTGCGGGTGTACCCAAGGCCTCGCCCAGCTCCATTTTTCCCCCTCCTTATGGAAGATCCTAATCAAATTACTTAATTCTAGGTGTGAGTGGAGGGTTCAGGGTGTTTCGTTACTGTTACTATTCTTGCACCTTTTTCCCTCCAAAAGGTTTTAGTTGGCTTCAAATAAACTGTTTTTCAGTTCCAAGCCTTGCCCT
Source organism: Urocitellus parryii (assembly GCF_045843805.1). Taxonomy (NCBI): domain Eukaryota; kingdom Metazoa; phylum Chordata; class Mammalia; order Rodentia; family Sciuridae; genus Urocitellus; species Urocitellus parryii. The sequence goes on along the minus strand of NC_135536.1, from coordinate 198,941,511 downwards.
GTGGATGGGCGCCCCCCCGGAGACAGCAGGAGGGGAGTTTGGCCAAGGCTGTACCCTGCAGAAGGGATGTGAGCCACAGGGCAATTCTACCTGCAGTTCTGAAAGGCAGACCTGTGGGCCACCTGGGCCAGGGCCACGTCTCTAGCCTAAGCACTAGCGTCCTTGGGCCTGAGCCTAAGATTGGTCCCAGCAGGTGCTCTGCTCCAGGCCCCTGTATACAGAACCACCCTCTAGGGACATATGCTCTTGGGCAGACTTGGCACTTCCAACAGGATCCCCAAACTGGACTCATTCCGGGGGTGGGGGACAGAGGCATAAGAGCTCAGGCTAGCCACTCTTCCTGCTACTTGCCTGCCATCAGGGCAGCGGGATGAAGTGTATCTCACAGCACCCCAGGGACCTTGGCATTTGAGGGCTGGGTGAGAGACCACAGGGAGGATGGGGACTACGGCCAAAGATACTGGGGTGCAAGGCCGGGGCACCACCAGCTCAGACACTGCGGAGCAGGAACAGAGTCGCTACAGCTCAGCCCTGGGAAATCCAAATGGCCAGGACAGAGGTGGGCAGAGATGGAGTGACCAGCTCAGCTTTTGTGGTCATTGCTCCAGGGAATAGGAGGGCTGGCCCTACTGTAGAGCTGAGCTACCCAGTTGCCCTCTGTTCTCCCCCAATTCCTTATGCTTAGGATTGGAATCAGGCAGGGCCATGCCAAGTCAGGAGCTGGTTCATGAGGGCACCCACATATGCTGCTCCAGACCCCTGCACCTGCTCATCCTAGAACTGAGGCCAGCCAAAATGGTCACTACCAGGCAGCAGGAATCTCCGTCTGTGGAAGACAACAGGAAACGCAGGTAGGGGCTTGATGGTCAGACAGGTGGATGGTACGAACAGGACTAATGTTGGCTGCAGGCCTGGTGTGGCCACGAAGACCACAGGACTTCCCTGGCAAGGGGTCACCTACTCTGATACAAACCACTGGAGCTCAACATGCCACAGGAGGCCTCCAAGACTGAGGTCCAAGTTCCTGGGCTGGTGGCCCTCGGGAGCTCAGAGGTCCCTCCTGTGATTCGTCTTGGTATTTGAAAATCAAGTGAAAAGGACCCTGGGAAGGCGGGTGTGCACTTGGACCAGGCAGGTGGGAAGTGTTTGTCACAAATAAAACAAACCTGCCTCCCAAAACACAAAAACAAAAAACGAGACTCTGCAGGGATCATTAAACAAAAAACACACTTTCTGCAGTGAAAACATTTATTTTACAAGTTATCTTTACTTTAGGTCAACATTCAGACACACACAAGACAGAGATCACCAAGGAGACCACTCGCTCTCCAGCCCTGGAGATGTGCGTGGAGCCAGGTCAGCAGGCCATCCTGGCAGCTGGGTGGGACCAGCTCGTGGACTGCTGCTCTCCACACTCGCATCTGATTCTCAGAAGCAGCACCTGTGGTGTGCGTGTCCGTGTGTATTCCCCCTCCCTCACCCAGCTTCCCAGGCCAACCAGTCCGCCACAGGCACCACCTGGGGGGCCCTTGGCCCAGTCCTCCTGCAGGCAGGTGCCCAGGCTGCTCTTTAGATGCAACCTTGTCACTGACGGACTCAGGCGCCCAGGGAGGGGAGAGTTTCCAGCCACCTCCCACACTTCCCACACCTGTGGGCCAGGTGAACATGACGTGTGCTTAGGACAGTCACCCTTGTGCCCAACCCCGCTGATGCGGTCTTGACCTTGTGTTCAGGCACACGCATCCTGCACATAGCAGGCTGTTCCCTTGGGTGTATCCGCCAGGAGGACCGTGCCGAGACCCTGTCCCTACCCAACTCACCAAGAAAACAGAGGCCACTTTGGAGCCAACTTTATTGTACTTGTTGCTTCACCCCTGGACAGCAGCACGCGGGGCCTGCTGCGTGGTCCATACATACACACATGTACACAGACACACAGCCTGCACCACAGCACCTGGCAACACAAGCTGCACCTGTCCACAGCAGGGCATTCAGAACCCAAATAACAAACAGGCCAGTCCTGGGCTACAGGGCACCAGCTCAGCACTGGGAAAGGGGTGGCACCAGCGCCTGCCATGCTTCTCACCAGCTAGTCACCACACAGATGCACTGAAGTCAAGGATGGGCAGGACCCACCTTGCCTCTGCCCACATAACCTGGACCCTTGAGGGACAGCCCGCGGGGCCATCAGCTCCCCTGTGCTGCTAAAACCTGGGTTAGGACCGATGGGTTAGGACCGCTGAGACGAGTCTTGACTGCTTCATGATTCAGGACCTTTCCAGACTGGAGCTGCAGCCCAGTCCAGCAAGTAGCACAGAGACCGCGGGAACTCTGGCTTCTCTTCCTGACGGGTTCCCACTGGACACTGGCTGCATTAACTGAACACCAGAGAACTAGGAAGGCTCATTGACACGGGGCAACAATATCTAAAGCAGCTGAAAATAGAATGAAGCCAAAGGAAGACAAGGAAAGACCACAGCCCTGGGCAGGAACAGGGATCTACACACCCCAGAGCTACCATAGGTGGCCAGGACCCTGCGGGGCACCACTGCTCTGGATGGGTTTCCAAGCACACTGACCATAGCACTCCCCAGGCAATACATCACACACTGTCCACAGCCCAGAAGTGTAGCCCAGGAGCTGGGGACATGGGGGTCAGGCTGACCCCCAAGACTCACCAGCTGTGCTTATTAAAAAGGAAACGGAACCAGGGCAGCCACAGACCATCGCAGTGCACGATGAGGCACTGTCTGCCTCGAGCAGGTGAGGGATATGCTTGGCCATGGCGGCAGAGCCACGGCCCTCACTCCAGAGTCTGTGTCCTGTTTGTGGTGTCACAAATCCTACATGATTCACTCAGTTTTAGAGACCCCCCACAGGACACTGGGCTAAGTGGCTATTCCCACCCCAGCTGCCACCCAGGGAGATCCTTTCTCCTAAGAAGTGGCCACAGCTCACAGGGACACAAGACAAAAACCACAGGGCTGCATGCCAGGAGGGCTGTCCCACAGCACAGGAGTTTTCTCATTCTTCATCTCTACTAGAAATTCAGAAGATGCTCGGCAGGTCACCAGACTATGGCCCTGGGTTCTGAGAAAGCAACTCACTCTCGAATTATCGCAAGAAAGCTTTGGGGGCTGAGCTCTTGCTGCTGTGCTGGGACTAGCCCTGGGGCTGCCTGCTGAGTAGTCGGTGGGCCCACTGGTGGTTCCCACCCCCCACAGGGGGACGGCCCTCACAGAGCACCCTAGTGTGGGGCCCTCTTGCTCAGTACCTTCATGATCGTTCAATGAGCAACACGGACAAACACGCCCCAGGGACTGGTTCCTGGGCAGTTCCTTGCCCACGTCCACCTGCAATAGGATCAGCTGGGGGCCCTGGCATCACAGCAGCCTCACTGGACCTTGCTGGGTACCCTCAACCAACACCAAAATCCCAAAGCCCTGCCCTTGGCAGTCCCTGGCAAACAGGAGCCCACGGTGGGAGGGAGTGGGGATGGGGGTGAAGGTGGTTTGTCAGGGCCACGTGGTCAGCGTAGGAGTTTTCTCATTCTTCATCTCTACTAGAAATTCAGAAGATGCTTGGCAGCAGGCTTCGGGAAAGTCCTGCAGGAACTCGGCCCACTGGACTCTGGTCCGGCACGTTCAGGAAATTGTAGGGGGCACCAGGTGGCCCCAAAGCCTTGACATGTGGTGCTCACATTTCCCCAGCTCACCCACCAAGGCGCCACCCACAGATCTCCGGTTCACAGTCTCGTCCAGCACTGGCCTCCCAGGCTGGCTGGCAAGCAGGGTGCCCCACAGTCTCGCTGGGACCCAGCCCTCCTGAGGAGAGGGGCATCTTGGCTCCAGCCATCTTGCTCCAGAAACCCTATGTTCTCGTGCCGACTGGAGCACGGGCGACAGGCGCAAGTGAAGGCAAGTGGGTGGATGGAGCTCTGGCCAGCACGAGGAGCAGGGTCCAGAGGCTGGGGGCTCACTGGCGTCCTTCATCCACCCACTTGGATTCACACCCTCTGACTGCAACCACTTGTGATTCTTAAAAGTCCAAAAAGGGCTTAAAAACAAAACAAAACAAACAAACAAAAAACCAGGTGGGCTTAAGGAGTGTGGAGAACAACCCAGGGAAGGGGAGAGAGACTACGGCCCCATCAGTCCAGCTCAGCCTGGGAAGGTTCAGGAACAAAGACGGAGGACTTCCACGCACCGGGAGGGGCACCCCTCGATGGACAGGAACCTCAGACCCTGAAGCAAAGAGGCCCGGGGCAGACAACCGTGCAGAGTGCACACGTGTGCACACACTGTCCACATCACACCTACCACCTGGAGAGACCTGCCACGAGAGGACGACAGGGTGCAGAGGCCCTTGCACGCCATGCCAATGTAACACCCAGGGACAACCATGGCCCTGTGGTTCCAGAGGACCTGGCCCAGCTTGTCCCTGATGGGCCAGATGAGCCAGGCCCTGCCCTGGGACCCCTTGGCCAAGGTGGAGATGTGGCTTTGCCGGGCAGAATCTGACCCCAGCCCCATGAGCACAGGAGCACAGAGGCCCTTCCTGCCCAGTCCACCCTCACTGGACCGACCTGGCTAAACACCCCGAGGCAGCTCCACTGTCCAGCGAGCGCGGCCGAGCCACAGCAGGTCCACAACACAGACACTGAACACGACCATACATGCTACTAGAAAAGGAGAGCAGAAGACCGTAGCTACACTGCTTTAAATACTGCATGCTACGCACTTCGGGTATCGAGGGTCGACGGGCAGCGGGCGTGGAGGAGGGGAGGCCCCGACGCGGCGCCTCCCCATCTGGTGACTAGTTCATGGATCTAAGGTTGCGGTGGCCGGGTGCTGATCCCTCCTCGAATCACAGCTCCTCCTGAACTTAGTTGAACCCGTCAGTGTGGTAGCTAGGGTGGGAGTCGGCCGTGAGCTGGGTGGTCTCTGTGGCGGACGCGGGCTGTATGACGATTGGCGTGTCTGTGGCCTCTGAAAAGCAAGCAGACATGCTCATTGCACAAGGGTAGTAGGCAGCATGTGCCCAGTACAGGGTCCTGGCGTCACAACACTCGGCCACCTGGACGACACTCAGGAGAGGCTGCTGGCTGACCACCACCCTTCATCCTCCCGCCTGCCTGCCGCCCACCTCCTGCCCCTTGGTTCTATGGCTACCACAGTGCACGGGCGGGGACAGCTCTCTGCCCCTGCTTTACCTCAGCGTCCACGTTCACACCTCAACAGTCCCAGCTGCCACCACAAACACTCGCGGCACAGTGTCAGTGCCCTCCTGTTTGACAAGACAGTTGACACGTTCAGGGCCACGTGACGGCGCCCCACGAACACGCACCCGGGGGCAGGCACTCACCCCTCTCATCAGACTGCAGCTGTGCCTCCAGGTCCTCTGGGGACACGTAGAAGGCCGTCTCCTCCCCCTCGGGGGCCTTGGGCTTGCACTTGCCACAGCAGCAGTTGAAGCAGCAGCACAGACAGCAGCAGCAGTAGCAGCAGGTGAGGAGGCCGCAGAAAACGAAGAGGGCCTGCGGAGGAAAGGCAGGCACCCATGGCCTCTGTGGGCCCCGGCCTCTGCGAGGGCTCCCGAGCACGGGCTGCAGAGGCAGGCCTCCAGCTAAGGATGAAGGAAGAACCTGCTGGGAAGGGGAGGCAGGAGGGAAGAGCAGACAGCTGCCTAGAGGGGGTGATTACGGGAGGGCTGGGAAAGCCAGGGAGGGCTTCCCACAGCCAAGGGCCATATCCCTTGGCCTTGTGTGAGGGGGCAAGTCAGGAAAGCAAGAAAGTTAATAAGAACACAATCTAAGTCGGGGGTCCTTCAAACTAGGTTTCAAGATGCCTTCCCTGACGCCTGTGAAGGGAAGGCTCACTTCCTACCTGGTCCTCTCAGGAACTTGGGCCCGTGCATGCAGCCAGTGCTGGCCCCGCCCTGGCCCTCACCTTGGCCCACCAGCTGGAGAGCACGAAGTAGGTGTTGACGTTCTCCTCCCCGAACTGCTCCGCCACGTAGAGCCCCAGCGAGCCGTACTTGTCGTAGATGTTCCTTTTCGTGGCGTCCGTCAGGATGGCATGTGCATTGTTGATCTCCTTGAACTTATCTGCGGCCTCCGGGTTGTCAGGGTTCTTATCAGGGTGGTACTTCAGGGCAAGCTTCCTGCAACAGAACCATTTGCTGGCTCTCTCCTGGACTGGCAGTGTGCATTGAGCCACTGGAGGGCCCAGGAGAAGGAAGGCCCACCCATCACCACCTGCCTTCCCGACTTCCCAGAGGTCTGGCATGCCAGGGGGAAGCCCCCCCGACCTGGCTCCGCACAGGGAGGGGTCTAGAGGTAGCCAGGGCAGCAGGACCAGCCCCACTCCTCTCCCCACTTTCAGAATCACCAACGGTACCCTCCTGCCCCCTGGTGTCCTTGCTGGGCCACTGCACATGCCAATCTGACAGGAAGCAGAGTGCTGGGAGCATAGATGCAGCCACCCAGGCAGAGGTCAGTGATGAGGCCTCTCTGGTCTAGGTTGCCGCCTGCCGCAGCAGCCAAGCCAAGTGCCTGGAATAGCCAGAAGGCCAAGGCAGAAAACAGGGGTGCCAGCCTCGCTGCACAGCCCCACCCGCTCCAGAACTGTGTGCAGCTGTAGCATCCACAAAGTGCTGCTTTTTCGGCTAAGAGAACACCAGTATGCAGCACTGAGCTGTGAGGAGCACGATACACCTGCAGAGAGGCCACTACTGAGTCCTCCAGGGGAAAGGCTGTGCCAGCTCCTAGAAGAGCATGGTGACAGTACGTGAAGGGGCCTGTCCAGGGGAGGTGCAGGGCCCGGTGCAGCCTCTTACCGATAGGACTTTTTAATGTCATCTGAGGTGGCATTCTTGTCCAGCCCAAGAACATGGTAGAGTGACTCTCCGGAGGTAGAGAGTGAGCGCTGCCTCTGGTCTGCCATGTTAGGTCACTCTATGAGAGGAAGGAACAGCAAGGGTGCACTGAGGAACTTCAGAAGACCAAAGCAAAGCCACCTGGACACTCTGTTTACAGCCAGGCTCCCAGCCCTGTGGATGTGAAGGAGCATCCCACGCCTCCTGTGGTGCCACGACACTGCTGCCTCAGCAAGGGGAGAAGAGTCACGCTGTCACTATCGTCCCCCAGCTACGTAAAAACCCACAGAAGGGCCAGCGTGGTGGTGCACGCTGCTTACCCCACTCCTCGGGAGGCTGAGACCGGAGTTCCAGGCCAGCCATGGTGAGGGCCCCGAGGTAGAAAGTTTAAAGAAACATAAAATTCTTTTTTGAGGGATGTGGCATGGAGGGTAGGGCACTCAACCACTGAGCCACACCCCCAGCCCTATTTTGTATTTTATTTAGAGACAGGGTCTCACTGAGTTGCTTAGGGCCTTGCTTTTGCTGAGGCTGACTTTGAACTCAAGATCTTCCTGCCTCAGCCTCCCAAGCAGCTGGGATTACAGGTGTGCACTACTATGCCCAGCTAAGAAACATAAAATTCTTCTTCTTTTTCTTTTCTTTTATTTATTTATTTATATATATACATATATTTTTGGTGATGGGGATTAAACCCAGGGCCTTGTGCTTGCAAGACAAGCTTCTACCAACTAAACTATAACCCCAGCCTCAAGAAACATAAAATTCTTAAAAACATTCATATAACACAGATGCACCTAGGAAACAAACAGAAAAGCAATGTCAACCTAAACATACCAAAAATGAGATTCAGTGTCAGTGGACTAAAAGCCTAACACAGCGGCTTGGGAGGCTGAGGCGGGAGTATCACAAGTTCAAAGCCAGCTTTAGCAAAAGTGAAGCACTAAGCAACTCAGTGAGACCCTGTCTCTACATAAAATACAAAAAAGGGTTAGGGATGTGGCTCAGTGGTCGAGTGTCCCTGGTTTCAATCCCCAGTACCGCCCCCACAAAAAAGCCTAACACAGCAGGGTGGTCAGAGTGCATAAAATTCGAGACCATTAGGATTTTAACACCCCTCTCAGAAACTGACAGTTATTTTTATTTTTTATCCATTTGTTTTTGTAGTACTGGGGATTGAACGCTACTACTGAGCTACACTATACCCTAGGCCCTACTTTAAAAAAACTTTTTTTGTGGTACTAGGGATTGAACCCAGGGCCTTGTGCATGCCAAGACAAGCACTCTACCAACTGAGCTATATCCCCAGCCTGCCCCCCTTTTTAAATTTTCAGACAGGGTCTCACTAACCTACTGAGGCTGGCTTTGAAGTTGCTATTCTCCTGCCTCAGCTGCCCCAGTTCCTGGGATTGATTACAGGTGTGTGCACCATGCCCAGGTGACAGATTTGTCAAATCAGGAGTGACACTAGACAGTTCCATTATCTGTCACAACCTGAGGTCTGTGGAGCACCCAGCATGCTTCTTGCATGCACACTACTCATGCACCTAGAGATACTCCACACTGGGCCTTGAAACAAGCCTCAATCAGTCACACACAGCGTGACTCTTAATAATTAAACTAGAAACCCAAGAGTAAGAGAGCAAAGAAAACCTGAAATAGTTGCTGTTAAACAACACACTACAAAATAACATGGAATTCAAAGAAGAAATCACAGTAATTACGTGCTGGGGGTTGAACCCAGGGCTTTCATGTTAGGCTAGTGTTCCACCACTGAGCCACATCCAATAGGGCATGAGACTAACTCTGCCCTTGGTTCCTAAGTGCTCCGGCAGGTTACATACAAGTCCTTCAAGCTCACCTGGACTCACATTGACAAGCTGAGTTTTGCAAAGCCCCAGAGAACCGCAGGACAGGTAGCTGGGTGGAGAGGAACTGAGGTCAGCCAATGACCAGCGGCTGTGGCGTAACGTAACCCATCAATCAGACAGGCCTATGCCACAAGCACTCCACAGAAACAAGACAGCCATGAGTTCAGGCCACAAACCCCCAGGGCACCAGGAGCTCTGAAGGTGACAGGATGCACATTCTTCAGCTCACTAGCAGGGACACACCTGTGCCAGGACCCCTGACCGCCCCATGCATGCCCCACCAGGCCGTTTGCACAGCCTGTATCCTTTAATGTATCCTTCGTAGTAAGGCAGATGAAGCAGAAGCAGATGTTTCCTTGAATTCTGTGAGCCACTCTGGAGATCAATCCTTGTGAGCAGCAGGTGGTGGGACTCCTGCTTTAGCACCAGCTGGTCAGAGCTGAGGAGGAGCAGACACAGCCAGGATACTGCTCTTCCCACTTCTGTCCAGCACTGTTCTAGAATTCCTAAATGCTGCAGTAAGAAATAAAAAGCATAAAGCCCAGGAGGTAAGACACAAACTGTGGCTATGTGCAGAGCAGCTGGGACTGACAAGGGAGCCAGGCAGAGACACGGGAGAAGAGTCTAACTTTCACCCCACACAGTTGAGCTTTGACAGCAGCAACCAATTAGAAGTTTATTAGATATGTCATTTACAGCAGCACCCAAAGTCACGAATTATTTACGATTAACAGAAGACGTACAAGCTAGTCAGACACAATGGCGCACACTGCAATTCCAGCAATTCAGGAGGCTGAGGAGAAGGATCCAAATTCAGGTTAGTCTGGGCAACTTAGTGAGACTCTGTCTCAAAATAAAAATTAAAAAAAAAAAAAAAAAAAAAAAAAAGGCTGAGAGTGTAGCTTAACAGTAGCGACCCCTGGGTACAATCGCCGGTATCTCTAAATAGGAGGCCTTGCTATTGTTAACGCGTCCTTCTCCTCAAGCAGGTCTACAGAGTGGACATAACCCAGCTCTAATCCCAGCAGACATTGTGTAGAAATTGATTAACTGATCTAAAAAGCACGTGGAAAGGCAGCAGACCTGGATCCCCACTGCAACACTGGCAGGAAGAGCACAGAGGCAGCAGTCCAAGGTGCGACTCGGCGGGACATGAAGGACTCTGCTCAACTCGGCTGCCACCACAGCAAGTCTGGGTTCGCAGGGCTTTTGTCTGTTTTATTTCGCGGTGCTGGAAAGCAAACCCAGAGCCACACAGGCTAAATAACTTCTGCCACTGAACTACGTCCCCAGCAAAACCCCCGTTTTTATTTATTTTTTTAAACATGGGAACAAGATTTGAATCCTTCTAAAAAGATACACAGATGGTTCATGGTACTTGAAAAGATCATCGGTCATTTGGAAATGAAAATAACGCTACAAGCTGCTGAAAGCCTTGTGTAACAGCAGGGCTGGTCCTGAGCACCGCGGACCCGAGGAGTCACCTGCACAGACCCGCACAGCAGAGCCCACCACTTGCTGGGGCCACGCAGACAGCTCCTGTCACCCAGGCTCTGTACTCGACAGTGGGCAATGCAAGGCAATGCCCGGCAGCATGCAAAACACAGGTGAGGCATGCGTCATAGGCAGAAGAGCTGGTCCTGTCTGGGGCACTGGAAGACAGCGTGCAGGACTGGAAGCAGCTCGGGTGAGGTGTGGGCGCCTCAGGACAGCACCACCACAAAGACCAGACACTGCGCTCAGACCACATTCAATCCTCAGAGGCTTTTTTGGGGGGGATGGCGGGGTGGGGGGGGAAACCAGGGATTGAACTCAGGGGCACTCAACCACTGAGCCACACCCCTAGCCCTATATTGTATTTTATTTAGAGACAGGGTCTCACTGAGTTGCTTAGGGCCTTGTTTTTGCTGAGGCTGGCTTTGAACGAGATCCTCCTGCCTCAACCTCCCGAGCCTCTAGGATTACAGGTGTGGCCACTGTACCTAGCTCACAGAGGGTTTTTCTTCAATAATAAATCAGCCTTAGTACCCTTCTCTTCCTTTCTTTGCACACCTTAAGGTATTTAGATGGAACCTTGCTGTCTTGCCCAGGCTGGCCATGAACTCCAGATGCTCCTGCTGCACCCAGTCTCTAGAGTTGCTGGGAGTGAACCTACTACCCACACTGTTGTAATTTAAAAATCTTTTTACTTGCTAGGCACAGCAGTGCAGGACTGTAATCCCAGTGACTTGGAAGGCTGAGAAAGGAGGATGCAAGTTTAAGTCCAGCCTCAGCAACTTAGGGAGACCTTGTCTCAAAATAAAAAATAAAAAGAATCAGGGATTTGGCTCAGGGTAGAGCACCCCAGGATCACAACTTTGATCCTCCTGCCTCAGTCTCCTGAGTAGCCAGGATTACAGATATGCATGGGCCACTGCGCCCAGTTATTTTTTTTGTTTGATTCCAAAAGCACATTTTTCTGGAGCTAGTCTATAAACACATTCTTTTTTTTTTTTTTTTTCGGCAGCGCACGCCTGTAATCCCAGAAGCTCAGGAGGCTAAGGCAAGAGGATTGAGAGTTTAAAGCCAGCCTCAGCGAGACCCTGTCTCTAAATAAAATACAAAATAGGGCTGGGGATGTGGCTCAGTGTTTGAATGCCCCTGAGTTCAATCCCTGGTACCCTGCCAAATAATAGTAGTAGTAGTAGTAGTAGTAGTAGTAGTAGTAGTAGTAATAAACACATTTTTCTGTGTTTAATTTTTTACAATATTTTACTTTCTGAAGTTTTTTTGTTTTGTTTTGTATTTTGGGAATCCTCCTATCTCAGTGTCCCCAGTCACTGGGATCTCAGGTGTGCACCACCACAGCTAGCTTTTATTAAAAATTAAGATGTGGGCTGGGGCTCAGCAGTAGAATGCTCGCCTAGCAATGCTGGGTTTGATCCTCAGCACCACATAATAAATAAATAAACAAACAAACAAATAAATAAAGGTACTGGGTCCAACTACAACTTAAATACACACACACACACCCCAAAACCCAAACCTAAGACGTGAAGTGAACCGGGTGGTGGTGTACACCTATAATCCCAGGGACCAGGAAGGAGGAGGCGTGAGGATGGCAAATTCAAAGCCAGCCACAGCAACTGAGTGAGCCCCTGCCTCAAAATAAGAAATAAAAGGGGCTGGGGATGTGTCTTGGTGGTTAAGCACTCCGGGGTTTAATCCCCAGCACCAAAAACAGTTTGAAAGCATGAATGCACGCATGGCCAAGCCATTAAGGGTCAAGACCAGGCATCCCCTGCCCACCTCCACATGTGTCCCGCTGGAGGTCTTCAGGGCAGTGGTGCAGGCACAGCCCCATCTGTGAGGGCAGAGCCTCCTCCAGATGCCTCCTGGGGACCTGCCTGGCCCTGCCAGTGCGTCTGCTGCTCATCAGACTGCAGGCAGGTGGTGTGTGCGGGCATTCCTCTCTGCTAATGAGAACCTCTTAGTGTGGGGTTCGTGTTCTCAGTTCTCGGCTCACAAAGGTCTGCAGGAGCTGCTACTGAGCCGTTCTCTGGAACCTTTCTTGGGGTTCTTCTTGCTCCTTGCAGTTCCCTGTCTCTTGCCTCCTCCTCAGCTGTGTCCCCTTGCTGGCTGCTTGCTCAGGAGCTGGCTCTAGAAGCTCCTCAGTACAGTCCGCACAACTCCAGGTTAAGCTGGCGCCACTTCGAGGACAGCTTTGCTGAGGTTTTGGTTTTGGTTGTAGTCTTGGGGATTATTGGCCTTGCACAATAGACAAGTGCTCTGCCACTGAGCTGCATCCCAGCCCCAGCCCTGCTGATTTCTGCAACTTCCTCATCCTTGGCAGATCATCTAAGGTCTTGGAGGAACCTCCTGAGCGTCTCCTGCCAGACGCCATCCATACTGCTGGGTGGCATCCCCTCGAGCCCAGGCGAAGTCCTGTTATAGCCACAGATGTCCCACTCCTTTCTGAACTGCATGTCTCCTCAGCTGCAATGGCCTGGGCAAAGTTCCTCCTCAAGTGGCAGGCCTGCAAAGCTGCCGTAACTCCTTGGTCCACTTTCTGGGTCAAAGGGGTGGCATTTGGAGAAAGAAACAGCCCTCTGGAATTGGGATGAAGATCACTATAAACGGAGGACGTGAGAGAGCATTACCAAGAATTACGGACATCTCGAAAGGTGCCATTTTCCCAACAGCACCTCCCCGCTTGCTGGCAGGGCAGTGGGGAAGCATCTGGGGAGAGGATTAGGGCCTGCCTGACTTCTCACTGCTCCTGGTGCACTGGTGGCTATGGCTCTTGTGCTGCATTTTGCAGTCCTGGGGCAGGACCCAGGGCACTCTGCACTGAGCTGCACCCCCAGCCCTTCCTGTTTTTCACCGAGACAGAGTCTCACTCACACTGCCCAGGCTGGCCTTGAACTTGTGATCATCCTGCTCAGCCTCCTGAGTGGCTGGGATGACAGGCATACACCACTGCATCTGGTTGTCATTCTACCTTCTTCATTAGCACAAATTAAAGACTTCAAAACCTTAGAATTAGTTTTCTTAGTTTCAATGAACTGCCAGTAACCATATCCAAACTTCAAGATTTGAGAAAACACACGTCTTCAAACCCAGAGAACAAAAACTTTAATTATGCACCCCAAGGCAGCTTTCTCTTTCTTGAGTAATGCAAATCTGTAAACCTGCAGTGTCTGAGATTCTGAGCCAACAGTATTACAATGAACTCAAGGATTTCTAGAAAAACCCAGCCAAGGACACTGGAATCACAGGGGTGAGAGGTGAGCGGATGGTCTGAAGGGTGGGAGGGAGACACCAGACACATACGGGGAGCCTCAGGCGAAGCTCCTTCCTCCCAGCACGGGCAAGCCACATGGCCTGAAACCAGAACCACCTGGCCCTGCTTAGACCCACCAACAGTGATAATTAAATGAGTAAAAACCAGTCCATGAACCAAATCAGATCCTGGGGCAAAGACAATGTCCCTTGGGATACAGGCTTGCTTGGGGTGAGGCAGCAACGATCTAGTTACTGCAAGGAAAAATGCCACGCTTTTATTTAAGACTGTGGACTTCTTTGGAAGGCAGTATCCAGTAGCCAGGTTTCTGGGAAGAACTAGGGCCAGAGATTAAAAACTTATTCTTGGGCTGGGGATGTGGCTCAAGCGGTAGCGCGCTCGCCTGGCATGCGTGCGGCCCGGGTTCAATCCTCAGCACCACATACCAACAAAGATGTTGTGTCCGCCGAGAACTAAAAAATAAATATTAAAAAATTCTCTCTCTCTCTCTCTTTAAAAAAAAAAAAAAAAAAAAAAACTTATTCTTTGTGGTACACCATTGCTGGATTTTTAAATTATGTTCTTCTCTGTACTAATCTGTATTATCTAGAAAAAAAATTCCCTCCCTTTGGTACCAGAGATTGAATCCAGGGACACTTAACCACTGAGCTCACCCCAGTCCTTTTATTTTTTATTTTAAGACAGGATCTCACTAAGTTGCTTAGGGCTTCACTAAATTGCTGAGGCTGGCTTTGAATTGTGATCCTCCTGCCTCAGCCTTCCGAGCCACTGGGATTACAGGGGTGGCCACCATGCCTGGCTTTTATCTGAATTTTTAATAAATTTCTGTACCACATTTATACGAAAACTAAAGTTGTTATTATGATAAAATGAGCAACCAGACCTCTCCTGATTCCCTTCCCAGAAGCTGATCTACATGAGTCATTTCCACACACTCCACAAAAGTCTCCAGTGGGTTTTGAGGGGTTCAGCTGCAGTAGCCTAAATCACAACCAAGATGTCACGGTCAACACCCATCATGTCCCTGCACCATGGTGGGCTGCGAGACACTGGCTCACTCTGAGAACCCCAGACCCACACAGAGCCAATGCCTCCTCCAACCCAAGTTCACCCCACATGCCATCTCCGCCCTCCATGCAGTCTCCCAGAGTCCTACAGTGTCCTCAGATCCAGAGAGAAAGCTGTCCATCTGAGTGGCTGTCCTGGCTAATAGGTAATCACAGGGGCCTGGGGAGGAACCCCAATTTTCTCAAGAACGAGCAAAAACCAGGTCTCCTCCCCAAACCCATTCAAATCACTCAGTTTCCCTGCCTCACCAAGTGAAGTGAGAAAGTTGCTTTCCCATGTTTTGTGAGGCCACAGGTGGCACACAGCTAGAGGTCCAAGGCAACACGAGTCAGCACCAACTGGCCAGGCAGCCTTGCGGGGTTGCCACGACTGCAGGGCAGGGCTGAGTGTGGGCAAAGGGCAGGCCATGATCTGGCAGCCTCCATTGCAGCTGAGTCTGTAAAAGAAAGCACAGCTGTGTGCCAGCAGTGTTTTACAGCCACCTCTGTGACCCGCTCTGAAGCACAAGTGAGGGTTCTCTTACAAGTGATTGGCAGGAAGTTAAGCCTTGCTCAGTTTGGGTCAGTTAGTGATTTTTTTTTTTTTTTTTTGGTACGGGGATTAAACTCAGGAGCACTCGACCACTGAGCCACATCCCTAGCCACATCCCCAGTTGCTCAGCACCTCCCCATTGCCGAGGCTGGCTTTGAACTCACAATTCTCCTGTCTCAGGCTTTGGGGATCACAAGCATGTGCCACTGCACCCGGCAAGATGGTAAACATTTTTAAAACTCTGAAGCAGCACAGAAGTGGTTGGTATAGACAGCAGCAACAGCTGCACGGACTTCAAGGAGAACTGGTGGCATGCTGCCAGGAAGCGCAGAGAGTGCTTCCTGCTCCCCACTCCCCGCCCCAGCTCGCTCTCCTCACTTCAGGGGAGCACTGACTCACCACTGCCTGTGACCACGCACCATGCAGGAGAATCTGCTGCCCCAAGATGCAGTCGGTGCCCAGCGAGACCTGTAGGAGACGTGAGGGGAGCACAGCTGGCACAGCACAGGCCTGGCCAGCACAACACCCCATCCTCTCCACTGCTCACCGCGCTGCCCTGCCCACCAAAGCACTGGACATTGGGGAGGAGGAAGGGTCCTGTGCTACGAAGCCACAGCCCCCACAGACACCAAACCCTTATCTGAAGGGCTTTCCAACTGGAAAACTTGAGTGGCCATAGAGCACAGAACTGCTCTTATCATGTCCACACCAAACACTCAACAAAACCCTCTTTCACACGTGATCTTCTCCAAGCAAAGGGAAGAGGCCTCCACGACCAAGGGCCCTCGCAAGTGCCCCACCTGCCATACGCAGGGAACATGCGGAGGTGGTGCACCAGGTCCCACAGAGCAGGATGCCTGGAATCAACAGGGACGAGCACCCAGGACAGCTCATAGGACCAGGCAGCAACAGAGCCAGCTTGTCCTCCAGGATCACTCTGGCTGCAGAGTGTGGAAGGAACAGAGGTGGCCAGCGAGGAAGCAGCGCTGGGCCCACAGTCAGTGTCATGTTCAAGACAAAAGCCCACACTTGACACAGGAAACCCAAGACTGCCACTTCGAGATAATCAGGTGCTGGCACCAGCAGGTGAAGCTTTAGAAAGCCGTACAAACAGCCTGGGAGTGTGGATCAGTGGCAGAGCACTTGCCTAGCAACGAGGCCCTGGGCTCCATCCTTGGCACCAGATTTATTTATTTCACTTTTTTGTGGCACGTGGATTGAACCCAGGGGCACTCTACCACAGAGCCATATCCCCAGCCCTTCTGGAAAAAAAAAAAAAAAAAAAAAAAGTTTTGTTTTTAGACAGGATTTCACTAAGTTGCTGAGGCTGGCCTCAAACTTGCAATCCTCCTGCCTCAGCCTCCTGAGCAGCTGGGATTACAGGTGTGTGCCACCATAGGTATAAGACCATTTTTCCCTTTTAAAAAAAAATCACATAGGAATATTAAAAGCAATAGGAGCAACAACAAACTACCCTGGTTTTCCTTCAGTGTTGCTGAGAATGGAACCAGTGTCTTCCATGCTGAGCACATGCTCCACTACTGAGCTACACCCTGCCCTACAGCAGGCAGAAGTGACGTGCAGGGCATCTAGGAACAAAGAGAGTGAGTGAAGGGGAGGATCAGACCTTCCACACTTCACAGGGTGCAGTGGACACCCCGTCATCCCAGAGACTCAGGAGTCTGAGGGAGGAAGATTTCAAGTTCCATCCAGCCTGGGCAACCTGTCTCAAAAACTAAAAGGAGCTGGGGATGTGGCTTAGTTGTTCAATCAATCCCCAGTACAGTGGGGGTGGGGGTGGGGGGTGGCTAAAATTTATTTGAAGTAGTACAATATTGAATATTGGTCCCCCCCATCACCCTCATACTAGTGATTTGGGGATTGAACTACATCCCAGCCTTTTTATTCATTTATTTTCAGACAGGTCTCACTATGTTGCCCAGGCTGGCCTCAAACTTGGGATCCTCTTGCCTCAGCCTCCCAAGTACCTGGGATCCCAGCTCAATATTAGTTTTTTGTTTTTTAATAACAGATGTACTTGACCTTTATTTTTATTTAATTATAATGTGATGCTGGGAATCGAACTCAGTGCCTCACAAATGCTAGGCAAGTGCTCTACCATTGAGCCACAACCCAACTCCCAATATTAGTTCTAAGTACAGCAAACAAACCAAGGGCAGGCAGAAGGACTGATAGTATCTGGGATGTCCCTAATAGGATAGTATTAACTAAGGACACTTGGACACAAGCAACAACACAGGTCAATCTCAAACACAGTCCATCCTGCACAACAGGCTAGACACAAAAGGACCTTGTGTACATGAAAGCATGACTCCTCAGGGTGGCCAAGGGAAACCTGAAGTCACAGAATCATCCTAGACCTTACCGCACTGTGATTTCACATGTGCACATGCACACCAAAACTCACTGGCGCTCACAGCCAACAAGCCGGGCACGGTGGCGCAGGCCTATGACCCCAGCTACTTGGGAGGCTAAAAGGAGGATCCCAAGATCAAACCAGCCTGGGCAACTTAGCCAGACCCCATCTCAAAACAGAAGAGAGAAATGAGATGGAGCAGCTCAGTCGTAGAGCACTTGCCTCGCATGTGCAAGACCCTGGATGGTTCTATCCTTAGTAGTATAGAAAAAAGAGAAAATTTACACATGTACATATGAATATGTAACAACAAATCCCACCATACTATAATGCACCAATAAAAAAAATATAGTAAAAAAGAAAATGTTTAGAGCACATCTGTGCTTCTCACTGTATACTGATCTTACCTGCATTTAAAAAGTCAGCTGTTATAATTGTCTGTAGTTGCAGAGACCTGGGAGGCTAGGGCAGGAAGACCATGTGAGCCCAGAAGTCCTAGGCCTGTGGGCAATTAGCACAGAAGTAGCTACTAGGAACACCATTCCAGCTGGTAAGCTATAACAGGTACTGTCCAAGTACAGAAACCATCCATTTCACTCTCTGCACATCCCACACATCCCACAGGTTAGTTGCTCTACCAGGGGTCTGAAGTGCCCCTCCAAGGGACTGTGATGAAGGTTCATCCCCAGCCCAGCGCACACCTGACACCTCCCCACCCTACAAGGACATGCCCTTGAAGGAAGGGGACCAGGGACCTGCTCCTCCTGGGGGCCATGAGGCAAGCATCTCTGCTCTGATGCACGCTGTTGCCATGAAGTGCTCTGAACACTCCACTTAAAAGCCGACCCCCGGCCAGGCAGTGAGCACTCATAAAAGTCCCTTGTTCACCTGGCACACAGTTCTGTAACTAAAGAAGAGACACACCCCAGCAAGAAAGGATGCAATCTCTCTCCTAGCTGGGAGACTGCTGGCAAAGGGATATGTGATAGGAATAAAACAAGAAACTGGTGACAACAGAGACACAAAGCTACATCTCCCCTGTGGTGCTAGGGCTGGAACTCAGGGCCTCACACGTGCCATGCACACCCTCTACCCCTGGCATGCTCAGCCTCCCTGTGGGGTCACAAAAATACCATTAACATCCATTTTCAGAAAAAAACAACTTCTTTTGAATTTATCAAAACCTTTAATGTAGGCTGGGCACAGTGGCACATGCCTTTAACCCCAGCGGTTTGGAAGGCTGAGCAGGGGGATCCCAAGTTCAAAGCCAACCTCAGCAACTTAGCGAGACCCCCATCTTTAAAATATAAAAAAGGGGGGCTGGGGATGTGGCTCAAGTGGTAGCGTGCTCACCTAGCATACGTGAGGCACTGGGTTCAATTCTCAGCACCATGCAAAAATAAAATAAAAATACCGTGTCCACCTAAAACTAAAAAATAAATATTTTTTAAAATAAATAAATAAATAAAATATAAAAAAGGGCTGGGGATGTAGCTCAGTAGTGGAGTGCCGGAGTTCAATACCCGGAACAAAAAACAAAAACAAAAAAACCACATTTAATGGAAACACTGCCTGTCCCAGCATTTCTCCACATTACAGACAAGCTTCTCCATGCTCACAGGGAGGGCTTGCTAACTTCCCAAACAAGCAGGCATACTTTATTATCATTTGGTACTGGGGATTAAATTCAGGGGTGCTCTACCACTGAACCACACCCCCAGTCCTTTTTATTTTTCATTTTGAGACAGGGTCTGGCTAAGTTGTCCAGGCTGGCCTGGAACTTAGGGTCCTCTTGCCTCAGCCTCCCAAATGGTTGGGATAACAGGTGTGGCCGTAAAGCAAATGCACTTTAATGATTACAAGTAATGAACTTTTCTCTAACACAGAAAACAAAAACGTTAAGAGTACCACCCTCTGGGGTGGAGTGTGGCTCAGGCAGAACACAAGTTCCCGGGTTCAATCCCAGGCATTGCAAAAAATTAAAATAAAGTAAAATAAAGCAAAACCAAAAACTGCCCTTAAGTCATAAATTACAGTAAGAGCTCTGATGCTGCTCAGTCATGACTCTGCCCACCCAGTGTGGGTCTCTTCCATGTTCTTGCCCTCTCTGTTACTTCCATTTCCTAATGACTAGGGTGAACTCAGGCCAACCCCTGCTTCCTTGCATTTTTCCCAGGGTGATGAGCCCAGGAATATGTCACCTGCTGCTAGAATTGCACAATGCTGTTTTATTTTTTATTTTTTTATAGCTTGTTTTAATTAAATTTTAGAGATTCCTGAGATTCAGGTCAAGATCTACCTGAACTGTACTCGTAAGGATTTAGGAACTGCCACGACAGGTTTGCTACATCTGCATTCCAGGAGGGTAAATTCCCAACTTTTAGTTCTTAAAAAAAAAAGGTATATTTTATAAATCTAGCCTTGGGAGGTATGGCTAGATGGGGCTCTAAGGCCCTTATCTACACATGGGGTTTCCTGGAGTTCACACAGCATGTCCCCCTCTACGGGGCCCCCTCACCATGCCAGGTGAGCTGCTCCCGTTACCTGAGGTCTTTCATCCTGCTGGTAGCATGAGGTTCAGCTCTCTGGCCTGCCCCGTAAGACTGTTTTTGGATGCAGGGCCTGCTGACCACCAGCCTGAACCTACTATGTTCCTGGACCTAACAGGCAGGTTGACTTGCTGGTGGACAATGACTCTGACGTACCCTCTACCTCCCTGCTGTCTGAAGATCCTCCAGAGACCTCAGGACCTTGTGCAGACACTTGAGACAGCTGTCCTGGACACAAAGCACAGCTGTCACCTACTGTGGAGCTGTCTCGGGCCTTGAGCACAAGTCTGGGTCTCTACCTGTCACAGCCCATCATCCATGCGTTCAGCAAAAGTTCATGAAGCATTTCCCACATGCCTTCTCAACACAAGGAGTCAACAATAACAAAACAAAACACAACACACAAAGTCCCAGCCTGCTGGGCACAGTGGCCATGCCTATAACCCAGCAATTCGGGAGGCTGAGGCAGGAGGATTGCAAGTTCACCTCAGCAAATTCATTGAGGCCCTAAGCAATTTAGTGAAGCCCTATCTCAAAGTAAAAAATAAGAGGGCTGGAGATGTGGCTCAGTGGTTAAGCACCCCTGGGTTCAATCCTCAGCACCACACACACATACACACACACACACACACACACACACACACACACAAAAAAAAAAAATCCCTAAAACTGACCAACATCATATGTAGCCTTCTGGGGCTTCCTGGGAAGCTCAATGTGTTTCTAAGATTTTTCTACCTTGCAAAGTCCTGCTGTAATTAATTCTCTCACCACTATGGATCCATCCTGCCAAAATAAACCTTTCCTCTTTGTTAGCTTTTTGTTGCTATGACCATACCTGAGGAGAACAGCTAAGGAAGGGCTCCTGGTTTCAGAGACTCAGTCCAGGCAGCCGACTCTAGTGCTCAGGGCCTGAGGTGAGGCAGAGCATCGTGGCCCAGGGAAGCAGTGGGTGATCCCTCAAGGCTGCTGCACAGCAGGCACAGGGTGGTGCCGGTGCAGGGCACCAGGCTCTCGAGAAGCGTGGGAACCAGCAGTGGAGTGAGCAAGCACACACAGCAACCAGCACAGCAGAGTGCACGTGTCTGCAAGAGGAAGGCAAAACCGGAGACCTACCATGCAACAGAACGGCCTTGCCAGGCACACGGCCCTGTCCTCCTGAGGCAGAGGTCAGCCCCGGCGACATTGGTATGTGTTGTTAGTCAGCTTTTCCTTACTGAAGTGAAAAACCTAAGGAAAAACCACTCAAGGAAGAGTTATGGTCTGGATCTTTAATGTCCCCCAGAAGCTCACGTGTTACACAGAACAGGAATGTTCAGAGGTGAGGTAACTAGCTCATGTGCGCTGTGACCTCTCCGTTGATAAACCCACCTGATGGATCCACAAGCTGAAGGGACCCTTAGGTGGCAATGTGGTGGAGGAAGGGGCCTCTGGGGACTTCTCCAATCCTCACTCCTCCTCACTGCTTCCCTGGGCCCCGATGCTCCGCCTCACCTCAGGCCCTGAGCAAGAGTCAGCTGCTATGGCCTGGGTCTCTGAAATCGTGAGCCCAGATAGACCTTCCCCCTTCCGTTGCTATTCTCCTCAGGTATGGTCACAGCAACAAAGAGCTAACAAACAGGAAAGGTTTATTTTGGCTCACAGTTTCAGAGCAGGGTTGGCAGGCTCCATTACTCTGAGCCTGAAGAAAGGCAGAAGGGACTGGCACAAGACCTAGTCCCCATGGGCACATCCTCAAGGATCCAGTGCCTGCACCTAGGTCCCGCCTCCCATTAGTCCACTCAGCCCTGCAGCAGAGCTGTCCACTGGGGAGGCCAGAGTCCTCATGGGAGGATTACTTGCAAAGAACATGCACCTTGGACACTGCAGCACTGGGACCAAGGCTTCGACACACAAGTCTTTGGGGGCCACTTCATATCCAAATCACAGCAGCAACATAGCAAGAGCCCATCTCAGAAACACAAAACAAAGAACTGCTTTCAAAGAACTGTTTCAAAGAACAGCAATGTGACATGCTGAGTGCCGGTGGGAATGGAGGGAAGCCCTGTGCATGCTGCTGGGAGTGCAGGACAGCCACTCTGGAAAGACAGGGCACTTTCCTTAAAGTGACAAGTATGTGAACATTTATAAATACCAAACCCAGAAGCCACTAGATACCACTCAGCCAGTGACTGGATGACAAAGAGGGAGCCACCACACAAGGGAGCACTGCTCACCCATGGCATGGATGGCCCTCAAAGGCTTAGCACTGTGTGAAAGGGTGTCCCCACGGTGGCATGCTGTTGCATGACATTCTCAACAGGTGAAACAGGCCACAGAGAGCAGAGAGAGCTGCCAGAGGCAGGTGGCGTGCTGGTGCTGTGTGCTCCGTGGTGGCGACCCACTGGTCTCCACACACTAACTCAGACGAGGAAAGGACAATGTCTGGGCGTGCACTTCACATGTGCCGTTAGTGACTGGCACCACAACTTGTAGCAGACTGGAATCAAACTTATGCAGTCTGGGGAGGACTGCTCAGGGCAGGTGGCCAGTAGTGGGACTGCTGGGTGGCAGGTGCCACCTCACTCCCATAGCTCTGAGAGCTACTCGGTGCTTCAGGTTCTCCTACATGTGGTGTCTGCACAGTGCCCAGGCCTGCTGTCGACCATGTCGATACCCAGGACTCCATTATACTGGTCACAAATGTTTTACGAATTCTTCTTCTCCAAATTCATTTTACTTACTGTGATGTCTTTTAACAGGTTTGGTGTCACTGTTTTTGCGTAGTGCTGGGGATCAAGGCCAGGACCTCAGGCAGGCTAGGCAAGTGCTCTATCACTGAGCTACACCTCCAACCCTTAATTTTATTTCATATCTATCTATCTATTTATTTATTTGTAGTTGTGGATGGACAGCATGCTTTTATTTTAATGTGGTGCTAGGGATCAAACCCAGTTTCTTACGTGTGTGAGGTAAGCACTCTACCACCCCATCCCCCTTCCCCCAGCCTTTAATTTTAAATTTTAAAAAATTATACTGTTCAAAAGACATATAACATAAAGCTTCCTCTCTTAAGGATATGGTAGTATAGTGTTAGCTATATGCACATCGTTAACAACAGCTATATGAAGCTGCTCTTTTTTGTTTTGTTTTGTTTTTGGTACTGGAAATTGAACTCAGGGGCCCTCGACCACTGAGCCACATCCCCAGCCCTGTTTTGTATTTAATCTAGAGACAGGGTCTCACTGAGTTGCTCAGTACCTCGCTTTTGCTGAGGCTGGCTTTGAACTCACCATCTTTCTGCTGTAACCTCCCAAACTGCTGGGATTACAGGCATGTGCCACCACACCCAGGCAATCTTTTTAAAAAGTATGTATTTGTTTTAATTATCAGTGGACCTTTATTTTATTTATTTATATGCAGTGCCGAGAATTGAACCATGCCACGCAAGTGTTCTACCACTGAGCTACAACCCCAGCCCTACTCTTGTTTTTTGAGACAGACTCTCACCATGTTGCCCAGGCTGGCCTTGAATTCCCAATCCCCCTTAAGCTTCCTGAGTAGCTGGGAGGACAGGCACTATAAGTTCTTAATTTTTATGTAAATGATCATATAAAATCTTTCTGAGTTAATCGATCAATTTTTCCCTTTACTGCTTATGTTTAAGAAACCCTTCCCAACCCCAAGGTGGAAAGTATTCTCAAGATGTCCTGTGGCAGGAGACACAGGCCAGCTCCCATGTGCCAAAGTGGCAACCCAGTCCCAGAAGCACTCACAGGCGAGTGGCTCCTCTTTCCCTGGCCCTAACTGGGGGCCTCTGGCTTCCTGGGAACTTTTCCAAGTCAGAGCTTTGTTCCACCTTCAACATCCATTACTCAAAAACATCTGAAACCATGAGGCTCTCTGTGAAATTTTCACAAAAAAATCACAAATTCTCTAGTATTTCTATATACATTAAAACAATCACAATTTATTTTAGTTTTCAGAGAGATTTATTTAGGAAAGCAGGTACATTCAGGGAAGAATGCAGGCCATCTTCACAGGGAAAGGAGCCAGCCAATAAGCGTGCTCTAACACAAGTATTCCATCTTGAAGACAAGGAGGGTCTTAAGGGCAAGCCTAAGGCAAACCTAATGAGTCACAACACCATCCAAGTCCCAGGTTCCCAGGCTTTAAGGACTAAAGTCTAGGTGGTGCCAACTAGCAGTGGAGACATGAATAGGTACGGGAGTGGCCCTCAGGAGGGTCTACAGCTATCCTGCTGGGCTCTTCAGCTTCTGTCCACTGTAGGTTATCCCATGATGGGGACTGGACAGGCAAACCCAGTGAGCCACTGACAGGCCAAGGCATAAGGATGGAAAGTGCCCAGGCCACAGGGACAGTCCATCCTATCATGAAGGGTCTGAAAACATAAGCTAGCCAGTCACGGTGGCATACAACTGTCACCCCAGCTTAGTGGTAGAGTTCCCCAAGGGTTCCATCCACAGTATGACAAACCAACCAACCAACAACAACAACAACAAAACTCATTGAGGCTAAAAAAAGGGTCAACTATAAGGAAAGTTTGCTGGGGACTAGGGAAGAGGAACACTCTAGAAAGAACAAGCAGCAGAAGTCGAGAAGGAGGGCCCCTGAAGTGACAGCACAGCCACAGGGCAGCTGAGTCAGGCAGGACCCCCACAACATCTCTGGGGGAAGGTGTCATGGGGCACAGGCAGGTACTGCTACTCTGCCCTGAGTACCCTGGGCTCATTTGCTTTAAAAACAAGAATGTCAGACACAAAATCAACTGGGGAAACTTTATTTGAAATCCATGATGAGCCATGTAGAAGTTGGCTGCCATCAAGTGTGCTGGGCCAGGGACACAGAGCACAAAACAGGCTGAGAAGCTTGTGTGTCACTCTGAATTCCCTCTCCACTCCAGCAGAGTACACAGCAGGAACAACGGCCACCAATGAACCCTTAAAAACACCTGAAGAAATCAGTCACAGTGTGGAAAGAATGAGGATACTGTCCGGTCACTGTCCCATTTCAAATGGAACAAATTCCTAGCACTGCAAACATGGGAACCCCCCAAAGATTTCACCTTTCCTCAATTAACTAAGAAAAAAGAAGCAACAGTGATGCTGAGCCTAAAACATAGAAAAGTAAAACTGATGGCTTCTTTAAGTCCAACCCTTTCCATCACTGATGAACTGGAGAGGGAGCAAATGTAACCCCACGCCAGCAGAACCAGCATGCAGTCTGAGAGCAGCTGGCAGGAGCAGCAGCACTCTCCACCTACTATCAGCACTCTGCCTGGCCACAGGCGGCATTCCCATGTTTGTGCACTAAGGAAAACAAACATTCCGCCCTTGCGATTCACAAAATTATGTGAGAAAACAAGACTGCCCACCACTCACAAGGCAGTCACCTGAGAAAGAATCCAGTTGCCTTCACAGGGTCATACCTTGCCTGCAAGCAGAGCTTCCCACACTGCAAAGCCATTCCAAGGGTATGATTCGCTACAGAGAAACATCAAGAGCCTCCCCCTGAAGCCCTCCTGTCTATTAACCAAGCTACTGCCTGATGTTTCAGCAGCGTTCAGTAAACTTTTGTTGAATTAATATATTTTTGAGATGGGGCCTCCCTTGTTGCCCAGGCTGCCCCTGAACTCACTACTCTCCCACCTCAGCTCTAGAGTACCTGGGATCACAGACGTGGCCATCATGCCAAGCTTGTGGAATTGTCAACAGCAATTTATGTCCAGAAACCTCGCTGAAGATTTTCTCTAATAAACTGATGCTTAGAATACAATAATTCAAGGACTGGGATTGTGGCTCAGTGAGAGAGCTCTTGCCTCCATACAAATGAGGCACTAGGTTCGATTCTCAGCACCACATAAAAATAAATAAATAAAATAAAGGTATTGTATTCATCTACAACTAAAAAAAAACACACACAAAAAGAATACAATAATTCAAAAGGAAGAGGAGGTCAGAAGTTGAGCAAAAACAACTATAGAGGGCTGGTGCTGTAGCTCAGTGGCAGAGCACTTGCCTCATATGTGTAAGGCACTGAGTTTGATCCTCAGCACCATATAAAAATAAACAAATAAAATAAAGGCATTCTGTTAATCTATAACTACAATTAAAAAAAACTATAGATCTGTGTTTAAGTACAAGGAAAGTTAAAAAGAAAAGGTATATTCTCAAAAACCTGCCACTCAGGAGGTGATCTATGGATGAACAGGTAAGGAGCCACCAAAACGTTCCTGTCCCCTGACCAGTGCCCAACACACCTCTGCCTGCCCTCCAGTCCTGCTGCATGTCACCTTCACTTTAATCAGTGATACCAATGAGACAACCTGGACCACAGCTGGGTAGCCACTGTTCACCCAGCTGTGCATCTCCCCACACGGAGGAGGAGGACAAGCTGCAACAGCACGAGGGCAGCAGTGGTCTGTGATGACCCATCTGATCACACTTCTCAAGAACAGGCCCTCGGCAGAGCAACTGCCATGGTCTACAAGGTTCAGGACACCCAGCAGAGGCCCAGCTGCAAATATGAAACCAGACAAGACAGTGCAAACAGTGACCTCCACAGGTGAACAAGCGAGAGCACGCCGGTGGTCGGCACTCTTTTTTGGTATTGAGGATAGAACCTAGGGATGCTTTATCACTGAGCCACATCCCCAGCCCTTTTTATTTTCAGAGACGGTTGGAGTTGCTGAGGCTGACTTTGAACCTGCAATCCTCTGCCTCAGCCTCTCAAGTCTCTGGCATCACAGGCCTGTGTCACTGTGCCCAGCCCAGTTGTTGGCATTCTTAAATTCACCATACTGAACTCTCAGAAAATGGAGTATTGGGGCTGGGGCGGTGGCTCAGTGGTAGAGAGCTTGCCTAGCATGTGTGAGGCCCTGGGTTCGATTCTCAGCACCACATTTAAACAAATAAATAAATAAAGGTCCATCAATAACTAATAAAAATATTTAGAAAGAAAGAAAGAAAGAAAGAAAGAAAGAAAGAAAGAAAGAAAATGGAGTACTTTCCAGCCCAGGCAGGCATCTGCTGCCCTCCAGCTGTCATGGCAGAGAGGATATAAAGCAACCAGTAACTAAGAGGAGATCCACTGTTGTGAGTGCCTACCAAGAGAGTCTTACTAATATCCGCAGGGGGTAATCATCCACACCTCAACCTCAAATAGCACAGGCATAAACACACACACACACACACACACACACACACACGGCCAGTCTTAGAGCAGTGCAGGCTAACGTACCTCCTTACACACCCAGGAGAGCCGTGGGCCAGGGCAGAGCACCCGCTGCTCATTCTTCTGCAGCCTGGCCCCTGAGAATGGACTGATCATTGCAGCAGAACCAGCTCCAGAGCAGATGTTGAGATACAGTAGTAAGTTGGAGCTCATACAGTGCTTCAGAAACTCAGGTATTTCCAAGAGAACATGTCCTGAGACACATGGCAGAGGTGGCTCGCGCATTCCTGCCCTCAGGCTGCTCCTGGAAAAATCCACAGTGGAGACACGGCTGGCCAGCACGTCCCACATGTGAACTGTCTTTAACAATGCCAGCAAAGTGTGAGTTCAGACTGACTGCTTCCTTGCAAGGATGCCAACAACCAGTGATTCCATTGAGCCCAGCAGACACCAGAAGGTAAGAGGCACCAACCCAAATACGCCAAGCTAGCTCTGAGACATGCCCAACTCCAGGGGCTTAAAACTTCAAAAAACCAAACCCACACCCAACATGCCTGGAAACTGAGCTGGGAGCAATCAGTCCATTCTGTAAGTCATGTTTCTCTTCTGTATATAAACACTGCCTGACCAGAGTTGCTGGATGAAGCTCTCTGAATCTTTACTGGTTCAGAGTCTTGTCTGATTCACAAAGCACTTCTTTGCTCAAATAAACTATATTCAATCTGAGTAAAGTTTTTCTTTTAACAACTTGGCATCTTAAGTGGGGTCTCAAGTGACCTCCAGTGACTCCAGGAACGGTGAGAGGCCAAGGGAAGGCACCTGTCAGGTCCACAGTGTCCACTGCCCTCTCCAACAACCAGGGCCATGTATAGGACCTCTCTAACTGCTGCTCCATAGAGCTCTCCAACTCTGAGTTGTTGGGTGATGTTGTTTGGTTTTTAATTTTAAGCACTGGAAACTAAACCCAGGGCCTCCTTGTACATGCTAGGCAAGTGTTCTACCACTGAGTTACAGCCCAGTCGTTTTTGATTCATTTTTTCAAGAGACAAAATAATTATTTTGTCCATCATTACGTTACACAAAAACATACAAATAATAGACTTGTACAGGGAAAACTCCCAAATGAACAGTAAATGACAGCACAGTAGTAATCATTTAAATTTGCTTATATCTTTTTTTAAAAAAATATTTTATTTTTTTTTTTAGCTGTAGTTGGACACAACACCTTTATTTCACTTATTTATTTTTATGTGATGCTGAGGATCGAACCCAGGGTCTCGCATGTGCGAGGTGAGCGCTCTACCGCTGAGCTACAATCCCAGCCCTGCTTATATTTTCTTATGATGTTAGCAAGCACCTGAGCCTGCTGTCAGCGTAGGTTTTGTTCACTAGCCAAAGCTCACCATAAAGTTAAATCCTTCAGCGTCTTTGACTGCCCCACTGGAGTTTTTGGGGTTTTTTTGGCGGGGGGGGGGGGGTTAGTTTGTTTTTGCACCAGGCATTGAACACAGGGTGCTTAACCACTGAGCCACATCCCCGGCCATTTTATTTTGAGACAGGGCCTAAGTTGTTGAGGTTGGCTTTGAACTTGTGATTCTCCTGCCTCAGCCTCCCAAGCAGCTGGGATTACAGGTGCACGCCAGAGTGCCTGCCTTCCACTGGCTCTTGACAAAACTTTTGAGGTCCTCAAGAAAAGTAACATACTCCTAGTGCTCCAAGGCTGTGAGTTCCATCAATTCATCAAGTACTGTTCACCCCCTTAGCAGCAAGGAAACCCTTTGGATGATCTTATAAGACTCAGTCCAGGGACTTTGTAGCATGGGTAATATGTGTCCTTCTGCTCAGATTCCCCAGTGACCTGAAAGCCAACTTCCTTAACAGAGAGAGAATGTCACTCTCTGCTTCCTCCTCTGGGGGGCCTTCTTGTTACTGCTCTTTGTAACTTCCAGCACAAATGTGGGAGGGAACTTCATCAGTTCAGGCTCCTGTTCAGCCTTGTGCCCCTGCAGAGATCCTCTCCATCAAATGCTACTAACATTGGAAGTAACTGTGGCCTTTCCCCAGCAGCTTGCCACACTTACTTAGCTTCTGTCCCTTTCACTTCCAGCTCCCAACCTAAAAGATATCTCAGGAGGACACTTACACTTCTGGATTTTCCTTCCTTCCATAATGTCACTAGCCAGGAACTAAACACTTCCATGCACAGGTGCCCAGGGCCCTGGAGACTGCAGCAGGATATGCTGTCTCTGCACCACAGTCCTCAGGCACTTGCACACTTGGAGGTGTGAGTATGTGGCACAGCACAGCCGGTGGCACCAAGGATCATGGTGGTCAAGATGCCTGCAAACCAACACACTACCAAAGCCCTGCTTTAAAAAAAATTTTTTTGAGGCAGGGTCCAACTAAATTGCCCAGGCTGGTCTCAAACCTGCCTCAGCCTCCCAAGTATCTGGGATCACAGGATGTGTGCAACCACACTCCACCTGTAGAGCATTTTAACCAAACTGGGTCCAGGATTGAGTGGCAACCAGTTAGAGATCTCA
This sequence comes from Urocitellus parryii, assembly GCF_045843805.1. NCBI lineage: Eukaryota > Metazoa > Chordata > Mammalia > Rodentia > Sciuridae > Urocitellus > Urocitellus parryii. Next base: position 198,911,740 of record NC_135536.1, on the reverse strand, counting down.
GCTATATATCTTATGAAAACAGGCTCCTCTAAATACAAGAAGTCTGGGACACTGGCTAACTTTATTTACAAAAACTATAGGCCTGGAACCTGTACTTTCTGAATAATGGGTTCACTAAGAAAAATTTGGAGTAAAAGTAGCCACAAAAAAGTTTTAACCTATATCAAACCGCTTACTTGAAAAGTGTTTAGAAAAGAAAGAATTCAAAATGCCAGAGGCAATGGGATGCACTCTCTGCCCGGTACATAGAGGTATCTAAAATACTTAACAAATCAAAGATTTCCTCTTTATAAGGTTCCTTACAGTTCGGTGCAGTGTTGCATGTGTACCCCCAACTACTCTGGAGACAGGCAGGACTGCAAGTTCTAATGCCAGCTTTGGTAACTTAGCAAAACCCTGTCTCAAAATAAAAAATAAAAATGGGGATATGGGGATGTAGCTCAGTAGTAGAGCACTCCTGGCATCAATCCTCAGTAGAAAAAAAACAAAAGGGGCGGAAGTGTTCCTCACAGAAGGAAGTAAAAATAAAATCTCATACATATTTTTCTCAACTGTTAGTTGAGAAACCTTTAGCATCTAGGCAGGAAATATTGTTCTATATGCTACAAATAATTTGGATCTAGATATTTTTTATTTTTATTTATTTTTTGGGGGGTTACTGGGGACTGAACTCAGAACTCAGGGGCATTCAACTACTGAGCCACATCCCCAGCTCTATTTTGTATTTTATTTAGAGACAAGGCCTCACTGAGTTGCTTGACATCTCACTTTTGCTGAGGCTGGCTTTGAACTTGCGATCCTCCTGCCTCAGTCTCCTGAGCCGCAGGGATTACAGGTGTGCGCTACTGTTCCCAGTGAGATATTCTTTAATAATTCAAACCCAATAGTCAAAAGCAAGTGTTATTGTAAAGGAATTATTAAGCTTTAGGTTTGGTAATGGATTATAATATTTTTAAAGTCTATCTTTTAGAAATACATGTTGAAATTTTTGTGAGTGACATGATACAGCTGGGATTCATACCAAAATAATCCAAGAAAGTGGAAACAGGTGAAACCAAACTGGTCATGAGTTCATTACAAAACTAAGTGTGGCTACATGGAGGTTTATTATACTATTTTCTTTCTCTTTGCAAATATTTTAAATTTTCCACATAGGTGATATTTTTAATCCCACTTCCCAAATAAGTGAGTTAAATAGATATAGAATGCTCATTTAAAACATGTCCTTCCTAAACCTGAACGTTTAATATTCTTATAAAGAATGGGAAGTTTTGGGGTTCAGTCCTCAGCACCAAAAAGGAGAATGGAAAGCTGAGGGCAGTCTGTACAAACAACAACCTAATCCTCAGGCTCAGCAAAGAAAGCAAATAGTGAAAAGGAAAGCGAGCAACCTGCCTCCTCAGCTCCCTGCTGCAGATAGGAGGCATCCTGTGCCCCACCAATCAACTGCACTCTCTCCAAGAGAGCACCTGCTTCCAGATCCAGGACAGTTCACAGCGGCTGGCCTATAGAAACGAGATCACTGAGGGCTAGGGATCTTGATTATAACTGGAATCACCAAAAGAAACATGGGAAACAACTCCACACAAGCATAGGAAGAAAGCAAAAGAGGCCTCTGCAAGCATAAGCTCGAGGGAGGAAGGTGTCTGCTCTGTGAAAAAGCAATTTTTGTATTAAAGCAGAAAGACTGATTGTTCCAAAATGAGAAGAGGAAATGCACTGACACAAACACAGTGATAAGAGCACAGTAGGAGGGTTGGGAGTACTGGTCTGCCATCTGGGGACTGTGATGGGTCCTTCCTCGCCCTTTAGTTAACTGGCCTAGGAGACAAAGACTGCATATCATGCTTTCTTGTACTTCATCTTGTCTTGACTAGGGTTCTGGTTACTCAAAATTGAGTATTCTCTATTAAAAGAGCTAAGGTGTTTAGTGTTTTTTTTTTTTAATTGTGCAACTTTTTGCATTTGCCTTTGAAGTCTATCACTTCTAAGATTTTTAAAAATGTTTTTATTAGTGTACTATAGTTAAATGTAATAATGAGTTTCATTTTGACATGAACAATGACCATCGTTCACAGCAACCTGTGATTCTATTTTGTTTGAGGTCTTTTGTTTTTGTGATGAGGTCTTGTCATGTGGCACACAGCCTCCAACTCAGGATCCTCCTACCTCAGTTCCTGAGAAGCTGGGATTATAAGTGTGTGCCACTGTGCCAGCTTATGATCCTATTTTGATCAAATGTTTCAAATCATATATATGTAATATATATGTGTAGACACACACACACACACACACACACACACACACACACACACTTTTTAAATTGAGGATTGAATCCCAAGACACTTTACCACTGAGCCATAGTATCAGTCTATTTTATTTCTTTATTTGCAACAAGGTCTCACTAAATCGCTGAGGCTGGCCTCAAATCAGTGATCCTTCTGTATCAGCCTTCTGAGTCACTGGAATTACAGGCATGGTCACCACACCTGGCTAAACTTTGATTTTTTTTTTTTTTTTATGAACTTTCTTTTTCTTTTTGTGGTGCTGGGGATTGAACCCAGGGCCTTGTACATGTGAGGTAAGCACTCTACCAACCAAGCTATATCCCCAACCCTTTTTATGAACTTTCTAATATCAAATTCTAAATTAAGAGCTGGAGATGTGGCTCAGTGGTACAATGCTTGCCTGATATGTGTGAGGCCCTGGGTTCAAAATTAAGTCTTTTCCTTGATTTTAGGATTTTCAGATATGCATTCAGAAAACCTCAAAAAGATACTTCTCCTTATAAAAAAGAGAAAACTAATTGGGTTTTAAGTATATATATTAAATCATACTGGAAACATTGTCAAGCAAGTGATGCTAAACCTTTGAGTGAAGTTTACATGGCATGGAATCCATAGAAATCTACGCATTACATGGCATGGAATCCATAGAAATCTACGCATTCTGGATTAATGTTACCAGTTCATAACTCTAGTTTTAATTATCTTAAAATGTTATATACCACAGGAAAAAACAAATTTCCTCAACAACCATTCATTACTATTATGGACTCTCAGCAAATCTCCACAGACCTTTTAGGTCTTGTCATTCTCAGAGAATGATTGTCTGTCCTGGGGTTTAATTACACATGGGGGGTTCACCACTGAAGAGACAATGGAAAGAACATGGACAAGGAATTTCTGATGAATAAGATCATCCACTACAAGTTGGAATGGATCTCATGGAAAGCAAAGGGAGATCAGTAGAGGAATGGGACGGGGGTGGAGGCGGTGAGGAAGGTAAAATACTGGGGAGGAGACACTGGCCAAATTATATTGCTGTATGGTGTGCCTGTAAGAACATGTCACAACAAATCTCACCACATGTACTATGATGCAACAATAAAAACAGGGGGAGGGAATCCCTGCAGAACTTTTATATTTGAAAAAATTTTTTGAATGGACTAACTAGGTGATAACTAACTATAGGCAAGGTGGGCAAGGCTGGAGAATGGTCCCTGGGGGTGTGCCCTGGGATTATACTGTCCCCATGCCCCCCCTCCCATCTGCTTCCCAGCTGCCTTGTGGTGAGCAGCTTCCTTCCACCACACCTTTCCACCAGGAAGTTTTGCCTCACCTCCTACCTTTGGGTCAGAGGGATGGAGTCAGCCACCACAGACCTAATCTCTCAAACTGTGAGTCCCAAATAAGCTTTTTCTACACACATACATATAAAGGACAACCACTGCACTGGGTAAGAACTCCCAGAATCCTAATGAAGAGACTCACTCAAAACTGCTAACCCAACACCAAGGGACCAAGAATTACTTAAATACCAAGAAATGACCTGTCAGATCTTCATGCTAAATCAGCAGTACTAAGGCTGGTAAGCACTAAACTCCAGAGAACTGATCCTAGTTAAATTACCTACCAAAACCCATTTAATAAGCAGTGCTATGGCTGTGCATGGACACACCTGCAATTCCGGAGACTTGGGAGGCTGAGGCAGGAAGATCACAAGCTCCAGGTCAGCCTGAGCAATGTGAGAACTGTCTCAAAATAGAGTGCTCCAGGTTCAATCCCCAGTATTTAAAAAAAAAAAAAAAAAAGGAGGCAGTGTAACAGACTTAAATTAGAGAAACAAAACTGGTATTTCAGAAATGTAAATGTATTAAGCAGGAAATCGTGAAGAGCTGGGAGGCTGCCTGGTCCTTTCAGAGTCCTGTAAGCCTCCCATTATAATACTTCTGCATGCCATGACTCTTGACAAGAGATAAAATTATCCAAATTATGAAAAAAAAATTTTTTATAAACTTTCTTTCTTTCATGAGAGGCCAATCTGTATTTTCCAGTGGGGACGGATCCGGTTGTTATCTGGTTGCTAAAATGGTTTACAATTAATATTTGGTTTGTTATACCCATAATTCTGCTATTACAATGAAAACCTCAGGTGAAACATTTCTGGCACCTGTTGGGTTATGTGAACACTTGGATGGATTTCATTCAATTGCCACCTTTTTTTTAATATTTATTTTTTGGTTTTAGATGGACACAATATCTTTATTTTACATTTATCTGGTGCTGAGGATCAAACCCAGGGCCTTGCACATTCTAGGCAAGCACTCTACCACTGAGCCACAACCCCAGCCCCAATTGCCACCTTTATTGTATATTTTCTGGTTCTAAAGAAGCTTTCCTATGCAGAAAGGTAATAACATCTAAGCAATTATTAGAAAATGTGTTTCCCACTGTGTGCAGTGGTGCATGCCTGTAATCCCAGCAGTTTGGGAGGCTGAAGCAGGAGGATCACAAGTTCAAAGCTAGCCTCAACAAGGGCAAGGTGCTAAGTAACTCAGTGAGACGCTCTCTCTAAATAAATACAAAGAGGGGCTGGTGATGTGGCTCAGAGGTCGAGTGCCCCTGAATTTAATTCCCAGTACCCCCCCCCCAAAAAAAGAAAACATGTTTCCCTTATGGTGCACGCCTGCACAGATCTGCAGCAGTGGGGTGCTCAAATTGCTGCACAAGTTGTGTGACTACAAACCACTAGCACCACGTAAAGCTAACTGAATTAAATGAGATACCTTGGTCAAAGGTATCCCTGAGCCAGGTAAGGTGGCACCTGCCTATAATCCCAGCTACTCAGGAGACTGAGGCAGGAGGATCAAAAGTTTAAAGGCCAGACTGGACAACTTAGTAAGATACAAAACAAAAAAGGGTTGAGATGTAGCTCAGTGGTATAGCACTTACCTAGCATATGCTAGGTCCTGGGTTTGAGCCACAGAAACTGGTGTGTGTGTGTGTCTGTCTGTGTGTCCCTCTCTCTCTCTCTCTTTCTCTTACATACATACACACTCTACTGACTGATAACAACCAGATCCATCCTCACTGGAAAATACAGATTGGCCCCTCATGAAAGTCACTGGAAGGCCTTTGGCCCTAATAATATAACCTGGTGTGCCTCCCACTCCAACCAAATCTAACAGGAACTCTGACAGGACTCAGAAGCATGAGGCTTTAATGCATTATGCCACAGCATATTTTCACCAAGTGAAAGCAGTCCTTCATGACCAACCAACTAATGACAAGAGGACTTTCATGATCTATGACCCAGAAACTGGGTCTTCTAGAAGTGACACTTAGAGCAACACTGCCCATGAACTCCCAAGGAAGGGACCATATCAAGTTCTTATCTATAACAGAGCTTTGTGGCCCCAGGTCCTGGATCCCCATCTCTCAACTGAGATGGTGGTGGCAGCTCCAGAATCCTAGCATATGCATCTGTTGGAGACCTTCAGATGGAGCTTACCAGGGATGCTTTCACCAAGCAAGGACAGCACCCTGGAAGCGGGCAGTTCCCAGAGCTATGGATGAAGACGTCCCTGCCATCACAAAACGCTCATCTTTTTCCCTGCTGTCCGAATCCCTTTTCTATCCTTGTAGGATGGTCCAAGGGACCACAAACTGTGAATAGCTTTAATAAAGGCTTATGCTCTGTCTGGCCTGGCTCACTCCAGAGCAATTATGAGGTTTCAGACTAAAACCCAAATGTCAGAAAAGGATTCCATTAATGACAACACCTCTCTGTGTTCCCAAAGGTGGTCATCCTGAAGCCCCAGGAGTAGGATGCTTTCCTCGATAGGCTGAAGACTGCTGCGACCACATGCCCCACACTCCCTGGAAGCAGCCCTCTGGCCCTTCCAGATGATGAAAAAACCACTGCCAAGTGATGTCTGCCTCCAGGAATGCCGTATGCAGGACCTGGGGACGATCTGTGTGGCAGAGCGACTGAATGTGTTGCCAGACACAGCTCAGCGGGCCCCTTTCTACTGAGCATGGTCACACACCCCCGCGGTAGGCTATTTAGGCATCACAAAGGAGTGAGCTTCCCTTGGCCTTGTCAGGAGTGATGCAGACTTGGGGGCAAAGATTTAACAGACCTTTCCTCACACAGCACTGGGTGGCTCTTTGCGAGCCTGCGCTGGGCCTGCCAAGAATCTGCTTGCTCTGCTCTGCTCTGCCTTCTTTAGTTTAGATTCTGCTGTCTGGCCTGGCTCACCCCTGCCTTCTCTCTTGAGGTCCATAACACCTCCCATAACTGAGGCCAAAGGGGTCAGAAACCAAACTGTACCAACACTGAAGTGGAAGAGGAGGAATGAGTTTCCACAGAGGGAAACTTCCTGATGAATTCCTGGGGGTTCGCTCTCGGTAGCAGTGCAGTGCCATTTATACGGAATTTGAAACAAATCCCTAAATTGGGGGAAATCTTGGATTCTGTAGCCAAATAGACACTCTGGGGATTCAGAAAGAAAGGGCACACTCTGAAAGGGGGTAAGAACATTGGTATTCAGCGAGAACACTGAGCGGACAGTGTAGCTTCAGCTTTCCTCTTCCTGCCCATGCTGGGGACCGGCCTGTGTCTAACCAGAACTCAGCCCCGATTTTACTACTGCAACAGAATTGCTCAAAAGGGTGGGCAAGGGGCTGGGGTTGTAGCTCAGATATCTTGCCAGCTGTATGAGGCCCCAGGATTCATCCTCAACACCCCCTAGAATGTGGTGAGTCAGGGTGTGGAGCCTGCAGTCCCAGTTGTTTAGGAAGAGGCTGAGGGGGTGTGATCAACCAAGCTCCGGATATCAGTTGAGGCAACATAGCAAGACTCCCTTTCCAAAAAAATGTGTAGGCCAGGTACAGTGGCATACAACTATAATCTCAGTGATTCTTGAGGTTGAGGAGGGATGATTACAAGTTTGAGACCAGTCTCAGCTCGGTGAGGCCCTAAGCAACTTAGGGAGACCCTGTCTCAAAATAAAAAATAAAAAGGACTGGGGATGTGACTCAGTGGTTAAGTGCCTCTGGGTTCAATCCCTGATACCCATCTCATACCAAATGTAAAGAGAATAAAAGGGTGGTCAACACTGGTCTCTGGAGACACAGCCACCAAACACACTGAGGAGACTTCTCAGGGAAGAGAACACGTATGTGCAGCTAGCAGGCAGGTATCCTAAGCAGGGGATGGCAGCTCTGACTGCCATGCTCTCTCATTTTGTTTCCTGCTGTGGGTCTCCAAGTTACTATGACTTGTTATCTACAAAAATGGATCCTCTGAACAAAGCCATTTTACACCGAATAAGGTTCTTAATCACTATGAGGCCTCAAAGACCAAAACCAATTGGACTCACCACCATTGAGCTATTTTCGTGTCTGAACTCCGACCTGATTTTGACCAATTCAGTTCATGGAGATCCTGTCAAGGAGCATACTGCAATTTCTTGGTATTATTCTCCTGACAGATACAATAGTCTCCCTGATGTTGGTATCACTTTGAAAGTCTGAAATGCTCATATTAGTTATCCTTTGTATATCAAATGATTTCACCACAGTTAGAATAACAAAACAAAGCAAGCATTAAAAAAAATCATACAACTGGGCTGGGGTTGTGGCTCAGCAGTAGAGCGCTCGCCTAGCATATGCAAGGCCCTGGGTTCGCTCCTTAGCACCACATTAAAAATAAATAAATAAAAAGGTATTGTGTCCAACTACTACTAAAAAAAAAATATTTAAAAAAAAATCATGGGGGCTGGGGATGTGGCTCAAGCGGTAGCGCTCTCGCCTGTCGTGCGTGCAGCCCAGGTTCCATCCTCAGCACCACATATAAACAACGATGTTGTGTCCGCCGAAAACTAAAAAATAAATATTAAAAATTCTCTCTCTCTCTCTCTCACTCTCTCTTAAAAAAAAAAAAAAATCATGGGGCTGGGGATGTGGCTCAAGCAGTAGCGCGCTCGCCTGGCACGTGTCCGGCCCGGGTTCGATCCTCAGCACCACATACCAACAAAGATGTTGTGTCCGCCGAAAACTAAAAAATGAATATTAAGATTCTCTCTCTCTCTCTTAAAAAAAAATCATCCAGGGTCTGGGGCTATAGCTCAGCGGTATAGCACTTGCCTAGCATGTGTGAGGCACTGGGTTTGATCCCTGGCACCACATAAAAATACACAAATAAAATAAAGGTATTGTGTCCATCTACAACTACAAAAAAAAAAAATCATCCAACTAATTTAATGTTGTGAATTTTGAACTCCGTGCTGAGATCAAACAAATCCCATTATGATGGTGTCAGAAATGGTATCAGTGCCAAGGTTTTGGTAGTAACAGGTAGAACCAAAGAGGCAAACTGTTAAATGTGACCAAAAGCTACCTCTGTGTTTAGCAAACTGTAACCTAACTTATTGCAACATTACTGAAAGTATGTTTTGTAACAAGTAGTAGAGACTCTGCCAATCACAGCAGGAAAGCTTTCAACCAATCACAGGCAGCCAACTGCTCAGACGTGTTCACGTCAGGCAAACTTAGACCTGTCATCAGGCTATTTTTACAAATCAGTTTCTGTCTATAAATTCTGCCTGCCCCGTTGCTGAATGAAGCTCTATGAACCCTTACTGGTTTAGGGTGCAGCCCTGTTCACGAAGCTTCCTTTGCTCAAACAAACTCTAATTTTTTTCTTTTAACACCTCTAACAACTCCTAAGAACCCTGTGGGATAGGTGCCCAGTCCTGTGAACAGGAGGGCAGCTCTGGGGTCATCTCCCTGGGCTGGAACCTGACTGCCACTCTCAGGGGCTCAGTGACCCAGGCAAGTCCTGAACACCTCCTTTGTCAGTATCCTCTTTGTAAGCTTGTTTGTGTAAAGGGAGCACAGCAATGTCAGGCATACAAAACATGTTAGTTACAGATAAGAAGACCAAGGCTCAGAAAGTATGAATAACCAACTCAAGGTCATGCTGCTAGGGCTGGGCAGCACTGATTCATATCCAGTCTGACCCTATGTGCTATACCTTGTAACTGATTTTCACTAACCACTTCGCAAGAAAGTAATTCCTGGCCTGACAACAAATGACTTTTCCTGGATATCAAGCCTTTTCTGAGTAAGGTATTATCAATATTTATTTTTCATAAAAATAAAAACATACATATAGAAAAATTTATAAAACTGAGTAAGTTTTAGTCTGAAGACTAAAATTAACTATTGTTGCATAGCACTTTAGATGTCAAGTGTTTACCTTAACTTATAAATCAGTGTTTAAGGAACTAGGGGGAGGTGGTTGTCTACCAGCTGGATGATGATTCTGGGGCAAGTGAAGAACAGTGATTGCCAGTCCACTCCAGCAGTTCCCAGGTCTGCTGCACAATGGGTAGCCTCACAACTAGCATGAGCTTAGGCCACCCTAAAGGTGATGACAGACAGACACTGCTGAATGCTTGAGTGTTTCCCCTACACTAGAGCAGGTTCAAGAGTACACATGCTGTCAACATCTGAATGCACCCCAACCTACCTGCCTGAGACAACAGTGTCAAGACCCAGCTGGACAACTCAAGGCCACCTCAGAGTCTGTGTGTGACAATATTTTTGTTTTAGGATATTTTCGAAGGTAGTTAAGTATGGTGGCATACACCCACAGAATCGCTTGAGCCCACAAGCTTGAAACCAGTGTGGGTAACGCAGTAAGACCTCGTTTCAAAAAAAAAATTTTTTCCCCCTTTTCATTGGTAACATTTAGTAAAAGAAAAGGGCTGGGGATGTGGCTTGGTGGTTAATTACCCTTGAGTTTAAGCCCTGATATCAAAAGAAAAGAGCAGGGCTGGGGTTGTGGCTCAGCGGTAGGGTGCTCGCCTAGCACGTGCAAGGACCTGGGTTCTATCCTCAGCACCACATAAAAATAAATAAATAAAGATATTGAGTCCAGCTACACAAATAAATAAATAAGAAAAGAGCACGGAGGGGCTGGGCACAGTGATCCATGTTTATAATTCCATCTATTCAGGAAGCTGAGGCAGAAGGATTGAAAATTCCAGGCCAGGAGCTGGGGTAGAGTGCTCGCTTCACCTGTGGAAGGCACTGGGTTCGATCCTCAGCACTACATAAAAATAATATAAAGGAATGTGTCCATCTATAACTAAAAAATATTAAAAAAAAAAGAAAAAGAAAAAGAAAATTCCAGGCCAGCCTTGGCAACTTAGCAAAACCCCATCCTAAAAAAAAATTTTAAAAATGGGCTAAGGATGTAGCTCAGTGATAGAGCACCTCTGGGTTCAATCCTCAGTACCAAGAAAGAAAGAGGAGATGCCAGGTGTGGTAGCCTACACTTGTAATCCCAGAAGCTCGGGAGGCTGAGGCAGGAGGATCATGAGTTCAAAGCCAGCCTCAGCAACTTGGCAAGGCTCTAAACAACTCAGTGAGACCCCATCTCTACATAAAATACAAAAAACAGGCTGGGGATGTGGTTCAGTGCCACTGGGTTCAATCTCTAATACCAAAAAAAAAAAAAAAAAAAAAGAGGAGGAGAAGGAAGGAGGAGAAAGAGGAGGAGGAAGAGGTAAAGGTGTGGGTGGAGGGAGAAAAAGAGGAAGAGGAAGAGGAAGAGGAAGAAGAGGAGGAGGAGGGAGAAAAAAAAAAGCAGGGGCAGATAACACAAGAGTAGAAGCCACATCAGTACCACACAATGGGGAGATGCAGGGATGCTGTCCACCTGATTGCTGGTGACAACCTGTTAGGATTACTCAACAAGACAGGATGAATCAAGAGAAAACTGCACCAACAGAAACAGCATGTTAAGAGGTAATTCTGTTAACTGCAGGGTCATTTTAACATGTATGATGGCAATATCTGTGCTTATTCTTCAATGCTGTACCATTACACTGGATAATATGTGGAACTCAACTTCCTCGTCTATCAAAAGTGAACCAGAGCTACCTTGAAGACTTTCCAAGGGCTGTGGCTGATGCACCTCAGATAAGCTTGCCATAGTGCCTGTTCAACAAGCCACAGGTCATTTCAGAGTGTTTGCTATTTCAAGGGTCCTTTCAGAGGATTTCTAAGAGGGGCAAATTAAAAAATAATTCATAGATAACAATTATCCTTAAAGTATAGAGGGGATTTAACCTAGAGCTTCACACATATTAGGCAAGCATTGAGCTATACCCCTAGCCCACAACCAAAAATTTCCTAAAGGATGCATCAAGAAATATCCAGTAAAAATTATTATAACTGGCAAAAACAAAACCAAACTCCCTAAAACAAGAAACAAATAAACAAAAACCCTCAGATTTTAATAACAAACCCTATAATAGTCCCTGGCACCAAAACATACACTGTTATAAGGTCAGTGAAGTGGCATATGCCTATAATTGCAGCACTCAGGAGGCTGAGGTGGGAGGAACATTTAAGTCCAGGAATTTTTTTTTTTTTAAAGAGAGAGTGATAGAGGAAGAGAGAGAGAGAGAGAGAGAGAGAGAGAGAATTTTCTTAATATTTATTTTTTAGTTATTGGTGGACACAACATCGTTGTTTATATGTGGTGCTGAGGATCGAACCCGGGCCGCACGCATGCCAGGCGAGCACGCTATCGCTTGAGCCACATCCCCAGCCCCTTAAGTCCAGGAATTTGAGACCAGCTTGAGCAATATAATGAGCCCCTTCCAAAAAAAAAAAAAAAAAGGAGAAAGACAGATATATTACCAGAGGGGAGTCTGGGGAATATAACCGAGCATGGTCATCACACCCATAATCCCAGTGACACAGGAGGCTGAGGCAGGAGGATGACAAGTTCTGGGCCAACCTGGGCAACTCCACCAGATTCTGTCTCAAAGTAAGAAATCAAAAGGGCTGGTTTCAATCCTCAGTACAGAGGAGTAGGGTGGAGGTATGTCAAAAATTATGTAGTTTGTAGTCTTTGACCCAGCATTTGTTTTAGAAAAACCCTCTCACAAGAAGACACTACTATTTAATAAAGAAAAATCTCATGGGACTGCCTAGCTAAAACCCAAACATTTGCTATGCTATTAATCCCTTCTAATAATAGAAGGAAATAAAAGGCAGGCACAGTACACACTCCTTTTGCAGAGCTAAGGCCACTAATACTCAGCACTCACCTCCACTCAGAAGAGAAGGTCTGACAAGAGCCCACGCTCTGGGATCCCGAGGCCCCTCTATTCAGTTCTTGGCTCTTAAAGTAACTCAGTTTTAATGTGATGCATAGTTTGGTTCTGTTCATTTCCATCTCCACCCCAACCAGTGAAAAGAACAGCGGTACACAGGGGCAGAATTCTCTAAGAGGACGGTCACTTAACTCTTCTTTCCCAGAGATACCCGGAGGGTGGAGCACAGCTGATAGGAGGCTGGCCAGTCAGCATTCCCACCCTCTGATTCACCAGGTTTGCAACTTTATAACCAATCAGCAAGCATTCCTCAGAACACAGCAATGGAGAGATTTTATGTCTCATGTTCAATGTAGAACAATTAAAAGGACAATAAAATGACAACCCATGATGATGAGTAAGGTTCACTTACATTCACAGAGCACCCACAGTGTATCACTTCTAAAAATATTTGTTGGGTTTGCTCTGTCAGGGATAAATGACAAAGTTCTCTGCCACAGAACTAACGTTTACAAATCACTTATATAAGAATGATTTTGGAATGAAGTGAAACCTTAGTGTATAGTCAGTCCTGAAGACACCTGAAGAAAAAACTGACCAGTCAGGTGGGGTGGCCATGCATCAAGAGGCTGAGGCAGGAAGATCACAAGCTTCAGGAAAGCCTCATCAACTTAGCAAGACCCTGTTTCAAAATAACAAGCGCTGGGAATGTAGCTTAGAGGTAGAGTGTACATGGGTTCAATCCCCAGTACCACGAGCAAAAAACAAACAAACAAACAAACGAAAAACCTTATCAAAACAGTTTTTGGTGACTTGCCTCAAATATGGTCTCACTGCACTCTTCCTTCTTTGAAGAATGAGATATTGCACTTCATTTCTGCAATTTTAATGTGAAACATCAATGTGCTTGCAAAACTCTTAAAATTTAAAGCAATTTTTATTTCTCAAGATTTGAATCTATTAAATGTTACGTATCAAGAACAAGGCAAGGCCAAGCACAGTGGCCTATTATCCCAGTGGCTAGGGAGGCTGAGGCAGGAGGAACACAAGTTCAAAGCTAGCCTCAGCAAAAGTGAGGTGCTAAGCAATTCAGTGAGACCCTGTCTCTAAGTGGTTCCCTGAGTTCAATCCCCGGTACCAAAAAAAAAAAAAAAGGAAGAAAGAAAAAGAAAAGAACAAGACAAAAGAGTTTCACTAACACAGGGCACTCCGAGTTAATGCAAGGTGTCAGACAAGACAATGGCACTGAAAGCTGTTGGGTAAGCTAATCCTTAAATCTTTGGGGGCTGACTTGCCAGTGACTGAAACAGACTAGCTAATCCTCATGGGAGCATCATTATCTCAGGTAGCCCTGGCACACAGTCCAGGTTTAGATCAAGGGTGTCTTAAGAGTAGGATTTTCATAAAGAGAGGTTGTCACCATTTTTCAGCTTCTTTATCATTTCTGTTTAGGAAACAGTTGGTGAGACATCTTTCCATTTATCATTTCCTTTGCTCCACTGAAAGGCAAGAGGGTGGTAACCATCACCCTCAATTTACAGCATGCAGAGGCTCAGAGAAAGGACCTGAACTTGTGAGCTCCCGTCATGTCCTTTTTCAGGAAGCAAAGTCTAGCCTATTGTGCTGACACAGAGAGGAAGGGAGGACTGTGACAGAGCAGGTGTGCCTGACAGAAGACCACACACCCTGGACTCCGCAGCCTAGAATAATGAGCCTACTTCCCGACCCCACCCCACCCCACAGTTCTGGGGATCCCAACCCAGGACCTGGCACATGCTAGGCAAGCATTTTCACACTGAATTTCACCCAGTCCTGACTGCTACCATTTTTAACTTCCTGAGAACTTAGGGGTTTATTTCCTTATTGGAGAAAAGCTGCCTTCATTTGGTTCTCCCACAACTTTCTATACTCCCTGGATATCATACCTAACTCTAGAAAACAAACCTCTACCTCAGATAAAGCTCTACCTTCTCACAACCCCCAGTCTCACTGCATTTTAGTCATTCACCCAACAAACCTTCTGAGCATCTATATACTCCAGACCAATGTGAGGACTGCACACCTGGGCTGTGAAGAGGCAACGCTGGCAGACTGTTACAGGGTTCTGCCTGATAATAGATGGTTGATGAACAGTCAGAAGAAAGCTGGTTCAAGAGGCCTGAGTTCAAGTTCCAGGTCTGATGAGTACTAACAGTGAGACCTTGAGCAAAGCAGAGTGGCTGAGTAGCCCTACAACTGCAGTCTGGCCAGGGCCACCAGCAGTGTCCACCCTCTCTGCAAAGAAATTCATGAGGAAAAGTGGCAGAAGTGTGCAGCATCTGTTCAACCCTTGAAAAACACTAAGAATGGTCCTTGGAAACACAAGGAAACCCACTCATCTGAATTTAGCAGGGCAGGAGATGAAGGTCCTTTAGTTACAAAGAAGGCTCTGCTGGGCTTTCACAGAGCCTGCTAATGAGCTTTGGGCTGAGAGCATCAGGATCATTCTTATGCAGTTCTTTTAAAGAGTCAAGCAGATAACTCCAATTCACCCCATTACCTCATGTCACAACAGAGTGCTAAGGACAAAAGACAAACTTCTAAGAGCAAAATCACCTTTGGTAGATCTGATTTTTAAAAAAGCATTTAGCTTTGAAAAAATTATAGATCTAAAGCTGCAAAAAAGGATTTACAAGAAAGTTCTAAACATGCTTCTGATCCTTCTCAACTGGCTACCCTTTCCCCCCAGGGCAGTGGAGTCCTGTCTCTTCCCTGAGGGTACATGGCACTCAACCCTAACCCTCCCAGGAGCCTTGTGCCTTCCTGCACTCACCACCATACCTTCTGGGCAACACTATACAGCACAGCTGCTGCGAAGCTCCTCCTTTCCATTCACTCAGCAAATATTCATTGAACACATACTATGTGCCAGCAACTGCTCTTTGAAAAAACAATCTCCCCAGGGCCCTGACTTCAGAGAAAAATGTTAAATAAGATAAATACATTGGATATGACATCAGCTGGATCAAGTGCTGTGAGAAAATTAAGCAGGGAATGGAGACAAGAAATAGGAGGTGGAGTGTTGAAATTCTAAATAGGGTAGGCAGTAACTGCCTCCCAGAGCCACAAGGGGTGTGGAGATGAGTGTTCCAGGCAGACCCAAGGGCGCAGCATCTCCGTTTGTTCAGAGACCAGCAAGGTGGCACTGGGCGGGTGCAGAGTGACTCCGGGGGCTCAGACCCGGCAGGGACTGACAGAGCACGGCTCCCCACCAAGAGTCTGCGTCCAGAGGCCACACTGGCTCTACAGCGGCAGCCATGTCAGCCAGCTGGGCCCCACAACACGGGTGAAAGGCGATGCACACACGGGGTTAAGACTCCCAAAGCCCTCAGCTGCGGTTTCTAACTGCGTCTCGGTGGACGAATCGCTCATTTCTTAAACTCAGCAGGGCATTTTTTAGAGAGAGCAAATCAAATAAGGGGACATAATATCTTGGACGCTTAGCTAGAGTTTCGCCTTCAGGTAGCCGTGACAGTAGATGCAGCAAGGTAACTGTTTCTGTCATTTAAACAGACTCTGGGTGACACACAAGTGACTTTAGACAAAAGCTCTCGCCAGACACAGCGTCCATCAGGCTCTGCCCCGCTGGCTGGCACACCCAGCAAGCAGCAACCCAAAGCCCCCACAAGTCCAAGCACGAAAGCAAAACGAGGCCGAAACTTCTGCTTCCCCTTCCCGTAAGACAACCGGACCCAGCAGGGAAACGGAAGGGCCTGGGGCCCTGCCACCGCACACCACCAGGGCCGGCCCGCGCCCGCGCGCCCACAGGCGACGCACCGCTGCCGCGGGGTCTGTGCGGCGCAGGCCGGCTCCCACCAGCCCCGGGCAGCGCTCGGCCCGCGCGCGAGCCAGGCCGCCGCCCCCGCCGCCATTCGCTCCGCCCGCGGCCCGGGCCCTCGGCCCTCTGCCCTCACCCGCGGCCCGCCGGACGCGAGGCCCGCCCGGCCGGCCCGCGGTAAGCTCACCTGTCCCCGCCCGCCCGCCGACTCCGGGCTGTGGGCTCCGCGGCGCTGCTGGGCAGCCGGCCGACGCGCTCTTCCGCCTGGGTACCCGGGCGGCAGCGGTAGTGGCGGCGGCGGAGGCAGAGGGCGCGGGAGTTGCACCGGCAGCGGCGGGGACGCGCACGCTCACGCACGCACCCGCACCGGCGCGCGCGTCCCCCGGAAAGACGTGTGCTCCGGCGAGTTGGAGTGGCGCGTGGGGCTGACCGCGCATGCGCCCAGAGCGCCTGCGGAGTCTCCGCCCAGGGACCGAGGCCGGGTGACAGACCTGGGCTGAGGCTCCGCCCATAAGGGGGCGGGCCCCGAGCCGCAGCCGGGTCAGAGCCTCCGGCGGCGGGAGGACTTCGCAGCTGCGGAGCCGGAAGGTCCCACTGCCCGGCAGGGCCAGGTTCCAGGCCAACCCTCATGGACCCCAGGTGGCTCCCGTGTCCCCGAAGACCGGCAGGTGCCACAGAGAGCTGCGCGGAAGGAGAAATTTTGGCTTGTCTCGCGCCTAATTTGCCTCGCTTTACTTAAGGTTGAGAAATATGTCTTCATCAACTGGAGAGGGAGCTGGTGGAAGATGGCGGGGAGACTCCACACCCCATCCCGAGCCACTGGCATGAGACTGACAGTGGTTCATCCCTATAGAGCAGAGTGGGAACTCCCTTCCTGTCCAGCCACCGTCGCCCAGCCGCCCTCCCGGAATCACCTGGGAACCACGGCTTCGGAGGGATGGCACTTGCACTCTCCGCCCCCGTCCTTCCCGTACAACCCAGTTCATCACGCTGACCCGCCGAGCCAGGGGAAGCCGGGTCACCCGGTAACCTTTCCTGTCACTCCTATAAGCCACGTAAATGACCCCTGCACCAGGGCTCCTGCCGCCTCCCTTCGACTCTCTTCGGTGGACCACGTTCCATTCAGCAGCCATTTTTTTAAAAGCATGAAGCAGGCTGGGTGCGGTGGATTTTGCATACCTGTGACTCAAGGAGGCCACGGCAGGGCGATAGCAGGTTGAGGCCAACCTAGGCTACTGAGACTCAGAAAAATAAAAAGGGCTGGGAATGTAGGTCAGTGGCAGACCACCCAGTTCAAGCCCCAGCAGCAGCACCACCACCACCACCAAAAAAAAAAAAAGGATATCCACGTCTTCCCCCGTCACACTATCTAAAATTCTCCAACAACCTGTCTCCCACTTCTAACAGCTTTCCCCTACTTTCATCCTACACCTCATGCTGTCTTGCTGATCTTGAATTGCCACGCTCATCCCAGAGTGGCGTGACAGCACAGAGGTTGCTTTGGAGGCCTAGCAGTCATTAAACTGCATAACATCAAGCAGGCAGCAAAAAGGCCTAGAAAACCAAGAGATGGAAAGGGCACGTTGATAGGAACATCTGCCAACTCAGAATGAAAGACTGTGGGCCAGAATTGTAGGAGACAGCAAAATGGACCTGGGACCAATTTCAGAGTGAAGCTGTGTTCAGCCTTTTGGAGGTTAATAATGAATCAAGCGGCCAGACCCGATTGCTGCTCTGCAATCCAGACCTGTCCATGTAAATAAAGGCTCTGTTCTCATCCCACCCAGTGTAGTCTCAGCTCTTCTGACCTCAGTCTCCCAACTCCAAATTTGCCTTGTTCGTTCAGCACTTGAGGGGCTTCAGTTACTCTCTATCATTTCAAATGGTCCCCACTTATAGAACTAGATCACAGCCCTAAGGGGCCGTTGTGTGTCTGAATAAACATCCTCTGTAATGTCCTTCTTTCTGAGGCCATCTCCACTACTCAGCTCCCCGCAGCTGCCTGAGACCCAGCCTCACAGGCTTTGGCTCCATACTGCACAGCTCAACTGTGATGGAGAAGATGCTTGCAGGGGCAAGGAGGCCTGCCAGTGAAGCGAATGCTGCCTGCCTTCGAAGTCCCTGGAAAGCCCACTCCACAGCCTCAACTTCCACTTGGCTTCCTCAGAAGCTTTGACCAGCACCCTTTACCTTCACAGAGCAGGGGTTTTGTAGTTTGTACTAACTGTCCCCTGCCTGCCTCTCCCAAGGGCATGGTCTATGACAGCAAGGACTCCCCTGTCCATTCACCACACTTTTGCCATTATCTTGAAAGACACACCAAACAAGCAAATGTGGATTTTTTTTCCCCCAAAGGAATGCTTTATTAACAAATTGACCATCGTTCATTTTAACAAGATACATCAGTGACCATTCTATTCCTACAACCTGCCTTCTCACCACACCCATTGATAGCTTTTAACCCTGGAAAAAGAACATTAAACAGTACTCTTTTCTGGCTCCTGCATCCTGTTGTGTGGTACAGTGCCCCTAGGGCATCTGATTCTACCAGACAGACCTGAGTACCCCCCTCCCCCGCCAGGGATGTACAGATGTGCACACAGCAGGCAAGGTCTTGATGCCCTGCCAAGAGCCACTAAGGCACATGGCTGACCCTCCAGACCACCCCTCCCGACATGCAGGGCCCCAGTGTGAGAGGCTACTAGGGTGTGGCAGTTTAAAAATGGGAATGAAATCTTTGTAGCTCCTGAGAAAAGGTGATAGAGTTTCAGGTGATCCCAAAATTCCATCCCCAACCTGAAATGCAGAGCTGGTTCTGCTTCCCACTCATCCTATGTGCAGTGAACAGACAGGCAGGCAGGCAGGCAGGCAGGCCGGGCTGTCTGCCAGTGCTATGCTGGCAGGTCAGGCCCAGGCAAGGCAGCACTGTGCAGGGGCACACCTTATTCAAAGGGTGCTGAAGACAGGCTCTCTCTCCACCTGGCCTACCCCCAGAGGCCCAGCAGTCCTTTGAGCCAGAGTAGGGAGCCCATGGAAACTGCCAGTCTTTGAGAGAAGCAAGTTTTTGCACACAAGGAGAGAGGGCATTAGTGAATAAAACACACTAACCAATACAGGCAGTGTGTGACATAGGCCAGATGTAAAATTCTACACAGTGCTCAGAACCATTTATGAACCTCTTTTTACATATAAAAAGATTATAAACAAAGCATAAGGTGATGTAAGGCTTGAATTTCAGCTTGAGTCCAAAGAAATAACATTCTCTTAACGATGAGGCTAAAGCCGCTTTAACAAATTTTAATTTTTGAAAAGTTCATTGCATTTAAAAAATAGTGAATCTGCTTCTGTCAAAGCTAGGACATTAGTGTAACAATCAGGCAGCTGCTGACAATGTTTCCTTTCTGGGGGGTCTCAGAAAATGGACAGTTCTCTCATTCAGCATTTCCAGATAAAATGTGGCCATGCAGTGCCCTGGGTGGTTATTTCTTTCTGTGAGTCAGGGAGGAGAAAGGGAGAACAGAAAATGCCACTCGTTTTATACTCAGTATGTTTCTTCCCTCCATCCTAGGGAGCTCACAAAACTCCCAAAGGGAGTGTGGGCTTTGGCTCAGCACCCTCTGGACCTTCCACGCTGTCCACCTCCTGTGGCCCTGGCAAGGACAGCACAGCAATCTGCTGATCTACTGACTTCAGTGTAAACATCTATGCACAAGACTGCTCTCTAAATCATGCGAAGGCAGCAGCCATATCTGCGTGTGAACGGGCACCAATGTCCTCAAAATCAGCTGCTGGCTTTCCCTGGCTGGTGGCCCCGTTGCTCAGCTGTGGTCATGATGATGAGGGTGTGCTTGCTATAGGTGATGCTGCTGCAGGCTTAGAAAGGTGCAGGTCCCGGCAGCGGCTGGTCACCACCCCCTGTCGGGGAAGGGAGGCTGGCACTGCCATTCTCTTTGCCACCCACAACCTTGGACTACAGAAGAGAAAAGAAAAGAAAACCTGAGAGAGCACACACACAAGGTCAGTCTAAACCCATGCTCCACTTTCTACATAAGTTTATGCAACATGAACACTGCCCAGCAATGAAAAGGAATGAGTCGCTAGCAGGCAGCAGCCTGGGTGAATCCCCAGGGCCTTATGCAGAGTGAAGAGCCAATCCTAAAAGGCTACCTGCTGTGTGGTGCCATTTATGTGACATTCCTGAAATGACAAAATTAGAGACAGAGAACATATTAGGGGTTGGCAAAACAGGGGCAGGAGGAAGGTGAGCAGGGCTATAAGTGGCACAAGGCAATCCTGATGGGCATGGACACTGCCCCACAGTTCTACGAGCTGTCACCAAGATGTTATCAGTGAAAGAAACCACATAAAATGCATAAAGACCTTGTCAGCATGACTTCCTATAATAACTGAATCTACAATAACAAATAATGTGACAGGTCACACCCCATCCAGAGAACTGGACAGTCCAGGGACAATTACCTTTATGGTTCCCACTCGATCTTCAAACGACTTGAAGGTGGCAGAGTTCCTTTAGAGAAAGGGAAGAGGTATTGGTGTCAAAAGCAGCTGCGTGCTGCCCTCCTCAATGTGAAAGGCCTCAGGGCTGGGTTCTTGTCTAGAAGGAACCCTGACAGCATCCTGAGCTCTCACGGAAAAACTGACACTCCAAAAGGCAGGGCACCCTCTAGGAGTCCAGCCAGGATCATTCTAGGAGTTCCCCAGGTCAGAACAGAGGGCAACCATGCCCCACCATAGGGTCTGCCCCAGATATCACAGAGCCCCTGACTATGTCATGGGTGGGAGCCTGGTACATCCCTGCCCTGCTCTGAATGATACCCTTGGCTCTTCTGCACTGGGCTTATAGGAAGTCCAGGAGCCCTCCCTTATAACTCAGAGAAGACAAATGGGAGGAAAACCAACGACAGTTCTGCAACTACAGATGGGTGAGGAAGTAGAAAAGGAAGCAAGCCAGCCTGTACCACTGGCGCTCACACAACCAGATCCCCCAAAACAGTCTCCCTGATGAGGATGGGCTCTGCTGAGTTGCAGGGCCTGACTGAGCAGGTGAGGAACAGCAGATGGGGCTGCAGATGTCCCCATGCTGTGACTTGTGAGACCTCCAGAAAAAGCCCACTGCAGAGGGGCCAATTTCCATGTGTAGCCTCTCCACCCTCTCCCCGACTCCACAGGCAACAGGGCCAGGATGTGGGAAGTTCAGGACAGGGGCTCAGTTTGACAAGTGGTCTCCTCTGGTGGCCTCAGGATAAGAGCTTCACTTCCACTAGTTCTTCCTCATTAGCCTAGAGGGGTCTTCCCTAGCCCTTGACTGACAGGGGGATCCTTGATTTGGGGATACAGGAAGTACAAGGTATAACTGGTGGGAGCTGCCCCAACCCCCACCCAGAGACACCGAGGCTCTAAAGCAACAGAAGGCACACGTTACCTCATGACTGGCATACTTATCGAGTGGCGGATGGAGTAGTTGCTGCTTGGAAGCATGGTGGAAGCAGAGAAGGAAGCAAGAGTTAGCACAGCGCACCAACCAGACTGGCAGGCACTTGCCAGCCTGGCTCACACAGAAACCAGCTTATCAGGGCAGGAGAGGTTGGACCCCATCCCCAGCAGAGTTGGATCAAGCTGCTAGCCCCTTCCACACAACACCCAGAAGGATAAACAATTCAAGGCTCCTCTCTCCCTGCTCCATGTGAGGTGCCCAAGTCCAGCCAGCTGTATGGCGCTGCCAAAGGACAGCATTAAAACAGGAAAACTCTAAAACAGACCTAGCCAGGGACTTTTTGTTGTTATTGTTGTTGTTGTGCTAGGGTGTCAACCCCAGGGCCTCAGATGTGTTAGGTGAACACTGAACCACTGAGCTACATCCCTAGCCCTAGGCTTGGAGCTTGTGGAAACCTTTAGTCCACCTGGCCTTCAGATAGCTTCACAGCAGAGTAAATGACCTCTAACAAAAGAAAAGTATCCAAACCAAGTTAAGGAAAAATATTTAAGCCACAGATCGTTCTGGATTTGACTCCAGACCTTCCAGTACCAGCCACAAAAGAGCATCACAGTGTAGAGTTTTGGTGTTGGCCAAAAGGCACACTTTGTCAACAAAGGGAGTAGTCCTAGGAAGGAGTATATAGGGCTCCAAGGTAACAAGTGAGACAAAACTCAATCTGAGGGATCAGGACCTACATTTGATAGGACGGATAGAGCAAGAGAGCTGGTATCACCCTCCTACACAAAAGTGCTTCTTTTCAGGAATGAACTCAGGTGTAGATGCTGAGATGCAGTGCTTTGTAAGACTGGGTCAGCCTTCTCAGTGCTCAAGGAGCAGGCAGACAAGAACATCCAGAAGCATTCAGAGGGAACAGAGATGCCAGGGAGGTCAGGAGAAGAGTCCCTCGATGGGACATGCTGCTGGCCAATACCCACACTGAAAGGATGCTTCCATCATACCCACTCTCCCAGCTCCACCCGGCACAGCCTCCCAGGGGTCCTCCAGAGTCCACCTGCCCTGACTCAAAGAAGCCTTCCAAGGTGCTCAGAGCCAGTCTTACCTAAAGGAATGTGAGAACGGATGAGCCCTGAAAGGTGGCAGTAGGAGAAAAGAAGGCAGCATTAGGTAAAGGAGGCAGAGTCACTGGAGACCCTCTGCAGCAGCCCCAGAGGCCAGGCTGGATACAGTGTGTAGAGGGGCACTCCACGACCACTCCTCCAGTGCTCATGCCAGCAGGACACATGGGCCCAAGAGGCTCCTGAGAGCACCACCAACAACCGTATGACCCCATGCCTCTGCCTCCTGGGCATGGTTACATGCACAAGAGGCTCTTGTGTCCATACCTGTTTGGAGGTTAAAGAGGGACAAAAACAGGCCTGGAACACAAGTGCCCCACAAGCAGCACAAAGGTAAGAAATATACCAAGAGCCTGCCAGGTTAAGCCAACACCCCACACCCATACAGTGGCCTGTGTTCCTTCAAAACTGAAATGAAACAAGGAACACCTGTGGGCCAAGAACTTTTGCTCTAGGCTCTGTCACTACAGAGGCCAACTAGGAAACCTGTCCAAGGGCAGCTAGCTGCTGGCATGGGGCAATGCAGCCAGCTTCTCCTCTGTGGTATATCCAGACCCTCCCACTCCGAACTGCTGAAAGCCAAAAAAGTACACTCCTAACACAAGGAACCCATAGAAGAACAGGTTCACCACCTACAGTGGACACAGAATCTGCTCCTCTTGCCCAAGTTTCTCCAACCAGTAATGAGCCGGGCATAAACCATTCTCTGGCCCAAATCCAATTCCCCTTCCTCCCCCTCATCACCTCAGGCCTATGGAACACCAGAGGCCTCTTAGGCCAGGGCTGCTCCAGGATGGGCCATCATAGATATGGGCACTTGTCTCAAAGGACTTGGAACCAAGGCTCAGGAAGGACCTACAAGGGCCATGCACCCTAACCTTGTACTCTCAGCCTCCTGGGTCCAGGATCATCCTCAGAAAGCTCTGAGCTCTCAGTCTCAGTCTCTAAACAAGAAGACTGATGGCCCTTGTCACTCAGTGAGACAATGGTGATCCACCAAGGCCGTGAGAGGTCTGAATTCACACCACTACAAACTCCAAAAGAAGTACCCCCAAGGGAAGACTCAACAGCAAACAGAATACCCTTTAGGCACCTTGAATACAAATAATCAAATACAGAGAATTGGGTCCTCTGACTGTTCTAAGGCCCCTGCTTGCCTTAGTTGGCCCCAACAGGCTACAGTAGTGAGCTAGGCACTCAGAGCTGTGCCTGCATCACTACAAGGACCCTACTCATTGCCCACTACCAGAAGGTTACAAACCACGGGGTCAGTGGTAGACTTCAATTCTCAGAAAGAGCACAAGAAAACATCGGAAAGGAGGAGCAGAGAAAAGAAAGGTATCTTTTGCTTCCACAGAAAGGCAGGCCATATGAGGAAGATAGGGCTGGCTGGCTTGAAGCCACTGCCAAAAGCACCCAGGGCTCAACTCTCCCATCAAGCTTCCATCCAGGACACACTGAACAAAGGGAGGGAGGATGAGAATGAGCCAGCAGCCCAGAGAGAGTAAGAATGCTTCTTGCAGACATAAGGCTTAGCACAGTAGACGCTTTAGCTCCTTACAAAGGTTCTGTGGTAAGATGGGCATTTTTAGGAAGGTACAGGCAGCAGCTCTCCACTGTGGCATTGGGACATCTCTGCCTTCCTCCATGGAGCAAGGCCAAGCCACCAGCGCTATGTGACCATTAACTGTCACCAACTTACCACCATGCAGCTCAGGTGCCTAAGGAGGCATCCTAGGGAATAGCAGTGTGTTCTTATGAAGCCCAACAGGAGAGTCCCAGGAGACCTTCCCTCACTGTCAGCTCAGAGCTCCTCCTGGGTCTAGATCAGCTGTGGTGAGCAGAGCTGCATGCAGGGACCCCAGCCACTACATGGGACCATGGTTAAAGCCTCAGTGTGGAGGTGCATGCTCAAGGGGAGACACACTAAGCAGCACTCGTGCAGCTTCTACTGGGTTAGACTTTTTTTTTTTTGGTACTGGGGATTGAACCTAGGGGTGCTTTGCTATTGAGCTACATCCTTTTTTGATACATGGTTTAGTACAAGTTGAATTAATCATTTTGAAATGAAATTAGTCGATTGTTAACAAGTCATTCTCACCACATCGTTGAAGTTGGCACCTAATTTGCGATCCTCTTGCCTCAGCCTCACAAGTGGCTGGGATTAGAGGTGTGAGCCTCCACACTTTGTCAAGGTTAGAAACTTCTAAAAATTAAAAGTTGAGGCAGTAGATTATCTCAAACAAACAAAAGATGAACACAGTTTCTGGGAAGAAGCCACCCCTTTTGCTTGGCAATGTGGTTCCTCAGGTATGCAGATATCTTCCTCACTCCCAATTCAGTCAGGGAAGAATACTTATGCAGAAGAGGCCCCGCTAGGCAATTCCCAGGCTGGGAGGCAGGCAGGAAATGAGCCAGCCCAAGCAGAGACACAGGCCAGAGCAGTGAGGCCAGACATTCAGAGCCACACCTGCATCAGCAGCCCAGGGACCCTGCTCACTGCTCATGTCTGAGTCCCAAAAGAGAAGAGGTAAGGGGCCAACAGCACACACAGAATGCTCAGACACTAGATTCTTTTTTTTTTTTTGTACTGAGGATTGAACTCAGGGGCACTCAACCATTGAGCCACATCCCCAGCCCTATTTTATTTAGAGACAGGATCTCACTGAGTTGTTAGTGCCTTGCTATTGCTGGGCTGGCTTTGAACTCATGATCCTCCTGCCTCAGCCTCACTGCGCCACTAGATTCTTGAGTGTGAGAATGGGCATCCAGAAGCCACCTTTGTCAGGGCTGGGGTGAGCTCAGAGACAAGGCCTGCTTAGCATGCTCAACACCCTGGGTTCCATCCCCAGCACCACAAAAAATAAAAGAATGAAAGAGGAGGACCAGAAATCTTTGACAGAATGAGGGCTGTCGGGGCTACAGGGAGGCAGGCCCTGCAATTCAGAAGTG